>NC_072791.1:214384683-214697016 GCF_028583425.1 Eublepharis macularius | reverse complement strand
TTCCCATGGTAGTGGATGGGTACAAGTTGTTCAAGAAAAAATGAAAGGGTCGAAGAGGAGGTGGGCCGAATCCACATTACCTCCGCGCGTCCTGGTGTTGCACTAAATGTCCGCGAAACACCCGGAAGTATAGTGTCTTTCAAGCGCGATTCAGAAATCGCGCTTGAAAGACGCTATACTTCCGGGTGTTTCGCGGACATTTAGTGCAACACCGGGACGCGCGGAGGTAATGTGGATTTGGCCGTGGAGTGGCATCGTATGTGAGGAGAGAGTTTGATTGTCAGCAAGTTCTGGAGAATGTGGTTGACAGCCCAGTGGAAAGTATATGGGTGGAAATAAGGGGAGGAAGGACAAAGGGTATTGTTGTTGGAGTCTGCTACAGACCACCTGACCAGGGAGAGGAATTGGATAATGCCCTCCTTGAACAGATTGGTAGAGTATCCAGACATCAGAACCTAATAATTATGGGTGATTTCAACTTCCCCAATGTGTGCTGGGAGACAAGCTCAGCAAAGTAACAAGAATCATACAACTTCCTGACCCATCTGGCTGAAAACTTCCTTTTTCACATGTTGGAGGAAGCTACAAGGGGCTCGGCCATACTAGACTTGATATTAACCAACAGGGAAGAATTGGTATATGGGGTGAAGGTGGTGGGGACCTTACGGGGAAGTGATCATGTCCTCCTTGAATTCCAATTGCTGGGGGCAGGGGCAAGGAAGTTCGTAGCCAGATTCGTAGGTTAGATTTTTGTGGGGCCGACTTCAGTGAACTCAGAGGCTTGATGAGAGTCATTCCATGGGGGAGTGTGCTGGAAGGAAAAGGAGTGAATGAAGAGTGGGCTCTTTTCAAACATGAGCTTCTGCAAGCTCAAGCCCTCACTATTCTAGAAAGATGGAAACATGGTAAGGGCTCTAAGAAACCAATGTGGATGAACAGAAAGCTCTAGAATAAGCTAAGGGAGAAAAAGGAAATGTTCAGGAAATTGAGAGAAGGACAGACCTCTAAAAAAGACTATATGAGGGTTACGAGGTACTGCAGATCAGCCATCAGAGAAGCCATAGCTCAGTATGAGTTGGGTCTGGCCAGGGGGGCTCGCTACAATAAGAAAAACTTCTACAGATATGTGAGATCCAAACACAAGGAAAAAGAGGCAATTGGACCGCTGTTGGGAGTGGAAGGAAAAACTCTGATGGAGGACAAAGAAAAAGCAGACAGGTTCAATGACTTTTTTGCCTCTGTTTTCTCCCTGAAGAACTTGAGCCCATCTAGAGATGGTAGTAGACATGAGAAGACACTTAGATGGGTAGTTGACATTGACAGAGTGGTTGTGGGGAAGCACCTGGCTGCACTGGACAGATACAAATCCCCTGGAATGGATAGTGTGTTATGTTTACCCCAGTTTTATTCTAAGAATGGATATGTCAGACTAAGGAATCCCAGTTATCTCGAGTGCGTCTCCCACCCCTTCTGCAAGAAGCACAGGGTCTCTTGGTTCAAAAGGTTTATTGAAAGACTATGCTCAGGATACAGGTGTCTACAATCCAAGGGCTGGAGAGGCCCCTGGCTGAACGAAAGCTTTGTTGAGAATGGCATGTAAAACGAAAGTGGCAATACATCAAACACCCATTCCCAGCCTCCCCCCTTAGTCCTGTCTGCGAAGGCCTGAGAAGACGAGGACATCAAGGTCATTGGCTGGACTGGATAGATAAGATTCTTTGCTCCCATGAGTATGAACGGCCTCCCTCTGGGCCTAGAGGGAGGAAAACTGGAAAACTACTGATTATAACAAAAGTTAACATGGCATTACTCTGGCTAGAGAACTGACATCCTGACATTCTGCCCTCCTTAAGACCCCCCTTCACCCCGCAGGTCCTACTTTCTCAAGGTATTTCTTGTGAAACTTAGCAACCAATTTTGGGGCGTTTGCATTGGAGGCTTCCACCCACTCTCTGAACCCCTCCTCAAAGTCTTTCCACCTGACAAGGTAAAAGATCTTGTTGTGCCTCTGTTTTGAGTCCAAGATCTCCTCTATTTCATAGTGTATTTGACCATCTATGAGGGTAGGATGGGGCACTGCTTTCTCAGGGTGCCGTTTATCTGGTGGGGGTGCCCTCTTGAGGAGACTGAAATGAAAGGTGGAGTGGACTTGCTGAAGATTTTTGGGTAACTCTAACTCCACAGTCACGTCATTGATTACTCTTTTTACTGAGAAGGGTCCCAGATATTTCAGTCCTAACTTTTTACTGTGTTGTTCTGTTTTGAAGTTCTTGGTGGAAACATATAATTTGTCTCCAGGATGTAATTTCCATTGCTCCACACGATGGCGGTCTGCATATTTTTTGTAGTCTGCTTTGACTTTGTGCAAAGTCTTTTGGATTACAGTCCATTGTTCAGCGAGAGAGGTCCACCATTCCCCCAGATATCCAGATATTTTAGACTCTGGGCTAGTTTCGAAGGGGAAGGCTAAACCCTCATAGCCATGCACAACTTTGAAGGGAAATTCTCCTGTCGAGCTGTGAATCGCGTTGTTATAAGCGTATTCGGCAAAATGGAGAAATTGGGTCCAATTGTCCTGTTGGAAATTAATATAACATCTGAGAAATTGCTCTAATATTTGATTAGTTCTTTCCGTTTGTCCGTCGCTCTCGGGATGGTGGATGGAGCTTATTCCCTGTTCAATTCCTGCTACTTGTAGAAGCTCCCGCCAGAAGTTGGCAACGAATTGTACTCCGTGTTCTGATATCACCTTGAAAGGAAAAGAGTGCAGTCTTACAATGTGTTTCATAAACAAATTGGCGAGTTTCTTTGCCGTAGGGACTGTTGCGCAGGGAATAAAATAAGCTTGTTTGGAGAACAGGTCTACTACCGCTAGAATACATGTGCAACCCTTAGAGGGAGGCAGATCCGTGAAGAAGTCCATCAAGATGACTTCCCATGGCCGGGAGGGGGTTTCCAGTGGCTGCAGTAGTCCCAGGGGTTTCCCCCTTCTTGGTTTTGCCATTATGCAGGTGGGGCAGTAAGCTACATATTGGGAGACATCTCTTCTTATACTGGGCCACCATAATTGCCTTTGCACTAAATGTAGGGTTTTTAAATACCTGAAATGGCCAGCAGTTTTGGCATCATGGCATTGCTGTAACACTTCTTTTCTCAGGCTAGCCGGGATGAAGAGTTTGTCGCCTTTAAACCATTCTCTGGCTGACATTTGTGTAAGTTTTCCTATGGGTGCTTCCTCCCCCTCCTTCTCCACCTCACTTTTCACTTTCCCTCTCCACCCCTCAAGACTTTCCTGCTTTTTCATTTGTTCTTTGGATGCCTGGCTGCGAGTAGTTACTACTCCTCCCAATTGGCTGGGAGAGAAGACAGTGCCAATAGTCTCCTCCCTCCTGCTATGGTGTTGAGGCATGCGCGAAAGAGCATCCTTAAGGAAGTTAGATTTGCCAGGCAGAAAATTTAAGGTGAAATCAAGTTTTGTCAGACTATGGAATCCCAGTTATCTCGAGTGCTGTGTCCAAGTCACAGAAGGATTTCATCAATATATTCATCAGCATGTAGGTGTTCTTATGTCTTAATAGCTGTAACTCAAATGGTTCTCCCTACCCTCAGCTGATTAACATCAATGAAATTGCAGTGGACGGATGGGTGTTAAGGAAGTTTCTATGAATATTGTTTGTGTGGGACATTGGAATATTTATGAGCATTTCACAATGTCACAACAGCTTAGCCATTGGTAAGGTAGAGTTGGCAGGCAACAAAAAAAAGCCATTTTAAACTAAGTATAAATCTAATGCAGCTAAAGTTGAGTATCTAATTTTGAATTCCTCCAGTAAAGCAAAACCCTCCCTGAAAAATTGAAAATTCAATATTCATTAAATTAGGAAGTTCAAACTCCGGAATTTTGAGAAAGAATTTTGATTCTTTTTCTACACTGGCAGAGGGAATCTGTTAGAATTTAGAATTGTGAGATGGGTTTTGGATTTTTAGCGGCCCCCCTCCTTCTTGCATATTTTAAAATATGATTCCAAAGAAATGAAATGTTTGGGAAAGGGAATGGAAGATTTCACTTTTTGTAGAGGATACAGAAAGGAAAAAAAAAACCTTTCTCATAATAGTGTAATTTTCTAAGCTTACTAACATTTATCTCATTGTAATGGATTGTGTTGGGTTCTGGGGAGTGGCGTCACCTCCGGAAGTGACATCACATGTGATAATAGAGAGTTCCACCACCTCTTTTCCCAGAAAAAAAGCCCTGTTGATGTGAATTGCAAAGCTCTGAAAGCTCAAAATGTCACTGAGGCTTCAAAGCCATTCTAAAATGAAAAACAAGAGCCCAAAGAGAAGCTACCTTGGGCTGTGTGGAACATGGGAGTGCCATGCTGAAGTTATTGTGATGGGGGTGAATGTTCATAAATGGCAGATTAAACTGTAAGCAAAAGGGGCCTAAGTCACATTCCACATGCTAATATCCACAAATAACTGTATCACATTCCCAAGGTGCCTTCATAATTTGCTGAAGGTGTTCTATGCCTGCTCCTCCTAGTCTCCAGGTCAAGCTTCTGGTGTACGTCACCATCTTTAGAGTGTCAGTCCTTGGCCAGTAAATCCTCACGTTCTCCACATCAATCACAGAGGTGATTTGGTTGAAGTAAACTTTAGTAGAGATCCATCAGGTTCAAGGTACTCAGACAGTGAAATTGGCAGAAATGACGTGTATAGGAAAAGCATGGTTAGTTATAAAGTCCCACCCCCAAGTTAGTAGCCCATTTAAATTCTGGCGCGAACACATGAAATCATCCCTGTTCCCAGGAGAAGCCTCGTTTGTGTTAGGTGCAGCAGGGCTCAAGGATGCTTGCCTTCAAGCGAAAGTATTTTGCTTCCCCAGGAAAATGTTTTACTTCAAAGCAAAGATAACACAGTGAGCTTCTAAACAACAGATGCTGAAAGGCGGTCAGAACTCTTCTGTGTCAGAGGACCACTAGGCAGCATAAAACACACCCATGGCATGTATTGCAGGCAGGCATACATGACATAGAAGTGAGGGGTGGGGCAGGCTGAGAGCCATGGGCTTGAGCCCTTGTGCTCTCATTCTTCAGCTTGCACATCTGGATGGGCACTGGGCTCTTCAAACGCACCTAATGGATAAGGGAAACCACAGCAAACCCATAAGGAAACTTGCTAGTTCTGCTCCATCCTTTTCAACTCTACTGAAAGCATCCCTCCATCTCTACTCTCTGGGTGGGTACAGGGCTCTTCAAACTCACCTAATGGAGATTAGCTTTTGACCAGGTCTCAACAGCACAATCCTAAAAGGATTTATACCCTTCTAAACACATTGATGCCAAAGGATTTCAAAGCGTGCAACTCTGCTGAGGATGACGCAGTAAATCTAACACAATGGTAATTTACAGAGAGATATAAAATTACTTCCCACCTGTAGATTATCCACTCAACAAATTAAAATTATCTTCAACTGAAAGTAGAGTATGTGAATGCCAAAAATAGAAACAATGGAATCAAGGATACGTTGGCTGTGCTTGAGCTCATATTCTTTAACTTTGGTGGAGGAATAAAATGTTCATATAAAATCAGTTGAACAATATGATTTTATAACTGTGCTATACAATTATTTTACTACCAGTATTATTCCACAAATCACACAAAACCCCCATTGAAATGGCTGCTGAGCCACATTCGCTTGAAAAATCATGGAACATTAAGACAACAGTAAAAATAGATCTGGCTATAATTTTATTTTAAATAGGTACAGGTCCCACTATTATGAAATAATTATAGACCTTTGGTTAATACCTCCTCCGTCTGGAATTGTGAATAACTGAAGTTGATGTGAAGAGTATAGTTTAATTCGTACAATTATGAACCTTGGGTGCTCATGCTATACAGGAAGTCCTCCACGACTGCAGAGACTCTGACGATGGGCTCTTCCTGTGCTGTCGCTTGAGATCTACTGAAGGAGGCTGAATGAAGCTAGGCCCCATTAATCTTTGTATATATTGGTATATGTTCTGGATGATTTACTGCTACTGTTTAAAAAATTACTCAAATACTGAATTTGATCATCTGCTCAATGCTCATAGCCAGGAGCCCTCTTTTGTAGATACTATAAACAGTAGATGACTTCAAATCTCCTTCAAAATTGTATTGGAATTTGTTCCTGAAAGAAATGGAAGAACACCAGCTATTATCTGTCCATAGTACTGCCATGTTAATTGTTCCATTCCAGTTCTTTCCAGTGACCCACTGTGGAATTCCTACCATCTGGATTTGCACACACAATTCACATGTTGACATGTTTGATATTTATTTTGCATGGGATGCAATGCACAGTTTGATGATATTTCCAGAGTGATAATGGCATGCATCCAGCCACACAATTCTGAACAACTATGGGCTACTAAATCTGTGGAAGAGGGAGTAGGGATTTTTGCTTATTCCTCCCCTCCCACTGCAAACCCACACTGTGCAACCTGAGCTGCTTCTGAGAATATCTTACTATATAAAAGGCTAAGCATATTCAAGATGACTCACTTCCTACCCTGGTGTACCACCAGAGGGCGCTGCTGTGGAGGGAAGCCCACTGGAGTCCGGGCCGAGATCAGGTGCGGAGCAGGTGGCAATGCCTGCCCCCCATCTTCACTCAGTTGGGATCAGGAGCAGAGCAGGTGGCAATGCCCATCCCCCGTCTTCACCCAGCTGGGATCAGGAGTGGAACAGGTGGCAATGCCTGCTCCCCATCTTCACCCCAAAACAAATTACAAACCTCGAAGGTTATATATTAAATATGTTTTGTAAATTTTTATATATTTGATTCTTACAAAAGTGCAAGTGCTCAAATGTGATAAATATTCTGCAATAAATATACTACAATAAATATACAGCTAATAAAGCTTCATAAATATTCATCAAGCATCCAATCCTTCCAGTCCACTCTGGATTCCAAATGCCAGAGTTGTAAACTATATATTCTTAGTTTTTGTTCTATTTCAAAGCTGTTGATATCTGTGTGGAGCTTGAAAACTATAAATATCTGTGTGGAGTATCCTCAGATGACAGCATTGCCTAGTAGTTACAGCTCCAAGATTAGGCTATGAAAACCTGTATGATCTTGTTCTTTGTTCTGTTTCAAAGCTGTTGATATTTGTTTGAAGTTTCAGAACTGTTCATATCCGTATGGAATATCTTCACACAACAACATTGCCCAGTGGTTAAAGCTGAGACCTTCCAAAAAGTGGCTGTAAGAGCCTGATGGGTGTCGCCAGCCTGCTTTCCTGTTTCGACGATGTCTTTTTCAAAGGCTCAAATCAGCATACATTGTAATCAGACCATATGATGTTGCATTAAATATTACACTGTCATAACCTCCCTTAATCAAACCATATGTATGCCTGTTACTTACAATCACTCCAACACCACCATACTAATTTCCTAGAAGATGAAAGTGCCGACGGACCATTGGCATAGGGTTCTAATGCTCATGATGTCATACAAATACACTTCAGCAGCCATAAATTACAGATTTAAAGGTACAGTGTTGTATTAAACAGATGCATAATTATATCACAAACAGCAAGAGAGTTCCATCTCATTTTTTAACCCATATGAAAACAATGTTTTTAATTTGAATATCCATTCTGACTCCCTTTGCAATAACTTTTGTTGGACATCATAGTTCAAGGAGGGCTTCATTACTGTTAAAACTGAAACGTTAAGGTATTTCTCCCCATGGTTGTTTTCAACAAAATGGGACACTAAAGGGGCATCTGTGACTTTATTCTTTATTCTAGATATGTGTTCTTGAATCCTCACTCTCAAAGGTCAAGTGGTACTCTCAATGTATAATTTTTTACAGACACATTGTAACACATAAATTACATAAGGGCCGATTCCAGACGGCCCTCCCTGTCCCGAAACGTCACGCATCGTCGCGCAGAAAACGCAAAATACCGCATTTTCTCGTGCGAGTTTTGCGCAACGCGTTTCGGGATGGGAGGGCCGTCTGGAATCGGCCAAGGTGTTTCACAGTTAGAAAATTCTCTGTTACTGAGCTGTTTCATACCTACAGGATTCTCTATTTCTTTCAAATTATCTGCCATGTTGCAAATCGTGCAATTCCCACGAAGGAAATGTCCCCCTGGGTGTATGGATGGTGATTGGTGATTATCAAAGGCAGAGTGTATGAGAATATCCTTCAGGCTCCTGGTTTTTCGATAACCAATTACTGGTTTCTCCTTGCACAAGTCTATATCTTTTAGAACGTACCAGTGTTTCTGTATGACTTTTGCTATTCTTATAGAAGGGGGTGTGCAATCCAATGCCCCTTTTATTTGGTTCTTCACTGCTTGGTTTCTGGGGGTAAACATGCTGTCTCTAGCTGTCTGATCTGCTTTTCTTTGTGCTCTCACTATTACCCTTTCTGGATAACCCCTGTTTTGAAAAGATTTATAAAGAATGTGACTTTCCCTCTTATAGTCATTTTCCTTGCTGGAATTTCTCTTCATTCTCAGAAACTGACCCTTTGGAATATTGTCCCTTAATTGTAGTGGGTAAAATGATGTATAATGTAAATAGGAGCATTTATCTGTGCTTTTCTTAAAGGAACGAACACCCAATTTCCCGTTCTTTTCCTTGAATATGTAACATCCAAAAAGTTTATACAATAAACTTTTCACCCCTCTTCCCAATAAACTTTTCACCCATCTTCACCCAGCTGGGATCAGGAGCAGAGAGTGGGCAATGCAGACTCCCACATTCACCCAGCTGGGATCAGGAGTGGAGTAGGTGGCAATGCTCGCCCCTTGCATTGTGATATAACAAGGTGACATAATGTTTTATTAGAAATTCTTATACATTTGCAGTTATCAGAGATGTTTGGTGAGGAGGTCTGTTGGCCCCTGATGCAGTCTGGAAACAAACGTTGTTGATGACCGGTTCCTTGTCGGGTCTCGGTCCTGCAGAGTGTTCCATCTCCTTATTCCATCTGTTGAAAGAAAATGAGAAGAGTACATCTAATTAAGAACTTACCTTGAACAGGAACGAGGGGGCCTCACGGCTTCTCTGGTTTGCTATCTACATTTCATCTCTGCTATGAACTCTGATATGAACTTGATTGCACCGTTGAATATTTCTGAATTGGCCGACTTTAAGCTGTTTATTGTACATTGTTTGTTTATGTGATTTCATATGCCTATAACAGTATTGTTATTTATTTATTGCACTGTGCCACTTTAATACACTTGAATTTCATAACCTGACTGAATGAATCCCTTAGTTGTGGGTTTCCACTTTGATTACTCAGGCTGTTGCTAAGGGAGCTACCTTTTGTTTGATAGGGATCAAGAGTGGAGCAGGTGGCAGTGCCCGACCCCCCATCACCCAGCTGAGATCAGGAGTGGAGCAGGTGGCAATGCGCACCCACTGCCCTCACCCAGCTGGGATGAAGTGTGGAAAAGGTGGTGATGCTCGCTCACCCTTTACCCAGCTGGGATCAGGCACGGAGCAGGGCACAATATCCACCCTTTGCTTTCACCCAGCTGGGATCAGGAGCAGAGCAGGTGGAAATGCCCATCCCCTCTTCACTCAGCTTGGATCAGGAGGAGCAAAACGGGTGACAATACTCGCTCCCCCCTTCACCCGACCGAGATCAGGCAAGGAGCATGTGACAATGCCTGCCCCCTTCACCAGGCTGGGATCAGGAGTGGAGCATGAAGCAATGCCTGCTCCCCTTTACCCAGCTGGGATCAGGCACAGAGCAGGCAGCAATGCCCGCCCTCCCCCTTCACTCAGCCAGGATCAGTTGTATTGGAGGTGGCCATGCCCACCCCCTGCCTTCATCTGCCTGTAATCAGTGACAGAGGAGGAAGGAATGCCCCCCTGCCCCCCTCCCCTCTCTAGAGCTCACTGTATTTTTTCCCACAACGGGCTTTGTTGCTAGAAGAAGAATAAAATCATGGGGTTGTAAGGTACCTCTAGGGTCATCTAGTCCAACCCCCTGCACAATGCAGGGAATTCACAACTACCTCCCCTCCCCCCAAATACACATCCAATGACTCTTGCTCCATGCCGAGAAGACGGCAAAACATATGCTATCCAACAGGGAAAAAAACTGGAGGAAGTCAGTGAGTTGCAGCATGAAAGAGGAGGAGGAAAGTCACATACTAGAGATGGAAGGATGCATGCCAATGTGCACCTCCAAAACCCCGAGTGGGACAAAAATATCATGGAGTTCTGTTACTGACATGAACAGCTCAGAATGGAGTGGCATAATTTAGGGAGAATTCCTGCCATGAAGGAATTCAGAACTCTCATTTCTCCTCCTGAACAGGCAGGGTGGCACTTCCCAGGCCTCTCCATTGGGGACTGCCAACTCCTTTTTGAGAATGCCCAGTAATTTTCCTAGCCAGGAAGGATTAGCAGTTGCTCAGAAACTTAGCAATCGGTCCATCCGTGAAGATCCTAGAAGTCTGTGAACAGTCTCATCAATTGTAATACAGTAGTTGAGAATTTATCTAAATGTATGTGTTTTAAAACAAATAGTATTATTATCATAAGAAAAACGTCTGGAAATATGTCCCCAAATAATGTAATACATAAGTATGCTTTTGCAGCGCAGCCCTAAGCAGATTTGCAAATCTATTGAAGTCAATCAGCTCAGAAAGGTGAAAATCTGCTTAGGTTGGCAGTTAGTTGCCTATTTTTCCACTCATTTCTTGCTATGCCACTTTCTGGCAACCTACAATAGTAGGTTTTCGCTTATTAAACTATAAATTGCCTCACACGTACTTCAAATAGTGACAAAAAAGCTTGGGTGATATGCAAATTCATTTAAATTTAGTTAATCAATTGGTTAATTGAAGAGTAGGTGATTAATCAACTGGAGTTTTCTTAAGACGCTTGCAATCATACTTCTCCTGTAAAAGATTATCTCAGCTACTCTGCTCTTTAGAACAAAAATTTACTGTTTCTCTTATGACGTGAAAAACTGTTAACTTATTAGGAGAGTTGAGTAGCTACCTCTTGTTTTGCATTGCATTATACGACACTTTGGGAAGACATCAAATATGTTTCTTTTTAATTACAATTCAAATCTATTATATTTTTCCTTGTAACTGGCATTTCCCAAACAACATATTTTTCATAGGAATTGCTTTGAAAAAAAATGATGTGAGTTAAAGGAATTATTACTTTTATCAAATATTTGTCCACATAGTAACTCATAATTTGCTTACATGATCCAAAAAACGAGGTCATAGATTTTCAGAAGTCTTTTGTTCCAACAAATGAATGGCAGCTCTGTTCAAAATGTGAGGTCAACATCCACGATTCCAAGTGGGGTTTCTCTGCTCCCGCTGTGTGGCCTCATTGATTGGCTTCCCATGGATGTACAGGCTCTCCTGCCTGTGGCTGTAAGACCCCTGAACTATATGGTAGCTTTGTGCTAGGTGTTGGTGTACTCTGTTTAAACTCAGTATGCTGCTTCCTTAACAGCACTGTCTTTTAAGTCAGGTTTTTCTGCAGAGAAAACCGCCTTTTATCCTATCCTACTATATAAAAGGCTAAGCGTATTCAAGACAACTCACTTCCTACCCAGGTGCACCTCCATAGAGCTGTGGAGGGAAGACCTGATGAGGCAGCAGAGCTTCAGAGAGTGCACCATGGCAGGAAACCAAGCCAGGATTAGGTGCAGAGCAGGCAGCAATGCCCATCCCCCGCCTTTACCCAGCTGAGATCAGGACAGGAGCACAGCAGGTGGCGATGCCTGACCACCCTTTTAACCCAGCTTTGATCAGGAGCAAAGCAAGTGACAATGCCTCACCACCGTCTTTACCTAGCTGGGATCAGGAGTGGAGCAGGTGGCAATGCACATCCTTGCCCATCCACCGCCTTCACCTAGCTGGGATGAGGAGCAAAGCAGGTGGCAATGCTCTCCCCCACCTTCACCCAGCTGGAATCAGGAGTGGAGCAGGTGGCAATGCCCAGCTCCACTTCACCTAGCTGTGATCAGTAACAGAGCAGGTGGTAATGCCCACCCACCGCCTTCAACCAGCTGAGATCAGATATGGGGCAGGGGACAATGTCCACCCACCCTTTACCCAGCTGGGATCAGCTGCGGAGCAAGGGGCAATACAAATCCTCTGCCTTCATCCAGTTGGGATCAGGAGTGCATTAGGTGGCAATGCCCATTCCCCACCATCACCCAGCTGGGATCAGGAGTGGAGCAATGTTCATCCTCTCTTCTCCCTGTTCAGGTCAGGAGCCAAGTAGGTGGCAATGCCTGCTCTCCCCTCCACATGGCCAAGATCAGCAGTGGAGCAGGTGGCAATGCTCATACCCCATTTTCACCCAGGTGAGATCAGGAGTGGAGAAGGTGTCAATGTCCAACCCCCCTTCACCCAGCTGGGATCAGAAGCAGAGCAGGGGCAATGCCCGTCTCCATTCAATCAGCTGACATCAGGAGTGGAACTGGTGTAAATGTCCTACCCCATTCACCCAGCTGGGTTCAAGAGTGGAGCAGGTGACAATGCCCGCCCCCTGACTTTACCCAGCAGGGATCAGGAGCAGAGCAGGTGACAATTCCCTCCCTGCCTTCACTTAGCTGGGATCAGATGCAGAGCAAGAGGCAATGCCCACCCCCATTCAACCTGCTGGAATCAGGCGTGAAGCAGGCAGCAATGCCCCCCTCTCCACTTCACCTGGCCAGAATCAGGAGTAGAGCAGGAGGCAATGCCTGCCCCTTCTTCACTCAGCTGGGATCCAGAGTGAAGCAGGTGGCAATGCCTATCTCTGCTTTACCCAGTGAGGATCAGGCATGGTGTAGGCTGCAATGTCTGCTCCTTCACCCAGCTGGGATCTGATGCAGAGCAGGTGGCAATGCCCACCCCCCTTCACTCAGCCAGGATCAGGTGCAGAGGAGGTGGCCATGCCCGCCTCCCTTGCCTTCACCCAGCTGGGATCAGTGACAGAGAAGGAGAGAATGCCCACCTGCCCGCCCTCCCCTTTCTAGATCCTGTTGTATTTTTTCCCACAACAGGCTTTGTTGCTAGAAGAGGCAAAAAATTAACAGGAACACGCAGAGGGTACAAGAACAGATTAACCAGAGGGCATCACAGGTTGATCTTGTGGATGGGGAATTTTCAGCTGAGCGATGAGAGCAGCTTGGCACTGGAACCTGAGGAAGATGGACAGGAGCCTCCATCGCAGAGGGTGCAGGCAGCCCTTGATTCCTTTGGGGCATATTCTGCCTTTGGATTTCCTACCCAGATGGCCAGTGAGGCTTGTTTCAGTAGAATTCTGAGCAAACTTGCTTAGCACTGCTGTGTAACAGTGCAAGCCCAATCAGATTTATTGCCTTCTATACCCATGACTTGGAAGGGTGCAGCTCTGCTGAGGCCTCCCTTTAACAGAACAGTCCTAGGTAGGTCTACTGTCAAGACAAATTCTCTTAGCACCTCTTTACCTAATCTCTCTCTGAAATCCAACAACCCATTTCTTTCCCTCTTTTTTTAGGAATGTGGAGTGAGTTTCTCATCAACTCCATTCTGATCAAAGAGAGGAGGGGCAGGAAGGGAGGGGCCTCACAATTTCAGAATATCACTCTGTAGGTGCTCAGAGGTAGGCCCTTGGGTGTATAGCATAAAATAACTGCAAGGGTGGAAGTTACAAGGGGACGCCTGGATTTCTCTACAAAAAGTATCAAAGGGAAATGAAAGAAATCCATCATATAAGAAAGAGAGGAAAGTGTATTAGAAATCTAAGAAGTCAATTTTGGAAAAAGAAATTCCCTTCTCCTTATACTAACTGTACAAACAACAATTCCAAAGTGATTTAAATATCACAATAAGGTTGCATGTTATATGCATTAGAGCTAACCACACTGAAAGCAGGGATGCTTCTCAAATGCTCATATGCAGTTCTCTGGAGATTTTGGACATTTGAGTTACCTGGTCTTGCATCTGAAGTGGAACCATAGGATTATTCCTTCTTTCTTTTTTCATTGTTCTGTCATGTCAAAGTCTCTTCAGAATTCACAACAACAACAACAACAACAACAACAACAACAACAACAACATTCGGTTTATATATCGCCCTTTAGGATGACTTACCACCCACTCAAAGTGGTTTACAAAGTATGTTATTATTATCCCCACAAAAACAATCACCCTGTGAGGTAGGTGGGGCTGAGAGAGCTCCTAGAAGCTGTGACTGACCCCAAGTCACCCAGCTGGCTTCAAGTGGAGGAGTGGGGAATCAAACCCGGTTCTGCAGATAAGAAACCCACGCTCTTGACCACTACACCAAACTGGCTCTTTAGAAAATGTGTATGCTGCCTCTCCAGATCTTTTCAAGCATAGCACAAAAATATAAAAGCATACAATAAAAAACAAATCACAGCAATAAAAACATATCCAAAAAATCCAGATCACTCATACAAAAACATACCAATAAAAACTGCCAACAAAAGTAAGCCAAACCATAAAAGCCTATCAAATTGAGCAGTTTAAAATGTTACAGATAAGTCAGTCCACAGGCTCAGGGCAGGCCACCTCCAAAACTGCTAAAAAGACTGACCCCGTTACTTAAAAGAATGGATGAAAAGAAATGTTTTCTCCTGGTTCCTGAAGGAAAGGAGAGTAGGTACTAGAGATGGACTCAAACCTAAATATGGACCAAAACCCCCCATGAACCAACCCAATTTGGTGTTTGCGAACCAGGGTTCATGGAAGCTCGTTTCCACGAACTTCCACAAACTGGACTACTGGTTAATTGGTTCATATTAAAGGGCCAGTTTAAATGGGCATCCCCCCTTGCTGACTGCCAGCTGATAGTTTAAAGGGACCTGCTGCTTGCAAGTGGCAGGGCCCTTTAAACAGCCCAACCCCCAGCCCCAACCCCCAGCCCCAACCCCCAGCCCCAACCCCAGCCCCCCACTTACTTTCCATCTGATGTTGGGGGGTGGAGGCCTCCTCTGCTGCCCTGCAGGCCCATGCAGCAGCAGAGGAGGCAGAAAAGGGCCCTCCCGCCTCTCAAATGGCCGCCGTGGCACAGGGCACGCAGGGCAGTGAAGGAGGCCAAAAACAGCCTTTTCGCCCCTGAAATAGCAGCAGCGGCTGCCATTTGAGGAGTGGAAAGGCCATTTTGGCCTTCTACTCTGCTGCACGGGCCAGCAGGGCAGCAGAGGAGGCCTCCACCACCCCAGCATCAGAGGGAAGGTAAGTGGGGGGCTGAGGCTGGGGCTTGGGGGGCTGAGAGGCTGAGGCTTGGTCTGGAGGGGTTGGGGCTGGGGTAGGGGCTCAGGTTTGGGCCATTTAAAGAGCCTTGCCTTGCAAGTGGCAGGTCCCTTTAAACTATCAGTTGGCAGGCGGCAGGGGGGATTCCGCCGCCTGCCAGCTGATCGTTTAAAGGGTCCTGCCCCTTGCAAGCGGCAGGAAAGGGCCCTTTAAATGATTTAATGCTGCTTTCCCTGCTGGAAAGGGGCATTTAAACCCCACAAACCACGAACTGGTTCGTAACTGGGCCAGTTTCATGCCAGTTCGCGGTTCGTGGTTCGTGGTTTGTGGAAACCCCATGAACCACGAACCCCATGGTTCATTTTTTCTGGTTCATGCCCATGTCTAGTAGGCACCAGGTGAGCCTCAAGGGGGAGAGCCTTCCAAAAGGGAGGAGCAACCACTGAAAAAGCCCTGTCTCTGGTCATCACCTGCCCTTTTCTCTGAAGTCAGGTCTTGTGAACAGGGTCTCAGCTGGCAGTCTGGGAGGGAGTGGGTCAACTGTTTTTATGCAGTTTAAAGTGGTTTTTACCTAAAAGTCCCTAAATGGCTTGGAGCTAGGGCGCTTGAAGTAGTACCTCTTCCTGTGTTGTTCAACCTGCCAGCTGATCCTTTTCTCAATCCAGGCCAATACTGAAACCTGGGGAGGGGAGGGGACTCTTGCCTGCCCTTCCTAAAAGTACAAGATGGAAACCAGCTGACCCACAATCAAGCTGATCCCCACATAATGTCTTCCAAGCACGTTGTGACATACCCAATGGGTTTTGCATTCTTTCTCAGGGCCAAGCTACACATGACGAATGACACTTGAACGGCAAGTGTATTTCTCCCTGTTCACTTGCCCTCCACTCAATCCACTTGCCGTTAAAGTGTCATTCGTCATGTGTAGCTTGGCCCTCAGATTTAGTTTTCTTATACCTTTCTGTCTAATTTGTTATTCTCCTGGGTACTTGTTTCTAGTTTCCAGAGAATTGCTTAATATGATTTTACAGTAGCTGTGAGAAGCGAAGGCCACATTATGTGTTAATGGGAGATTTAATTTACGTGGCTTCAGGCATGGGGAAATGGAATTATATGAGAATGTCATTGGTTCAGCAATGTAGACAAGGGGGGAAGCAACTGGATTCATCGGGGAAAGAGAAACACACTAGTCAGCCTATTGTGTGGTGCCGTATTCAAAAGAGTGGTTATTTTGTTTGAAATTCAGAATGACAGCTCCGAGAGGAATATTCCCAGCAGCAAGTCTGCCTGCACACAAAACTTTCTCTTAAAAAGAAGCAGCAGCAGCCTTCGTCCAGAAAAAGCTATGCTATTTAAACAAGAGCACTATAGAGATTCAGCCAAATATGGAAAAGAAAGATCAACAATATTGTTTACATAGCCCAAAAAGTACAACATATTTGGCCCTGATCCAGAGATCCTGTGAAATTGCATGGCCATACTTGCAGCTTGTAGCTTTGACCAGTTGAAAGGAAGGTGTTTTTGTAAAAGTGCCTCCTCAGTCCCCATAGTTTCAGTGTTCCTTTAGCACACTCAATACATTCGGTACTTTAATCTTCGTAAACTCAACCCCAAAACTACAGCAGTACAGGGCAAATTACATAAAGATGCTTTTACCAAAATGTGGATTGCCCTTGTTGGATGATACACTGTGCTGACATTCATCGTATTTGTCTCATAAAAAAACAAAAAATAGCCTTTTTTTAATTGAATCTTGTCTATTACCCTTTTAATAACCATAATAAAGATTATGCCATTGTTTCTAGAGTTGCCCACAACATTTAACCAGAGTTTAACTAATCAAAAGCCTAAGTCTATTTAATGCCATGATGTCACTTCTAGCTGCATAACTGGAAGTGATGTCATCACATAGCAAGATACTCTAGGATTTCCCCAAAAATCTATAGTAAAATCCATAAAATTTGGGAAGATCCTATGGTGCCCCACAACATGGTGACATCACTTCCAGTTATGCAGCCAAAAGTGCTATCACGGCATCACAGGACACTCTTTTACTCCCCCCCCCATCCTCCCTCTGCCATCCTATTGAGTGATTCTGGGGCACCACAGACCCCTAAGTGGCTGTTGTCCACCAAAGCAGGCAACTTGGCCTCCTTAATTGTTGCCCTCAAAACACAGTATTGTCACACAATGTCTCTTCACGATCATGGCTAATTGCTGTTGTATGAAGAATAACACTCCCCATTGTGTACAATTGTTCCCATCCAAGTCTGAAAAGGGAATACAAGACTGCAGAGAGGCAGGGGGGACAGTAGCCTCATGCAGCTTAATCAATGAAGGGGGCAACACAGTGGCAATTTACCCTCAATCCCTCTTGCTTTTGCAGTGGCTTCCCCCACCTCACTGCCAGCCCTGTTCTGATAATACGGGATTAGCCAGCAGCTGTTAGAGGTCAAGCATGAATGGGGGGGGGGGGGGTTGTCATCCTTCAAATGTTTCACTTGCTTTGCTTATTAAGAATGGATTTGGTCTTTTGCCTGGTTAAACTCTGACTAGGGTGGAAAGGCAGACTGTTAGCATAAGTGTCTAGCACCCTGAGGTGTCTGAAGAGGAATGGTGGTTTCCCAAGCCAGCTGATAACTGGTTGTGTGGCCTAGTGGTTGGGGAGTAGTTCTCCCCTTAGTGCTGAGCAGCATCAGCTAAACCCTTTCGTTATTTTATAATGGCGGGGGGATGTGGTGAGGCTCGGCATCTCTTGCGGCACTTTTTGGCACAGAGAGGGACAGACAAAGCTGGAGGCAACGCTGGTTGAGTGTGAAAGCTGGATGGGGTTACCTAGAAAGTTTGCAGCCTGATCAGCTGCCTAGTTAGGTTAGGTTTAGTGTGCTGATCCACTATGATTAAACCTAGTATAATCCATAACCCAGCATTCTGTGACTTTATTTGGGGACAAAAGTTTCTCTTGTTTATTTCCCCTGATAACTCTAGCTGCAGCAGTCGTGCTTCTGTCAAAATTCCCTTCATGTCTCATTGTAAGCTGTCATGAGGGGATATCAATACTGGACTAAATATGTCACTTTAACATTATTGTACTACTCACAAGGAACTGTAACCATTTATTTTTATTTACATCAGAAAAGTAGCTCATAAGTCGTCTATTGGTCTTTGAAGTGATCCCAGGCTGGGAAATAAACAGGAAGCTGATGAAGTAGAAAAGGTTAAGAGTAGAGATGGGCACGAACCGAAATACGAACCAAAATTCAGCATGAACCAGGCCAGTTCGTGGTTCGTGAACCAGCAGTTCATCAGAGCCCTTTCATGATGAACCACCACGAATCTTAGGCTGGTTCATTTGGTTCATTTTTTGGTTCATCACTGCAGACAGCCTGGTGCCGAACAATCAGTTTCCTAGGCAACAGGGGATGGACTTCCTGCAGACCTTCTGCTGACCGGGAAGTGACCTTCTGCTGACCCAGAATTGGTGATTTGCTGGCCCAGAAGTCACATTTTCACATGGTTTGTGGGTCATGAAATGTGACGAACCACGAACCACATGATTTGGTTTTTTCTCAGTTTGTGCCCATCTCTAGTTAAGAGTAGGGTGGTCAACTCTGAATTAAGACATTTCTGGAGTTTTGGGAGTAGAAGCCTGGCAAAGGCAGAGTTTGGGGAAAGGAGGAAACTCAGAAGGGGTGTTATGCCAACCTCCAAGTTGCCATTTCCTCCAGAGGAAACAATTTTGGGGTTTCGAGATCCATTGTCACTCCAGGAGAATGCCAGGCTCTATCTGGAGGTTGGCTACCCTGTTTCTTGCCAACTTCACAGACCCAAGGCAGCTAACACATCAGCACCAAGTAGCAAGGACACAAAACATAACACTCCAATTAAGAAGATTTATTAAACAGCACAAGTTGAAACCACCAAATTTCAAAAATACAGACTACAAATTTAAAAGCTCATAGAATTAAAAGAATTCACATAATTAAGAGCACATAGCATTAGAAAATAACACAATCGAATCCGACAGAACCATTAACCCTCCACCCAGTGCTGGATGCTGAAACGCAATAATTGTTCCCCAGTACTCCGGTCTTCATACTCTAATCTCAGAATGTGATCAACGAATGAACGAATGCTTTCTGACCTTCCACCTGCATTCTACTGAAGGTAAGAAACGTAATTTGAAAATAATTCAATATAGTTCTGTATCTTCAAGCCTTAATGACAAGCATGAAATTGTTTTTGGTGCTCTGTGCTGATAGAGCTAAGTGTACAGACCATCTGCTGCCAAGGTAGCTCCTGGGATACTTGTCAAATTGATTGCTCTCAAAAACAACTGAGACGCTGGCCAAAAAAAAAAGGGGGGTATCTCTAATTACATGTTTTACCCAGGATCTTGTTCGAATCTCGGAAGTGTTAATTTAGAAATAAATAGCTTTGGTGGACATTTTAGAATTAGTAATTAACAAATGACACTATTAACACTCACATTTTTTCTACATGAGTGAGATTCTTCTCCCATGAGCCCTTTGTTCCATATGCCGACAATTCTTCCAGCTACATATATAACAAACTGATGTATTCATTTTGATTACATAAATAAAGCACAGGGGTATATCACTCAGCGAAGGAATAAACACTGCAATTCCCTGTTTCCCCTTCTCTCACCTTAACTTTCTCAGGCAAGTGAAGTAAAAAATTACTGCATTATTACAGTCTATAAGAGTTTCCAATTTTTGTTCCATTTAAATATTTGGCATGGGGTTTTCATTTCTTCAAATGAGAGCATCAACAGTAGAATCATTAGAATTGGTAACAACGCATAATTAAAATGTTTTCCTCTTGATTTTTCATGTCACAGCTATATTGTAAAAGTCACTAAGTGAAGCTTTATGGATTTTTGCATTGAAACTTCATTAACCCAGAGATTTGGTTTGATTAGTGGGTTAAGACATTTTTCTTTCTTCCTCATTTCATTCGAACTCAAGGCCACCCAATGAAATTGACTGGCAATAAGAAACAAACCCCTAAGTACTTTTTCTCACAGTGCATAATTAACATAAGACATTTACTTCTGAAGATGTGCTGATAGCTACATGGTTAGATGGCTTTAAAAAAGTTTGGAGAGCTGCATGAATGTTGGGTCTATCAGTGGCTGTGATCGCTGAATCTAAGGGGGCGAAACATACAACTGAGGGTTGTTATAATCAGGGGTCATTTCTTAGAAAAAGAGCTGGAGGAATTCATTAGCATAACTCATTAGCATAACTCATTAGCATATGCCACACCTCTTGACATCACTGGAAGTGTGTCATTAGTATAAATGATTTGCATATGCCACACCCCCTGACATCACCTATTCTGGTTGTTTTGGACCCAATTCAGGCCATTCAGGGCCAAAATTGGGTCCAAAATGGCAAAAAGAGGCTGAAAAGGGGGCCAAATTGGTCAGGATCGGGCTGCTTATGAGCGGGAGAGTGATCCACCACCCGTCAGAGGCCCAATCCAGGCCGTTTCGGCCCCAATCCAGGCCAAATCAGGCCCAAAATGGCTGAGAGTCAGGTAGGCTGGGCCACCTGACATGTAACTTCTTTGGGGAACTGCTGGAACTGCATTCCTGTGTGTTCCCCCTCGAAATGAGCCCTGTTTATAATTCTGTTTTGCAAGAATTCTGGCTTTGATGAACCCTTGTTCTCATAACTTCCTTTTGCCTTTTTAAGGGCTGTCACCCCATTTCAGAAACCTTGGAGGATAAAGATATTAGTTGATTAAATTTATATAAATTTGCGGCTAAAAGAATGGGTGTCTTTGACCAATCATAAGTTATTAACATTGGAAGGACATCATAAACTACTTGGATGGCACGCATATATGTGGTACGGGAAGCATAATATGGACGCAGTGTTTCAGCACCACTACCCTGAGAAGAAATCTACTGTCAACCTGGCTCAAGTATAAGAAATTTATAGAGCTAAAGAAACCACTTTGGATTGTTCCAGCTGAAGTAATCAACCCAAATATGGAATATCAGGGAAAGGAATAGCTTGCCCTCAAAGAATTAACAGTATTAGAAAATGATGGGTTGAGACTTAAGCGAAACGAGGAGTTGCCATTTAAATATGGTCGGTTACAATATAGACAAATTAAAGATTTATTTGATTCAGAACATAGAAAGGATGGTTTTAGAATTAAAAATTCAGAACTAGAGGAACTATTATTGGGGGATAATAGTAAAGCAATATCTAAAATGTATAAGTTGTTATTGAAGTGGTTTACAGAAGAGGAAACAGTCAAGGTGCAAATGGTAAAGCGGGCCATAAATTGTAATAAGGAAATAGCGATGGAAGCATGGGAACAACTATAGAAAAATACCTTAAAAATATCAACTTGTACCAGTATTAAAGAGAATGGTTATAAAATGCTGTATAGATGGTACTTAACACCGAAAAAATTAGCTATAGCTAACAAACAGTTATCGAATAAATGTTGGAAATGTAAGGAGCATGAAGGTTCTCTATTTCATATGTGGTAGACTTGCCAAAAGGCTAGAGACTTCTGGTCTAGAATATGTGCTGAGATGTCTTTGATATTACAATATAATGTTGCTAAAAATCCAGAAATGTTATTACTATCTTTACATTTAGAAGATGTTAATAGAAATGATAAGATATTGTTGTATTATATGATAGTAGCAGCAAGAATTTTATATGCTCAATATTGGAAAAAAGAAGAAGTACCGAATATTGAAGAATGGACAAGGAAGCTGTTGTACATGGCCGAAATGGACAAATTAACTAGAAATCTGAAAGAGCAAGATCCAGAAATTTTTTTGGAAGACTGGAAGAAGTTTAAGAAATATTTGGAAAAGAAATGCGATGTTAAAGGACAATTGTGGTCTTTGGAGGGATTTTAAATTTTATTAAGTAAGACTTTAACAAAGGGAATATATATAAGATCTCTACCATGGGTAACATAATATAATTGTATTATAGTGAAATAATAATCTCTATGAATAAACGGGGGGTTCGAGTGTTGTTGGAAGTCAATAGAGAAAAGGGGGAGGGGAGGGGTGGGGTTATATATTTAGAAAGGTTTAATTTGGATAAGTTGTATGTATTCACCAACTATTTTATATCACCTCGTCCAATAAAATCTATTTTTTAAAAAAATTATATAAATTTGCATGTGAACAAAATAGTAGCTCTGAAAAAAATCTTAAATATCCCACACAGTGTTGCGGATAGAATATTGGACTAGGAATGGAGATACCTGAGCTCAAACTCCCACTCAGCTGAGAAACACATGGGATGGTTTTGGGCCAGTCACTCTGTCACTCTTATATTAACCTGACTCTCAGGTGATACTACCATGTCAACATTCTTCCACCTCAATAGTATCTCATTGGGTTGGATGTATATACTGTGGTTAAGGTCAGACAAAGAGACATACATATAGTATCAGGAAAGGCACTTGACAAGCAATTGGAGTTGTGCAAAGGCTGTGGAAAGAGTTTACCTGTGATGATGATGATGATGATGATGATGATGATGACATTTGATTTATATACCGCCCTTCAGGACAACTTAAGGTCCACTCAGAGTAGTTTACCGTGCGTTTTATTATTATCCTCATGACAATCACCTTGTGAGGTGGGTGAGGCTGAGAGAGCTCCAAGAAGCTGTGATTGACCCATGGTCACCCAGCTGGCTTCAAGCAGAGGAGTGGGGAATCAAACCCGGTTCTCCAGATTAGAGTCCTGCCACTTTAACCACTAACTCTTAACCAATAACATTCAATTTATATACCACCCTTCAGGACATCTTAATGCCCACTCAAAGCGGTTTACAAAGTGTGTTATTATTATCCTCAAGACAATCACCTTGTGAGGTGGGTGGGGCTGAGAGAGCTCCGACAAGCTGTGACATTCCCAAGGTCACCCAGCTAACTACAAGTGGAGGAGTGGGGAATCAAACCCGGTTCTCCAGATTAGAGTCCTGCCACTCTTCTTAACCACTACATCAAACTGTAGGATTTCCTTACGTTTGAAGATTTGTTTGACTACAATGATTTGAAAAGCTTTGTTTTTAGATCCAACCCTCTTCTTCCCTATGGGTCAGCAGTCTGCTTGATTTTTCGACTCCAAATAGCCAGGGACCAGAAGAAGAAAGAAAGAATGCCATTTGATTGACGATTGGGGCCTTTTCATTTCATTTTTAAAAATAATGAAACAAAACATAAGCAATTTGACATGACATAATAAATGACAGTAACAGCCAGTGCACAGTAGTATAGTCTACAGTCCCTATCCATTTATCAAAGCATCTGTTCAAATCATTTCCTTACAGCCCAGCATGATCATCTCTGCAAGAAAGCCCTCCTGAATAATTTGGTTTTGCATAGTTTATGGAAAGCCAGGAGAGTAGGAGCTTTCCTGATCTCTTCAGGTGCACTGTTCCATAAGGTGGGGGCCACTATAGAGAATATACATGTACAGGCAGGTGTTGATTTTGCCCATTTGCAGGGCGGCACCTGCAGAAGGCCCTGTTCAGATAAGCAAATCTGCTATGGTGGAGCATAGGGAGAGAGACACGCCCATAGATATGAGGGACCAAGGCCATGAAAGGCTTTGGATGTAACAGCTGAAGCCTTGAATTGAGCCCAGTGACTGACGGGAAGCCAATGAAGCGACTGCAGGATAGGAGTAATATGCATGCTCTGTCTAGCAGCTCATAATAATTAAATTGCAGAGTTCTGTGCCAACTGGAGTCTCTGAGTTGACTCTGGGGAGACCAATGTAGAGTGCAATATAGTAATATAGTCTCAATGTTACCATGCCATGGATCTAGGTAGCCAGATCAGCTTTGACATTGCAGGGGGGCATCTTCTGAGCTAGACTGAGTTTGTTGAAAGCATTTTTCCCAACTGCATTAACTTGCTTCTCTAGCAGCAGAGTGGGATCCAGTAAAACCTCTAGGCTCTTAACTGAGTCTGCAAGGATCAGCTAAACCCATCAAAGGTGGGAAGCAAATTGTCCTCCAAGATCTCCACCTTCCCAATATAAAATTAATAATACAATACAAAGTACAAAACACAATTAAAATCATAAAACCAGATCCAACAGCAGCAAAGATACTAAAACTATACACTTTGTCAGCAATTGGAGGGGGTAGGGCAGGCAGGTCATAGGTGTTGCAGATAAACAGTGGACCAAGACTACAGCAGAGAGGCAGACCAGGTAACCCACCCAGACCTCAACCACAGGCCTGGTAAAATTGTAACACGTCCCACAGGGTTCAAGTCTCGACAGAGGGAGTTGTACCAGGCTGGTGCCAGGGCCAAAAAGGCCCTGCCCTGGTTGAGGCTAGGTGAATGTACTTGGGGCCAGGGAGCACCAGAAGATGTTGATTGGCTGAAAAAAGAGCTCACCGAGGAACATATGACAAAAGGCAGTCCTGCAGGTATGTAAGTCTTAGTCCTTTTAGGGCTTTGAACGTCATAGTCAATGCCTCAAACCTGACCAGGAACTCAACTGGAAGCCAGTGCAGCTGGCACAAGATAGGTCTAATGTGTGTCCTAATAGGAGTCCCGGTGAGGATACATGCTGCTGCATTCTGGACCAGCTGTAACTTCCAGATCAATCTCAAGGGCAGCCCTGCACAGAGTGAGTTACAGTAGTCCAGTCTGGAGATGACCGTTTCTTGGATTACTGTTGCCAGGTCACTAGGTAAGGAACAAGCTTCCTGATCTGCAGAAGATAATAAAATGCAGACCTGGCAACTGCATGGAAGCATCCAGGACCATGCCCAGGCCCTTCACTGTCAACATAGGCACTAACGGCACCCCATCCAGGGCTGAGAGCTGTATTCTTACCTGTCAACCCACAATCTAGATACAAGACCTCCGTCTTCACAAGATTCAACTTCAGTTGACTCTGCTTCAACAACCCAGTCGCACCCTCCAAAGCCCTGGTCAGGGTATTCGGCACGGTTTCTGGGCGACCATCTAACAGTAGATATAATTGGGTGTCATCCACATATTGATGACCCCCTAAACCAAAATTCTGAGCCAGCTGGGCAAGGGGATGCATATAAATGTTAAATAACATCAGGGAGAATATCGCCTCTTAAGGGCGATACCAGTGGGTGGTGTGGTGATGTCTGCAACCCGAGGATCACTCTCTGTCACCGACTGTGGAGAACGGAGATCAGCCACTACAAAGGCTTTTTATTCAGAGAGGAGGGCTGTTTATGGAAATGTCCTTGATATTGACTGTACTAATCTCCACTGTGCAATCCGCCTTGAGTCGCGGTAAGAAAGGCGGACTATAAATGACATAATTAAATAAGATAAATATTTAAATATTCCTACATCGGCAAGGCGGTGGGTCAACAGGTCACAATCAACCGAGTCGAACACCACTGTGATATCTAACAACAGCAGCCACCTCTCCCTGATCCAGATGTCTACAGAGACCAGCACCGTCTCTGTCCCATTACCCAGGCAGAAACTGGACCGGAAGGGATCCAGGATAGAAGCATCCTCCAGGATTACCTGCAGCTGTTCTGCCACTGCCTGATCAATCATCTTATCTGGGTTCTATTCCAGTTTGTTCACATTCAGCCAACTGACCTCAGCGATTAGGCCACAATTAAAAATCTCTATCTGAATCCCCTGGTGATGCAAAAGACAGATATAGCACTGGGTACCATCTGTGTATTGATGGCATCCAAGTTCTAGACCCACCAGGGAAATGAAAAACCATTAGGTCTCCAGGTTCTGATGATGTAAACCCAAGAGTTCTTAGGGAACTCAAATTTGAGAGTGTTGATCCGCTAAGTAGTGTATGTAATTTGTGACTCTAAACGAGTGCGTAGCTGTTATTTTAAAATCCTTTCAGAACACCCGGGATTGATATAAAACTGAAGAATTTCAAAACTGAAGGTCCAGATCCAGGTCCAGTAGCATCTTACAGGCCATTTAGTTTTTCAGGGTATGAACTTTTGAGAGCCACAGCTCCCTTTGTCAGACAGACGACTCAACATGCCTTGGATGTTGGGAATGCTGTATGTCTCTCTCTGGCTGTATGTGTTACTCTCTTGATAGTAAGCTGTTTCTCTTTGTTTAAGGTGGGAATGCCTCCATCCTGACCTCCTCTTTCTGTGTATAATGAAGGGAGCTCTGACTCTCAGAAGCTTATACCGTGGATATCTAGTTGATTTACAGTGCTACTGGATCGGAATCTTGCTCTTCTACTACAGACCAACATGGCTGCCCCACCTAAAGCTGAAGCTATGACACTAAATTATTCCTGTGGCCAGGGCCAGTGTGCCCATTGAGGCAGGTAGGCCCCCGCCTCAAGCATGAGGGGCCGGAGGGGGTGCCGGAGGGGGCACCAGGGATGGAGGCATGTGCTGTGGAGCTGGTGGCAGCAGAACTGGTGGCTAAGTGGGAGGGATGGGAAGCTGCAGCTGATGCAGCCTCCCAGCCCTCCCACCCCACACTGCTGCTGCCACCAGCACATACCCCCTGGACCAGGTGCAGCAGGCATCCGGGGCGGCGCAGGGCACCCATGCACCATCCCAGCCACCCGCCACACCAATGGGGCTGGCCCGCAGTGCACACTGTGTGATGACATCACACATGACATTATCACACAGTTTGGGTGTGTGCATGCATGTGTGCACATGTGCACGCATGGGCACTCCTAGTCTTGGGTGCCAGAAACCCTGGCGCTGTCCCTGCCTGTGGAAAAAATGCTGGGAATAATGGGAAGACCTGAATCAAGGCTCCCCAGGAATCACAGAGCACTTAACATCCAGGTTATATTAATTGCCAGTGATTGCATATCAAGAACAAGATAATACAGGAAAAGGAGTGCTTGGCCCTTTTTGCATGGGTTTTTTTCACCAGTTCTGCAGCTTTTCTTCCTGCACACATAAACCAATGATTTTTAAAATTGAATTAAAAGCAGCTTTTTTACAGTGCTGAATGTTTTCTTTGGTGCAAGCCCTGGTCCTGCCTTTTACCCTCCCCTTTATCCCCCTGTGACCTGATTGGTTGAGCAGTAAGGTGTAACTACACCATTTCCTCCCCTTTCTTCCACCACCACTCACAGCCAGAATCCTTTAAAAAAATGCTGTAGTTATAGTTTGTGTGTGCATGCTAATCTCAGCAGTTAACCTTGGCAGTTAACCTTGGCAGTAAATCTCACAACACAAGAAGCTATCAGGATGATGCATGGTTTTCTCAGGTTTTTAAATTTAGAATAAAAGTTGCACCATTGCTGTTTTAAGAAAAAGAGTTGCAGCATTGCAACTGTAATAGCTAACTTAAAAACTCCGTAGAGAGCCCCCAAACCCACTTAATATTTTAAAGTTTCCCTCCAGAACAACTCAGCCAATCATACAACCCCCTATATCCAAATATTATGTGCAATGAATGTAAAAAAAGAACAAACTGCTAACATGTCATGTTTAGAGATGGGCACGAACCAAAATACAAACCAAAATTAAGCACGAACCAGGCTGGTTCTTGGTTCGCAAACCCCAGTTCGTCAAATCCCATTTCTGATGAACTGCCACGAACTTTTAGGCTGGTTCATTTGGTTCATTTTTTGGTTCGTCACTGCAGACAGCCTCGTGCCAATCAATCAGTTTCCCAGGCAACAGGGAATGGACTTCCTGAAGACCTTCTGCTGACCCAGAAGTGAACTTCTGCTGGCCTGGCCGTGACCTTCTGCTGACCCGGAAGTGATGGTTTTCTGACCTGGATGTGACGTTTCCATGAACCAAATGAACCAGATCACGAACCAGAGGCAGGTTCGTGAAAGTTCGTGGTTCGTTAAATTTGACGAACCACAAACCACATGGTTTGTTTTTTTTTCTGGTTCATGCTCATCTCTAGTCATGTTCCCCCAGAAAGCCCACAGCAGAAAAAGGGCATTTTTCTAGTGCAGAAATAAAAACCAGGCACCACTTTGGTTCAACCCCTTCAAGTGCCAAATTAAAGAATCAGAGCTTTATGGAAGGCAGAACC
This sequence comes from Eublepharis macularius, assembly GCF_028583425.1. Lineage (NCBI taxonomy): Eukaryota > Metazoa > Chordata > Lepidosauria > Squamata > Eublepharidae > Eublepharis > Eublepharis macularius. The sequence continues at coordinate 214,668,736 of NC_072791.1, read as the reverse complement.
TATGAATAAGCAGATCTGATCTGTGCAGGCCACATACACAGAATACCTGTTGTAAAGCTTAGTATGGTGGGGCTTGATTGCATCGGTACTGCTTTGTACAATTTGCAATGCCCACTTTCCCTGGCAAAAGGCTTCTTTACTTGGAAGGTTGCTGCTGCTGCTGCACAGCGGTGGTGCTGCAAAATCACTGAGTCCAGGCCCACCTTGAGATGCAAAAATGATGATCGCTCCCCATGTTCTGTACCTGCCTCTCAGGGACTGAAGCTTATTCGCAGTGTTCCATGTGCAGTAATACATTCAGTTTGGGAGTGGGGGTTTGCTGGCAGGGTGCTCAAAAGTTTGCCAGCAGTGCAGTGGTTAGGGTGTTGGACTAGGATCTGGGAATCCCAGGTTCAAATCCCCACTATGGCATGGAAGTGCACTGGTTGATCCTAGGTCAGTCACACTGTATCTACCTCACAGGGTTGTTAAGAGGATGAAGTGGAGAAGAGAACAGTGTAAGCTGCTTTGGGTCCCCATAAAGGAAAAAGGCAGAGTATAAATGAAGAAAAATTGAAAGGTTGAAAAAGCTTGGTATGTTTAGTTTGGAGAAGAGACTACTGAGAGGTAATATGATAACCATCTTCAAGTACTTGAAGGACTGTCATATAGAGGATGGTGGAGAGTTGTTTTCCATTGCCCCAGAAGGTCGGACCAGAACCAACGGGATGAAATTAAATCAAAAGAGTTTTCAGCTAAACATTAGGAAGAACGTCAGAGCAGTTCCTCAGTGGAACAGGCTTCCTCAGGAGGTGGTGGGCTCTCCATCTTTGGAGGTTTTTAAGCAGAAACTGGATGGCCCTCCAATAGCAATGCTTATTCTGTGAACTTAGGCAGATCATGAGAGGGAGGGCAGGAAGGGTTACACCAGTGCTTAGTTCTCGTGACCCTTATTACATGCCCAGGGTAATGTCAATCACCAGCTTGGGGTCAAGTAGCAATTTTCCACAAGCCAGTTTTGCTAGGGATCCTGATGGAGTTTTGACATCTTCTGAGCATGGAGTAAGGGTCATTGGGTATGTGTGGGTGGTGGTATTTGGGAATTTCCTGCATTTGGAATGGGTTGGACTAGATGACCCTAGAGGTCCCTTCCAGCTCTGTGATTCTATGATTCTAAAATAAAAATAAAAAATGAACAAACATCTCTATTCTTGCCATCCCTAGTTATAGACTAAACAGTCCACAAACCAGGTCTATTTATCCCATGTAGCATAGTGACTAAGGGGTTGGGTTGTCAATCAGCACTCTGCTAGTTTGACTCCCAATACTACCATGAATCTGCAGGTGGCCTTGGGTAAGCCACTCCTCTCAGCCCCAGCTGTATTGTGGGGATAATAATACCACTGACTTTGTTCACTGCTCTGAGTTGGCACTAATCTGTCTAGAAGAGTGGCCTACCAGTGTAGTTATTATTATAAGGGTGCTCATGTAGCACAGAAGTAAAGGGGTCAAGCTACAAATCAGCACTCTGCTGGTGGCCTTGGGTAAGACACTCCTTTCAGCCCCAGCTCCCCAGCTGTATTGTGGGGATAATAATAACACTGACTTCGTTGACCACTAATATGTCCAGAAGAACGGTATATAAGCACACAGTAGTAGTAGTAGTAGTAGTAGTAGAAGAAGAATTTGTTGTTGTTCCTGTGACATTATGAAGCAAGCAAACATCAATTCTTCAAGGGCCAGCCATAGGAGGTCCAAAAGTTCCTTGATGGTTCTGAAGCGACCAGCTAGAACCAAGTTGCCATAGGGAAAGTGATTGGGATAGCAACATGAGCACACAACCACATGCGGAAGACAAGAAGCCCCTTTTATGTCTCCTCCACAGCCTTCTCCTATAGGTTGAGCTGATACCTTCTCCAAACAATTCTCAAAGAGGCTGGCCAATAGCATCCCTGGACCTATGAGCAATGAATGAATTAATTTACGTCTAGACTTCAGGGAGGTCTGCATCTTGGAAATTTGCTGGTCCAGTTCTCCTTCTCATCTGCAATCGAACCAGGGCTTTTTTTCAGCAGGAACGCAGTGGAACTGAGTTCGGGCACCTCTTGAAAATGGTCACATGGCTGGTGGCCCCGCCCCCTGATCTCCGGACAGAGGGGAGTTTAGATTGCACCAAAGTGGCGCAGAGGACAGTCTAAACTCCCCTCTGTCTGGAGATCAGGGGGCAGGGCCACCAGCCATGTGACCATTTTCACCAAGGACAATTTAAAGTTTAACCCCCCCCCCCTGTTCCAGCTGACCCAAAGTTACATCATTGTGCAGTCCTGGGAGCATGTGTGAACTTTGCGCATATGCATGTGGTACCAGGGGCACTACCTCCCACCAAGAGTTGCCCCCTGTGCTGGCAACATACTGAGTTCCAAAACCTCTTTTCCCAGAAAAAAAGCCCTGAATTGAACTGTACTGTCTCTAAGTTCAGAATTAGATTTTCTGAGCATAAGAAGTAGCACTGCATTAAACTGAGTTTTAAATGTATTTTTGTCTGTTTTAAGTAGACATGGGTAGGAACAGAAAAAAACCCAAACATGGTGTTCATTGTTCATTGCCGTCCATGAACAATAAACATTGACGAACATGATCCTGTTCATGAACATGTTTGTTGTTTGTTATTTGTGGGGACCAGTAGGCTCTCCTCCAGCCATCAAGATCCCTACTGCACCACTCCCAGAAACCCTACCTGAGCAGGCAGCAGGAAAGGTACTAGTAATAAATAATAGCTTGGCCCCAGAGCCTGGCAGCAGCCCTGGAACCTGAAGGGGTAGATCCCTATCCCACCACACACAAAGAAAATTCAAGCTCCAATGCACTCACCCTGTCTCTCTAACAGCAGCTGTCTCTCCCTGAAAGCCAGAGCTCGGAGCCCCCCCCCCCCCGCTCTTTTCCTCTGGTAACAAATTTGGAGCTCCAGTCCACACTTGGAAGGAAGACCTGCCTATCAAGCTAAATTGGGCTTAGATTGGGGTTTCCAGGGCAACAGCAGGAGTTCAGACAGAGTTCAGACAATCCTTGCTTGAGTTACCAAGGGAATTGATTGCAGGTGCCAGACTGTCTGGCTTGACGAACAGCAAGGAATGAGGCTTGCAACAACCATCTGTTCGTTTAGAATGGGGCCTCACAAACAGCTTGTTCGCGAGCTGGTTCGTGGCTTTTTAAAATTCATCTTGCTGTTCGTGCCCATCTCTAGTTGTAAGCTGCCTTGAACGCTGTAAGGTGGCTAATAAATGCTTTTAGTAAGTAAAATAATAGATAAATTCATGCAAGGTATCCAAAGCTACTCTAAGGCTTATTTTGACCCATCACATGGAGCCATTTCCCATTCTTCCATGCCTAATTCATGGTTTTGGAGCCTAGCAAAGTAGCTGTGGTACATTCTTCCCACTCAACTCCTGTTTTTATTAGAATTTTTAGGTGAGAGAACAGTGAATAATGAAACCATGTGTGTTCCTGCCACCTCATCTGTGAATAAGATAACACTCTTATCATACTAGAACCTGGCAGGTTAAATTGTATTACAGCCCAGTTCACTGAAGGAACAAAAATGTTAGCGTTCCCTTTTTTTTAACACAGAAAATACTGAGCAATCCACCTATGATGTGTTTTACATCAGGAAAAGATTACATAGCATTTCAGGAAAATGCAGAATCCCAAATACATTTTAGGAGCTTTTGTCGGAGGATGAAAAGGGTCTTGTACACTATTAATATTAATGATGTTTGGACACCAAAGAACTAGCAATGCCATTCTAAGCAGAATTATACCCTTCTAAATCCATGGAATTCAATTAACTTAGAAGGGTGCAATTCTGCTTAGGATGGCAGTGGAAAGGTGTCAGCTCCTTGCATTTTGCTGTAAGTGTGCTCCTATTGGCCCATGTAAGTTGTGTCAATTTGCTTATGCTTTCTTTCAGCATTGTTCTCACCTCTGTATTCAGAGTTCAGCTTCTTGTCTATATTGGCAATCCAACCCCTGCTGCACTGTTTACTGGACGTCCCAGCCATCGACTGTATTGTCTTACACTGCGTAATCCACCTTATATCTCGTTGAGAAAGGATGTAGATATCATCTCAATGATATCTATATATATAAAGGCAAGTGTCCTGACTGACTCATCAATGCCCAGCCCAAACCTCTCGACCAAGAAACATGAAATTTCAGTCTTCTTGGAGAGTCACTTCATCAGCATCACACTTCTGTTACATGTACCAGTCCTGTACATGGTATGTCTTAATACAATATAAAGTGTGTATAACAAGCAAACATTATGCAAAGGAATCCACAAAATGAGATGAAACCATGAATGACATCCAAGCAAACACAAATAGGGAGGGATATTCTCTCATTCATAAATCTATATTTTTGTCTAAAAACGCCTCTGACATTTTACCAGAAGGACCCACCCATCAATTTCTCTTGTATACTCTTCGGGTGAAATTCCTGCAGCAACTCCGCTCCAGACCAAATAGCGTTGTCACAGAGGAAGAAATTCCCAGTCAAAGATATGTCATTTGCATCCATCTAAACTCCTTCTTCTTGGCACCCAAGCATAACTGGCACTGAACCCAGTGAGTGGGCAGAGTGCCATCCTAACAGATGGGTACGAGCACAGGCATCCCGGATACCGTGTCTAAGCATCATGTTCGTTTGTCAGAGGGCAGGATTCCAAGCCAGGAGAGTTGGAACTATAGATTGTGTTGAACTCCTATTGCTAACGGAAGAGGCTGCACAATTCCTTTTCTTTAAAAATGCACGGGTGCAGGAAGGGAAGGGGGCATTGGGTTCCTGCTGTTGGAAACTGAACTCCAACCGTGAATGCATTAAAATAAAACATGTATTTGATGTTCACGTACAATCAGTACAATGTACCAGTAGCCTAATTATAGAGAATAACAGAGAAAGGACCTGATGAGGGTTTCTAAGCCTGTTTCATTCTCCATGCAGAATGGTTAAAAATCAGACACCAGTAGAATAGACTTGAGTCCACTGAAGAAAGCAAACAGAACTATATATATATAATTAACTCATTATTGAACAGAGATATACAGAGATATACAGCAGCTTACCCATACCATTCAAAAGTCATAGTCAAACCATAAAAGATGAACACCATCCAGGTGATAGTCAAAACAATCAATACCAGCGTCTTCAGGTGCAATGATTAGTGATAGGCAGGATTTAATAGTGTGGTGGAGGCAATTCACCCCTGAGGAGGTCGAAACAGCGGAACAAGCCAGTGCTGCATGTTGGGTGCTGTGGCTCTGCCGTGTGCATCCCCCTTCACATCGGCTCCACCTGCAACGACACCACTGTTTGATTAACTTTGATTATTTGATTATTTGATTTACTATTGGACTTTCTATATTTACTTGATTTACATGAAGAATGGACATGGACTTGCATTGACTATTGTACTTACCTGACGAAAGAAATTCCTGACATGGCACGTTTGTGTAATAGCTGTGTTGTTATTGACTGACTGCTGTTGATTACTTGACTGTTTATTTACCATTGTGATTGCATTATTACAAGCAACCCTGATTCACTGTATTTGATTCTTATTCTGATTGTTTTATGTTGTTACCTACTCTTGTGGTTTCACTCCTAATACCAGCTGGATGAAGGTGGGAGGAGGGCATTGCCACCTGCTCCCATCCTGCTCCCAGCCTGGGCTTCCCACCAAGGCACTTTTTCTGGAGAGACATGGTGCCCTGCTTAGGCTTCATTCCATGGCAGCGCCCTCTGGTGGTGCACCAGGGTATAAAGTGAGTTGTCTGAAATACGCTTACTCAATTATATATTATTGTTATTGTTATTGTTATTGTTATTGTTATTGTTATTGTTATTGTTATTGTTATTGTTATTGTTATTGTTATTGTTATTTACATTTCTAACCCGCCCTTCCCGCAAGTGCCCTCAGGAGGAGGTACAGCAGTTATAAATATAGAATACAAATATTTAAACAATTCATAAAACAACAGTTCATGTTAGTGAAGACCTATGTGGAAAATTAGCCTGTGTGACTGTCTGTGAATATGCCTTTAAGAAGATAAAATTCTATTTGAAACTGCCAACCTTAAAAACTATTCTGAAACCAACATGCTTATCAAAACTGCAACCATCACACTTATGTGCTTATAAATCTTTTGAACAGTTGGAAGGCACACATCTAACAAGGCTTGAGATCCACTCAAGTTTGGAGCCTGGCCCAGGGTGCACCTACCCAAAGGTAGGATCAGTGGGATTGAGGGGAGGAACTCCATGAGACTAAGGGGAGGGGTACATATGCCATGGGCAGGATCGGGGTGTTAAAGGATGAACCTTGTAGGTTTGAGCCAAGGGCTCAAGGGGCAAAGCCAACAGAAAACATTAATTTCTCTAGGGAGAACACAATCCTTTCTTTCACTGACTAAGGAGGTATTAAGAAGGGAAGAGAAACACAAAGGGAAGCTGCAGTGTTTAGAGAAGCTGCTTTTGAGGCACAGAAAAGCCTAGGCTCAAAATGAGAGAGAAAATTGACTGCAACTCTAACTCTGCGAAGGCCTTAAAGCTGCAGCACAACAAATCCCTTTGCTGTAAACAGCATCAAACAGCTAAGAACCACCTTCTTTCTTATCTGTCTTACATTATATGCATACAAAGTCATTTGGCAACTAGCCAGAAGGCAATAAACTAGTCATACCACTGGAAAACTTTCCAGTTGACAAACTTAGTTACAGACCAGTTACATTTGTTAAATACTTTTTTAAAATGTGTCTGATCACTTTGCCTGTTCTCATCAATACAGTTAGTGCAAATGCAGACCTGCAGTCCAATATTCAAGAGACAACCACCAGCATGCAAAGCATACAGTGCAGGACTGCGGCACTTTCTTACACAGAGTTGAATGCCCATGCATTGTTGAAACTGAGGGATGTTCTTTGTGTCTTGACACCATGTACAAAACAGAAGCAAATGTCTGGTTTCTCCTCACAAATCTACTTCATAGATAACTATAGACATGGGCACAAACAGAAAAAAAAATGAACATGGTGTTCATTGTTTGTTGCCATCCATGAAAAATGAACAAAGAACACTGACAAACACGATCCAGTCACGAACATGTTCATTGTTTGTTGTTTGAGGGGGCCAGCAGGCTCTCCTTCAGCCATCAAGATCCCTACTGCACCACTCCCAGAAACCCTACCTGAGCAAGCAGCAGGAAAGGTACCAATAATAAATAATAGCTTGACCCCAGAGCCTGGCAGCAGCCCTGGAACCTGAAGGGGTAGATCCCTATCCCATCACACCCAAAGAAAATTCAAGCTCCAATGCACTCACCCTGTCTCTCTAACAGCAGCTGTCTCTCCCTGGAAGCCAGAGCTGGGAGCCCCCCTCCCCCCTGCACTTTTCCTCTGGTAACAAATTTGGAGCTCTAGTCCACACTTGGAAGGAAGACCTGCCTATCAAGCTAAATTGGGCTTAGATTGAGGTTTCCAGGGCAAAAGCAGGAGTTCAGACAGAGTTCAGACAATCCCTGCCTGAGTTGCCAAGGAAATTGATTGCAGGTGCCAGACTGTCTAGCTTGACAAATAGCAACAAACAGCAATGAACGAGGTTTGCAATGACCACCTGTTCGTTTAGAATGGGGCCTCATGAACCGCTTGTTTGCAAACAGCAGATTGGGCTGTTCGTGTTTTTTTTTAGTTCGTATTGCTGTTCATGCCCATCTCTAGATAACTACATTAAAGATTGTGAAGTGCTTGTATTCTCTGGTAAAGAGCCCAGCTAAGTGCCTGAGGCAGATCACTCAGTTGTTAAGACAGGCGTGATAGAGAATGGGGTTTCCAATAAAATGAGGAGATCCAAAGACTGAAATGTGTTTATTCTTCAGAACTGCAGAGTCAGGGGTTTAAGAATAACACTTGTTAAATGCCGTTGTGATAAAGAACTCTCCCATTCATTCACTGCTGGGCTACCTCAAGGGAAGGAGGTTGGTTCTTTTCCTTGGCAAACAAATAAGAGATGACAACTAAGTTGGCTCTAATTTTAGTCCTGCACCCAGAAAGCGTTCATACACTGTACAGTCAGTGTGTGAGTTAATGTGTTCTAGAATTATTAGAAGCTTGCAGCTAGTTAATTGGCTGGCTAGTTCAAATCAATAATTGAAATTCAGTTGCTGTCACTGCCCCCCCCCCCAAATTATGGCATCTCATTCAAAATCCAATATTTTCTGTGCTGAAAATATATACTTTTCTCTGTTTTTGGAACACTAAGGACTAGTTCTAAAAGGAGTTGCCATTTTTCCTGTGTTGCAGAAGCATGCTCAATTGTGCTTGTCTACTATAGAAATATCAGCAAAAAAACCCCCTCCTTTCATATGCCAAAAATCTTTTTAAGTTCAATTTTTTTTCCCAGCAAGTGTGGGGCTAGTTTTTGACAGAGCTTCTGTTGCTTTGTTGTCGTTGTTGTTTTTTAAACACTGCAACATCTTTCCCCCTAGATCCTCAAATCTCACAGTAGTGGCAGTGTGCACTGGTGGGACAATTTTTATTCCCTTTGTTCAAGCTCTCGGTGAACACTGGGGAAAAAAAGAGAGGAGTATTCTTTCTTTAATCTATATATGGTGCTCTTTAAACTTCTTTTACATTTGATGGATGATGATTGGAATGAAATTCCTGGATTAAAGATGGAATAAATACTAACTGGAGGGAGTTAGAGGAGGCTGCTCATCCCAAAAGGAAAAGAAGCAGCAGCTAAGGGAATGAAAGGGCATTGGACATCATTGCACCAATTTTATCATTGCACCAATTTTACTTCTTGTAAAATTTGTTTTCAACGGGTATTGAACACTATTGCACCAGTATGAAAAAGAATGTTCATTTGCATTAATTCTGCTGCTTCATACAATGTGCTGCTTGGAGACAGAGATGCCAAAATATCCACTGGTTCAACTTGCCATCTGTCCACAGGTTGTGAACAGGTTGCCATTTGTCCATCAATCAGTTTGTTGGTAGTGGCCAGTTTGGGTCTGTCTGCTCAATAGGTCCCATTTCAAGTATTCAAACAACACAGAGCAGTTGTCGGTGTTTAATGTGTGAACATTTGCAGACAGCCTAATGAGAGTCCTATTTTCCTCCTCCTCCTAGGCCTGGCATGCCACTTGGCAACCAACAGTCTAAACAAACAGTCAGCCATTTAAAAAAAAAGAGGCTTACCATTTGGTGTTTGATTTGTCTATATTAGAGAGCTTCTTCCATGCATGCATATTTCACACATCCTTTAATGACTGATGGGAATCCACCCCTCATGGCATTTATTGACTTGATCATGCATGACACTGAGTAGACTCAGGGCCAAACTACAAGTGACACCTGACATTAGTTGGACACTTGTCAGCTTCCTTCAAGTTTTGATGGGAAATGTAGGTGTCCTGGTCTTGCAGCTTGGCTTTTCGACTGCTGTCCAATGTACTTTTCAACTGTCACTTGTCCAATATTCCGCCAAGCTGCCTACATTTCCCATCAAAACTTGAGGGAAGCTGACAAGTGTCCAACTAGTGTCAGGCGTCACTTGTAGTTTGGCCCTCAGTCTTACCTACTACACAGTTCCTTGCAAGTCAAGGGAATGTGCCAGTCCGAGGGTATCAATCCCTGGCACTTAGATCCCCAAGTCCCTCACATCAAGCAGGCAGGTGCATTGGTTGAAGAAACTTTATTCAGAGATCCATACAGTTCAAGTATTCACTCATAGGTAGAAGTTGGCAGAAGTAACTAGTCAAACAATAGGGCTACTGATATAGAGAGACGTTCTCTCCCCCCCCCCCGTCCACCTTTGAAGTTAGGAGCAAAAGCCTAAAAAGTTACATGGGAACAAAAAGCAGTTTAGCCTGAGATAAGGTACACAGTGGAATCTTCTTTCCTGTGAAACCGATAAGGTTCAGCACCTCAGCCAAGGCCAGACAGAAATGAAAGTGCATATTTCTTAGAGATAAGGAAGAGTTTGCTAGCTCCTTTGGCAATTAGTATTAACAGTTTGGACACCCTCAGGAGACCTATATGAATGTTTAAGATACAATATTTAACTCTGGCATTACAAGTACAAAAAGCAGTGTAAAATGCAGCAGACCACAATGGTAGCAATATCTATATCATTCTCAGTCTAAAAGTCAGAACTAGAGATGGGCACGAACAGAAAAAAACCCCAAACATGATGTTTGTTGTTCGTTGCCATCCACGAAAAGGGACTCATGAACAATTACAAGCATGACCTGTTCACGAACATGTTCGTGGTTGGCTTTTCGTGGAGGCCAGCAGGCTCTCCTCCAGCCATCATCCAAGTTTGGTCAAGATCCCTACTGCACCACTCCCAGAAACCTGACCTGAAGAGGCACCAGGAAAGGTACCAGTAATAAATAATAGCCTGGCCCAGAGCCTGGCAGCAGCCCTGGAATGTGAAGGGGTAGATCCCTATCCCACCACACAAAGAAAATTCAAGCTCCAATGCACTCTCCGTCTCTCTATCAAAATTCCAACCACAGCTGTCTCTCCCTCTCCACTGTCTGCAAAGACTAGCCAGAGCTGGGAGACCCCCCCCCCGCATCGTCTTAGCTCTCTTGTAACAAATTTGGAGCTCCACACTTGAAAGGAAGACCTGCCTATCAAGCTAAATTGGGCTTAGATTGGGGTTTCCAGGGCAACAGCAGGAGTTCAGACAGACGTCAGACAGTCCCTGCCTAAGCTGCCAAGGGAATTGATTGCAGGTGCCAGACTGTCTGGCTTGACGAACAGCAACAAACAGCAACAAATGAGGCTTGCAACGACCACCTGTTCCTTTAGAATGGGGCCTCGCGATCAGCAGATTGGGCTGTCCGTGGCTTTTTTTGTTCGTATTGCTGTCCGTGCCCGTCTCTAGTCAGAACACAGTAATGGCATATAACACAGCAATGGCATGGATGCTGGCATACATGACAAAATGAAACCTCTCCATGGCAAGGAAGCAAAACTCAACCAGCTATTCAGCATCCATTCTCAGCGCTCAACGGGACAAGCTGGTTGGATATTAGGCTCACAGGTGATCCTAGCTGTTGCATCAGGTATGTTTGGCTATCAAATGTGTTCACTGTGAAATCTGCAGCATCTCTCTTTTATATCAGATTTCAAAATGAAAGAACACTCAGCCCAGACCTAGGAAATCTTATTCTCACAAGTAAGTATCTTACTGGAATTTAAGGGACTTTTTTCCTACAAAGAAAAGAATGTCTATGGAGAAGATTGATCTCAATACTGTTTTGATTTCATCACACCTAAGCAAGATATTGCTTTATATTATTAGGTGGGATCAGCACATGTTGCTGGTATTTACTTTTCTGGAGTCAATGGATAATTAACATCCTTTCTTATCAACACCCCTCGATGTTGTGTTTAATGTTTACAGCAAGAGGGGGGCTGTTATTTTCCCCCCTTTTCCAGGGATCCCTGTTGCATATTAATAGGTTTTCTTTTCCCCCAGAGCAGTTCCATTCCAAGAGAAAAATGCTGACAGTGGTAATATCATAGCAGAGTAAATGTCACCAGCTTAACGGGACGGGGAGAATATATATTTGCCACCTGTAGAAATTGTACTTTATTGCAGTTCACCCGTAAATTTATGAATGTTGCTGTAATATTCCAGAGACGCCTGTCAGGTAACATCAGAGATATATCAATGTTAGGAGTTGAACTCCTACAGTATTGGCACCGGGTCCATTTACTGTACCTCTTTCTCCTGTGTCAGAGGAAGCGTACTCTTGCAATAATGCGCTGTCAAACTGCACAGGTAAAACCCAGCCTCGGAATATTATTTATTGGCCTGTGGATGCAGATTACATGGACACTTTATTACCTGCTAATTTACCACCTGCTGGCTGAAGGATGGCAAAAGTCTAGTATTTGTTTTATTGGAATTCATTATGCTGTTAACCTTTCACTCCGCTGGGCCACATGGAAGGGTTGCTCTGGTTAAATCACTCCCATAATAATGCTCTCCAAATGAAAACAGTGATTTATACTTCCTTGTGGAAATTGCAATACCAAGTAAATTATTTCGTAATGCTCCATATGATGCACATTGTTGCATAAGCAAATTGGTGGAAAGTAAGAACCAGGAAAACAGGGAAATGCCATTTTTTAAAAGTAAACTCTACAATTTACCTTCCTCTTTTTTGTGCATATTTTATTGTCCAAAATTTTTGGGTCATTATTATATATCATGTTGAGCTCTTGTATATGTCCATCCATTCGTCCATCCGCCCATTCATTCATGTGGAATAAACATGAGATTACCTTTTCTGCTTTGCTGTGACATTCCTAGTGTGAATGCACTTTAAAGATAAATAGCCTGTGCTTGCATTGATTGTGACACTATTAGGGCCAAGCTACAAGTGACGAATGACACTTGAATGAGAAATGAACAGACTCACGTGTATTCCTCCTTGTTCACTTGTGCTCCACTTGCGCTCCACTGATCAAGTGGAGACCAAGTGAGTGGCAAGTGAACAGGGAGGAATACATGTGAGTCTGTTCACTTGCCAGGCAAGTGTCATTCATCACTTGTAGCTTGGCTCTGAGTCTGTTCACTTGCCGTTCAAGTGTCATTCGTCACTTGTAGCTTGGCTCTTAGTCAGTTTTTGACACCTTCATGTCACAGTGACCTCCAATCCACTCTGCTTCTGAAATTGATCTGAAAAGATAGCTCACTGATCTGGAACATATTCAGAACCTGTTGATCGGCTTGGATCAACTGGTATTTTCCACTGGTGGCAGGGAAGTAAAGCAAGAATTCCTTGACTCTTCCTCCTGCTGCAGGCCAGGATGCTTCCCCAAATGCTGCTTCTGGAATGACAGGAGGACCCCAGGAACAGCCTGAGTGGGCAGTCAGAAGTCTGTTGATTACCCCTCTTCCATTTGCAGAAATTCTCCAATGGATCTGAGCCGCTATCTTGGGTTATTTTTGCCTATAGGAGGAGCTAAACTTGGCAAGTCAAAAATCTGAGCTACGGTGGAAATCCTGCAGGTTCTGATCCTTGGAGGCTCTCTTCTCTCCCCCCCCCTTCTTTTGACTGTTGCCTAAAAGGAGTGGAAGCCAGGGGCCCAGGGACTCAAGACTCATTCATCCCAGCATGGCAAAGTCCTTCAGGTGAGAACCAGGGCGAGGCACGGCACAAAACACTGTCCATAGCCATTGTTCCTTTGCCTGTTTTTGCAATTATTATTTCCCCTTATCTTTAGGCTCTTTAAAGTACCTCTTGATAGAAACAGGTAAAATAAATCAATAGTACTTTATGTTCCAGTAATAATAAGTCACTATCTGAAGCCCTGTGGTGCAGAGTGGTAAGCTGCAGTACTGCAGCCCAAGCTCTGCTCATGACCTGAGTTCGATCCCGGCAGAAACTGAGTTCAGGTAGCCGGCTCAAGGTGGACTCAGCCTTCCATCCTTCCAAGGTCGGTAAAATGAGGACCCAGTTTCCTGGGGATAAAGTGTAGATGACTGGGAAAGGCAATGGCAAACCACCCTGTAACAAAAGTCTGCCAAGAAAATGTCGTGATGCGACGTCCCCCCCATGGGTCAGTAATGACTCGGTGCTTGCACAGGGGACTACCTTTACCTTATCTGAAGTTTAAACTGTAGAGTACTTAAGTTTATAGTTGTTAAATGATTAATACATGAACCAGTGTTAAATCATTGGGTTAAATCATTGATATCCTGTGTGAATTTAAACAGGAATAGTTGGTTATGTAAATTAATTCATCTGAAAGTAACCATTTCAGTTACACAATAGAGTGTTACCGATCACCCAATTGCCTATAAAACTGAAAACCTTGTTTTCAAATTTTGGAATTAAAAAGGGGGAGAAGTGGGGAAAACAATATTACAATTTATGAGATTGAGAACTTCACTAGGAAAAATGCCAAAGCAAAAAACCCTCATGAAATACATGAGATTGAAGGCATTGGAGATTCTTCTGTTACTTTAAGCGAAATTAGAGAATTAATAGTCCATTAATGTAGAAACTTTGAAGATAGAATTATTATAACTATTGGGAAAAAGACTGAATCCCTTGACAAAACACTGATTATAAATGGGAAAAAGACAGAAGAGATGTTAAAGAATGTACAGAGTTTAAACTGAGAGGGTCAGGCTTGAGTGAATGTACTGTCTTTGACTTAAATTTGATGAAAGGAGACAATCCTATCCTGGCTAAATTATATGACGGGATAATCCTTGAATTATTATTATTGTTTATTTATAGATCACCTTTCTTACTGAGATCCGAGGCAGATTACATACTGCAAGTGAACACAATATAAGCCATAGCTCGTACATTCACAGAGTAAAAATATGATGTGATCAACAATTGGATATTCAGTGTAAACAGTTACAGTACAGTATGATAGCTGCAAATTTGAAAACTAACATAAAACTGAACACATAGATGGAAACTTCCTGAACTAAAATGTAAGTAATTCGCCTGACATCTTTAGGAATGTCAAACTATGCAGTAAGGGCATTATCTCCATCAGCAGACCGTACCCAATAGCCTAGTCTATGGTCCCTGCTCCTTACCAATGTGTTTCTTTGAACTATTCCTTATGACACAGCCCTATAATCTGAGTAGAAAGCCCTCCTGAATAATTCAGTCTTGCATCATTTACAGAAAACCAAAAGAGTGGGAGCTTTCCTGACCTGCTCAGACAGTTGTTGTTGATTTAGCCCAAATGCAGAGTTGGAGCTGCAGAACGCCCTGTCAAGAGGAGTGGAGCTACCATGGTGGAACATAGGGACAGAGGTGGTTGCACAAGTATGAGCGGCTGAAGCCACGAAGGGCTTTGAATGTAATAGTCATGACCGTAAATTGAGCTCAGTAACTGGTGGGTAGCCAATCTGACAATGGTTCTTTTCAGGGAAAGATTACAAGACAGTCTAAGGAAATCACCATTTCAAAAGTATTTTATCATATCAATTGCCATTCAATTAATTGTAGTTTCTATTTAAATACATATATTATTTTATACAGTCCACTTCTCATTGACCCATAAAGTGCTGGTGCAAGGCAAAGATGTAAACAGTGTCCACAACCAATACTATTCAGCACAACTCTACAATATACAGTTTGTTGGGCATATGTTTGTGGATTCAAGATAGGTCAAGTAGCATGCAGATGAAAACAACCATCTGACGGGATGACTGGTTGGGGTCCCCTTTCCAGAGTCTTTTTCAAAGATGAAAGATAGTCCGGCGTGATTTTCAATATTTATAGACTTCCATTCAGTTCACCAATAACATAACACCGGGTGCTGCTCCAAGAGAAGGCTGTATAAAATAATATATGTATTTAATAATGTATGTATATATGTATTTTAATAGAAACTACAATTAATTGAATGGCAATTGATATGATAAAATACTTTTGAAGTGGTGATTTCATTAGATGGTCTTGTAGTCTTTCCTTGTTAATTCTACTCAAGACCCTCCTTGTTTGTTATATAATGGCTCTTTTCAGAGCAGATGGAACAATGATGTAAGCTATGTTATTTTCTATCAGGCCTGGACAGATATTCTCTCATATGACCTTTTCTTTTCAAATTTTCTGCAATATAAAGAAAATCTGTTTAAAATGATTAATTGGTGGTATGTCACACCTAAAAGATTAACTAAAATATATAAGACTTTTAAAGCAGTTGCCTGTATTGTATGCAACCTGTGAAAATGTCTTACATATTGTCAGTCCTAGGGTGGCAGTCCCTGGCAGTTAGATCCCCAAGCCCCTCACAGCAAGCACACAGGTGCATTGGTTGAAGAAACTTTATTCAGAGATCTATTCAGTTCAGGTGTACACTCGTAGGTAGAAGTTGGCAGAAGTGATTATTCAAACAACAGGACTACTGATCAGTAGTCCTATTGTTTGAATAATCACTTCTGCCAACTTCTACCTACAAGTGTACACCTGAACTGAATAGATCTCTGAATAAAGTTTCTTCAACCAACATTCTCCCACCCTTTGCATTCAGGTGCGAAAACCCAAAAAGTTACATGGGAACAAATTAGTTTAGTCTAGACAAAGCACAAAGTGGAATCATTCCCTCCTGTGGAAAAGAAACATTTCAGTACACAGCAGCTGCTCCGCCCCAAGGACACTCAGAAGTGCAAGCGCATATTTCTTAGAGATAACAAAGGGGCCACTTGTTCCTTTGGAAATCAGTATTAGCAGTCTAGACACCTTCAGGTGATATATATAAAATGCATACAACACAGTATTTAACTTTGGCATCATATCAGTATAAGAATAAGATGGAGTGTAAGATGCAAAACACAATGATGGCACTGATGTAAGCACTGATGCGTATATCACTCTCAGTATAAGCTGTATAACACAACAATGGCATGGATGCTTTCAGTGTAAGATGCAGAACACAACAATGGCATAGATGCTTGCATGTATGACACATATACTGTGGGAATGTGCTCATGCACAAATTGGTCAAGAATCATTGATCTTTTGAAGCAAAGTTTAGGCATTGATATACCAGCCTCCCCAGATGTATGGCTACTCAATGGCTGATTCCGCACACATTGGATAATGCACTTTCAATGCACTTTAGCAATAGTTTTGAAGTGGATTTTTTGTTTCACACATGAAAAATTCTGTTCCAAATGATCTCTAAAGAGGATTGGAAGTGCATTATCCAACGTGCGTGGAATCAACAAATAATTCCAATCTGAAGGATGTTTCAAGGTATTTTATTATACGCTGCTTCAGTAGCCAGAATTAATTTTGTCCACTGCTGGAAATATGAGTTGTGTTCTATTATCTAGAACTGGATAGTAAAAGTAAAAGAAACAAGTTTGATGTTAAAGCTTAGTAATTTACAATGAGGTCGAAATAGAATGGTCATCTTTTATTAACCATTTATAATTCAAAACGTAGCAAAATATTTGTAATGTATTTTTTTCATCTTCCTCTGTTTTACATTGATCAGTTTGACTTGTACCAATTAACATGTAGGTTTAAATAAATAAATAATAACAATGAAAAAATCTGCATTGTACTTCATTTCTTAATTCCAGTTTTACTAGAAGAATTTCAGAACTGGAGATTCTGCTGCATTTATAGCTTTCAGTTCATTAGCATCTCTGTTATTGATGATCACCTATGCATTGATAACACACTACAAAAAATTGATCTGAGACTCATATATGATGATTGCATCAAGATTCTTTTTGTACAGTGGATACTAACACGCACATCAATGTCTACACATCGGCAAACCAGACAAAGAGTCCTGATGCAATCAGACATACAATCACATTTAGATTATTATTGTAATGTCTGTTCAGAAGGTGGGAAAAGATACAATTGGACAGCAAGAATTGCAAGCACAGATATAGTGGTCTGTGAAAAACTTAGAAGCCATTATAACAATGGATGGTCACCCCCCATCCCCCAAATTAAAGCATAACAGACAAAAATAGGTTAAACAGTCTGTGTGGATCCCAGTTAAAATATTTGTAGATGAAAGGATGAGATGGCAACTGAAGTGCTGCTTCCCCTTCAAGAGCTTTGGGGTGGCAGATCTGCCACAGGAGGGGGAAATGGCAAAAACCGCCCTTCCTCCGGATATGTTAATTTTAAGTTTATTTTTATGCAGGGCTTTTTTTCAGCTGGAACGTGGTGGAACGGAGTTCCGGAACCTCTTGAAAATGGTCACATGGTTGGTGGCCCCGCCCCCTGATCTCCAGACAGAGGAGAGTTTAGATTGCCCTCCGTGCCACTGAGCGGTGCGGAGGGCAATCTAAACTCCCCTCTGTCTGGAAATCAGGGGGCGGGGCCACCAGCCATGTGACCATTTTCTCTGAGGGCAACCCACTGAGTTCCACCACCTCTTTTCCCAGAAAAAAAACCGTTTTTACATATTATTTGTTTATGTCATTTATAGTCTGCCTTTCTCACTGAGACTCAAGGCAGATTACATGGTGTGAGATTAGTACAGTCAATATCAAGGATATTTCCATAAACAATGCCATAGGGTAAGTAAGTACAAGATTACAAAGATATAGCATTAGCAAAGATCCAATACAGAGTTGAAGAAACTCTGAAAGAGAGCACAAGCAGTTCTAGAACTGTCATTAGACAACATAGAACTACTCAGTAGGACCATACTTAAAGCAACATAGGAGCACATACTTAAAGCAATGGATAGGACATAACACAACATAGTGGTGAAGTCTATGGTTCCTACTCCTAACTCATTAGTGAAATATTTCTTTGAGACCACCTCCCTTCAATGCAGCCCCTCCTATCTGAGTAAAAATCCCCTTTGAATAATTCAGTTTTGCATTGTTTGTGGAAAGCCAGAGATGAAACTTCACACCTGATTACCCTCTCAAGCCCTTTAGTATTAGCTTGCCAGACCACAGCCGACATCAGCCAGCAGCAAAAGAGTGGCTGGGCCAGGTGTGCAGGAAGTGCTGGACACGCAAGAATTTTCAAGAACTCTATGGTAAATTCAAGAGTATCCATGGCATCTCTTCTGGGTTTTACCAGAAGTGACCATAGCATACTGGCTTCCTACCCCCCTTTCCTCCCATCACCTTTTCAGGTGCCAGCAGGCAAAGAACAGGTTTGCCAGGAGGTCTCCCACTCTAGCAAGAGACCTGGCAAGCCTACTTTAGAGTGGGTTCCTCCAGAACAGGAATAGGTTGCCATTGGTTCAGTCTCACAAGACTGATGGCCTTGGCAACACCGATTGTCTTCTTGAATTCAGAGATGCTCTTGCACACTCTGGTTGGATTGGGGCCACATCCTGCTCACCAGTCATGACCAGGGAAGCAATTTTTAGTATGTCATTCAGATGCATCCAAACAATTTTGCACGTGTCCATTTGCACAGCTGCAGTGGTTTCTTGCACATGTTGGAAACCGTCATGTTGGTGGTCAACCTCTCTCCTCGCTGTTTTTTTAAAAGAGGAATTTGCCATTATTATAGCATTATATTGCCAGCTTCATGTTGTGAAATGCCTTGAGTTTTGGGAGTGGGGGGTGGCGCATGGAGAGGGTGAATTTGAGGGGAAGGACCTTAGTAGGGTATAATTCTACAGAATCTATGCTACAAAGCAGCCATTTCATAGAATCATAGAATCTAGAGTTGGAAGAACTCTTACAGACCATCTAGTCCAACCTCCTGCCCAATGCAGGAACAGCCTAAAGCATTCCCAACAAGTATTCATCCAGCACTCCTTGAAGATTGCCAATGAGTGAGAACCCACCACATTCCTAGGCAGCTGATTCCGCTGCTGAATTACACTTATAACATGAAGACATTTTTCCTAATGTCCAGCTGGTACTTTCCCTCCTGTAATTTAAACCCATTGCTTTGAGTCCAATCCTCTGTTGCCAATAAGAAGTGTGATACCATTGACAACTACCTTTGGGTGTGGCCATCCAGCCAGTTTCCTATCCTAAAACCCAGTCCACAATAGAGTTGGGCATGAACAGAAAAAAAAAATGAACATGATGTTCGTTGTTCGTTGCCATCCATGAACAGGGACTCACGAACAACCATGAACATGGCCCTGTTCACGAACATGTTTGTGGTTGGATGTTCGTGGGAGCCAGCAAGCTCTCTTCCAGCTATCATCCAAGTTTGGTCAAGATCCCTACTGCACCACTCCCAGAAACCTGACCTGAGCAGGCACCAGGAAAGGTACCAATAATAAATAATAGCTTGGCCCCAGAGCCTGGCAGCAGCACTAGAACTTGAAGGGGTAGATCCCTATCCCACCACACAAAGAAACTTCAAGCTCCAATGCACTCTATCAAAATGCCAACAGCAACTGTCTCTCCCTCTCCACTGTCTGCAAAGCCAGAGCTGGGAACCCCCCTTCCCCCTGTTCTTTGCTCCCTTGTTGTAACAAATTTGGAGCTCCACGTTTGGAAGGAAGACCTGCCTATCAAGCTAAATTGGGCTTAGATTGGGGTTTCCAGGGCAACAGCAGGAGTTCAGACAGAGTTCAGACAATCCCTGCCTGAGTTGCCATGGGAATTGATTGCAGATGCGAGGACTTCCGGTTTGGGATCATGGTGGTCTGACGCAGCTCAGGGAGCTCAGCTGTCCAAGCTGCTGTTTGTCTGGGCTGGTGGAGAGCA
Organism: Eublepharis macularius; assembly: GCF_028583425.1. Classification (NCBI taxonomy): domain Eukaryota; kingdom Metazoa; phylum Chordata; class Lepidosauria; order Squamata; family Eublepharidae; genus Eublepharis; species Eublepharis macularius. The sequence goes on along the minus strand of NC_072791.1, from coordinate 214,648,540 downwards.
AGATCGCCCGCAGCCCCCTGCTCTCAGGCGGAGACCAGGCTAGAATGCTTGAGACCACGAGAGCATGTAGATCTTGGCTGAGGGGGGGTTTTGCACAACGAACTCCCTCCCAGCCTTGAGGTCCTGCTCTAAGAAGGGTGGCAGAAATCTCTGCAGCGGCTTTGGAGTCATCGATTTGGCATAAGATCACCGTACCCAAGCTTCGGTAACTGATTTGGACTAATTTGAACTATCAAAACAGTGATTACAACCCATAAAAAGACTCGGCAAGGTAAAGATTGATATCTCTCTTATGAAATCAAAAACTGAACAGAAGAGTTAAATTTAAGCGGAGAACAAAAGTGGAAAGTTTTTAAAGACTAATTAAGTGTATTCCAGCAAAAGAAGTGTTAGAAAAGAAGCTTTTATAAAAGAATTAGATCGGGAAAAAGATTATTGTTTACATACCTGCTGTCTAAAGAGATAGTGAACTGTGGGAAATGAGAAACATTGCGAGAGAATAGCTCTGTCGAGAAGGGGAAGCAGGAAGTGCATCAAAAACAATAGAGTTGTGGGCCTGAAAGATGAGATGGAAAAGGACGTGAGCCATCTTGGAAGAGGGTAAGGGCACGGCCTCATTGCAAGCGGAAGTGTGCCATCTTTGAAAAGGGTAAGGGCAAAACTATGGACTAAAAACCATAGAGAAAAGACGCCCGCCATTTTGAACAGCTAAAGTGTTAAATTGCGAAGAAATCTCGGAAAGTAAGAATTTAAATCCTAGAAATAAAATACCTAAGCCATGTAGCTGCGGAAGAGAGCAGACTTGTGGGAGCGAAGTAAAGCCCCACAATGTCAAAAAAGGACTGGCAGTCGGCGCTTGACAGCCTTGATAAAAAAGTGGTGGAAGGTAATAAGGAAATTAAGGACATTATACAAGAGATGGTGAAGGATCTTAAAGATACAATCAAATCCGAAGTGGCGGAGCTAACTAAAAGTATTGATGAGGTCAATAAGGAGCTACAGACGAAACAGCAGAAAGTTAATGAAGTAGAAGATAAGACAGACAAACTAGCCACCTCATTTAAGACAGAAACCACAGGCTTAAAGGAAAGAGTGGCGGTGATGGAATGTAAATACATGGAGAGACAACTTAGATTTCGAGGCATCCCGGAGGAGGAGGGGAAGTCAGCCCAAGAACAGATATTGGAAATACTTGCAGGATTCTTGAATAGAATGGTGGAGGAGATTGCATCTTACCTGGATGTGGCGTACAGAATAAATTCAAGGTATGCAGCCCAAAAGAATCTACCAAGAGATATGATTGTGCAGTTCATCACAAGAAGAATGAAAGAAGACATAGTTAGCAGGCAATTCCAAAACCCACTGGTAATGGAAGGAAAAAAGGTGAGTATAATGAAAGAGCTACCCAGAAGAATTTTGCTGGAGAGAAAGAAATACAGAGATTTGGTGCAAATTTTGAAGGAGTTAAACATAAGATACAGATGGGAGATTCCAGAGGGCTTGAGTTTTGAATTTCAAACAGTCAGGGAAACTATTAGATCGCAACATGAGATGGAGATGTTTTTATTGGACTATGAAAAAGACTGACCTAAAAGACCTAGAATTTGATCATGGAGTGCAAAGTGATATCTTGGAACATAAATGGACTAAATTCACCCTCTAAATGTAAAACTATTTTTCATTGGTTATGTAAGCAGCATTGCAACATAATTTGTTTACAAGAGACCCATGTTAAGAAACAAGATGTAAAATATTTAAAAAACATTAAATTAGGAAAAGAATTTGTTGCTGCATCAAAACAGAAAAAAGGGGAGTTGTTTTGCATATCAAGGAGGAGTTGCAACCTAAAATGATATTTAGTGACTCAGAAGCTGGATATGTTGCGGTGGAAATTATTTGGAATTCCCAAAAAATATTAATGGTAGGAATTTATGCACCAAATGGAGCCAAAGATAATTTTTTCAAAGAGCTACAGAAACAATTAGACCTACTCACGAATAATCCTGGCAGGTGATTTTAATGGAATTGTGAACATACAGGATGATAAAAAAACGAAGGGTATCCAAAAAAAAAGAGGACTATTGCCGAAATCCTTTTTTGAAATACAAAACCAGGAGAATTTGGAAGATGTTTGGAGAAGAAGTAATCCCAAAGCAAAGCAATATACCTATTATTCGGCGAGACATTCATCGTTGTCAAGAATTGATATGATCTGGGCCTCTAAGGACTTGGCAATATGGTCTAAGGACATGGAAATAATGCCTAAAATAGGATCAGATCATAATCCAGTTATATGGAGATTTGGAAAGCATATCAAAAAACAAAGATGGAGAATAAATGAAGACCTGCTGCAACAAGAGGGTAATATAGAGTTGCTACAGAAAGAGACCAGATTCTTTATACAGTATAATTTGAACAAAACTGTTCCAACATACAAAGTGTGGGATAATATAAAGCTGTTATTAGAGGAGTGTTAATGGATCTAAATGCAAGAGACAAGAAGAAAAAAGAAGAAAAGAGGAAAGAAATTCAGGAAAAAATAAAAGCTAAGGAGATACAATTGAACAAAAGACCAGGGATAAAGAAATTGCATCAAGAGATAAAGATCTTGCAAGAGCAATTAAAAGCAATGGAGAACAAAGAACTGGAATGGGAATTGAAGAAACTAAATCAAAAAATATTTGAAGGCGCTAACAAACCCGGGAAGTATTTAGCATGGCAACTGAAAAAGAAAAGAGAAAAAAGTGTGATAACTAAAATTCAAGAAGAAGAAAAAATGTTAATGGACCAACCAGCCATAAGCAGAGCATTTTATAAATTCTATGCTAAATTGTATCAAAGTAAAGAGATAAATTCGGACATCATTGACCAATACTTGAGTAAAATCAATTTACCCAAGTTATCAGAGAAATGGAAAGAAAGATTGAATGCTGAAGTAACAGAGACGGAAATAAAAGAGGCAATACAGTCGACTAAATTAGGAAGGGCACCAGGTCCGGATGGAATAACGGCAAAATTTTATAAAACAATGGCAAAGGAAGTGGTGCCTTTCCTGAAAGTAGTGATGAATGAGATCCTAAAAGGGCAAAAGATTCCTGAAATTTGGAATGAGGCTAATATATCATTGATTCCAAAAGAAGATCAGGATCTATGTAGTGTTAAAAATTATCGACCTATTTTGTTGCTAAATAATGATTATAAGATATTTGCGAAAGTATTGGTGGAGAGGCTGAAAGAATGGCTGGTTTAATTCACTGCAGAAGAGCAAGCAGGATTTTTGCCAAATAGACAGATTAAAGATAATTTAAGAACTGTAATAAATGCCTTCTGACTGGAAGCTTTCAATTATAATCCCAATTTATAAGAAAGGTAATAACTCTCATAACTATCGTCCTATAAGTCTACTTTCTATTCCGGGGAAAATCTTTGCGGCACAACTTCTTGATAGGTTAACGGATTGGATGGATCAAGAAGCAGTACTCTACCCCAAACAAACAGGCTTCCGTACAGGGGCCTTGACTATGGATCATTGTTTGTTTTTACACCATCTAGCAAGCAAATATTTGGCACCTCCCGGCGGTAAACTCTATGCGGCCTTCATGGATTTGAAGACCGCATTTGATTCTATTAATCATTGTAGATTGTGGCGTAAGTTGTCAGAATCTACAATAGATAAAAGACTTTTATATTTAATTATGAACTTATATACTGACACTTCCGCCCAAATTAGGTACAACTGGCAGGGTCAATTAACTCCAAGTTTTCAAACCGATAAAGGTGTGAAACAAGGTTGTTTGCTGGCTCCATCCTTATTTAATCTATTCATTAATGACATGATTCCATTTGTGAAATCACATACCAGACACCCCCCTTATCTAGCAAATACTCCAATTTCGATTCTTTTATACGCAGGCGATGCTCTCCTTATCTCCAAAACAGAATTAGGTTTAAAATCACTAATTAACGCATTTATTACATATTGTAATAATGAGGAACTTAAAGTTAATTATGCTAAATCAAAAGTCCTGAGATTTTCCAGGTCCTTCCATAACGGCTCCAAATCGATAAGAGTACTGGGAGGGGCTTTGGAGAGAGTCCCCTCCTTTAGTTATCTTGGTATCACTTTTAATTACAATACTGGGAGGGGCTTCGGAGAGAGTCCCCTCCTTTAGTTATCTTGGTATCACTTTTAATTACAATCTATCATGGAAACAACATATTCAGGCTGCTCTGAAGGCCGCAAACATTTCATCAATGGCAATTAAAAAATTCTTTTACTCCAAAGGAGCAAAACATATACCAGCAGCCATTAGGATTTGTAATGCTAAGGTTATCCCACAGATACTTTAAGGGTGTGGAGTGTGGATTGAAGGTGTATCCGAAAACCTTGACACCCCTCTACACACATTTTTGAGGGAGATAGCGGCAGTCCCGAGATGCGTAGCAGGTACTGCACTTAGGGTGGAATTCGCCCAACCCTCAATTGAGAAGAGAGCATGGATTACAGCCTTTAAGTTGTTCTTGAACAAGGAAATTTACAAGGACAATTCAGGGAAAGTAAGTTTTGCACATTTGATCTCGCAGGATACCTATAAGAGTAGCCGAACTAATTTAATTAACCAGAAACTAAAAATTCAGGATATTGATATAACATCTTTACCGACAAATGAGGCCCTAAGAGTTATAAAATTAAAACGAAAGGATCTCGATTACAGCAGTACTCTCCAGAGAGCCAGATGTACATGTTCGGGCTTATCCCTGGGACTTTCATCCCCCAGAGGCTATTCCATCTTATTGCTATTCTTTAAAGATTCCAGCTCAATGCAGAGCCTTCACATTGGCTAGACTTAACTCCTTCCCCTCTAAAGTGCTTTCTGGTCGTTTCTCTGGACTCCCTTATTCTGAACGAGTTTGTGACTGTGGACAAGGAAAGTTAGAGACCTTGGATCATATAATAGTTTTTTGCCCTAAGTGGAGTAAGGAAAGAGAGAGATTTATTATTCCTATTATGTTAAAAGAAAAGCTTCCCTTCCTTCCTTGGGCAATCTCAGTGTTATTGTCTGATAACTTTCCTGACAATCAAACCTCTGCTATAGTGGCTTCCTTTTTAGCCATGGTGATAAAGAAACAAGATTTTCATGAGTTTAGACAGTTTAAAGTGATAATGACAAGTTATGTCTATGTGAATTGGGTATGTTCAAGTGTACAGTTCATATTTTGTTGGTGTTTGTATGGCTTATGGCTTTGGCTGGAAAAGCAATAAACATATTATTATTATTATTATTATTATTATTATTATTATTATAAATGCTATAGAATATTATGACAGACACTGTGAGAAAGAAGTTGGTTTCTTTTTTGTTGACGCAGAGAAGGCCTTTGACAATTTAAACTGGAATTTTATGTTCGCCACAATGGAAAAGCTACAAATGGGAAAAGAGTTCATCCAAGCGGTGAGAGCCATATACAAAGACCAATGTGCAGCAATTGTAGTAAATGATGAATTAACTAAAAAATTAGAAATAAGGAAAGGTACAAGACAAGGTTGCCCACTGTCTCCACTGTTGTTTATTATGATTCTGGAAATTCTATTGATGCAGACACGAGAAGATGATGCCATAAAAGGTATAAAAATTAAGGAATTTACATATAAAGTTAGAGCTTTTGCAGATGATGTAATGGTTATTGTAGAAGACCCAATTCAAACTATGCCGAGACTGTTGGACAAGATAAAAGAATTCGGTGATCTAGCCAGATGCTTTGTTAATAAAAGGAAATCAAAGATACTATGTAAGAACATGGTGAAACAAAGACAACAAGAATTAATGGAAATTACCAACTGTGAAGTAACACATAAAGTAAAGTATCTAGGAATAGAACTTACAGCAAAAAATATTGATTTATTTAAGAACAATTATGAAAAGCTATGGCCGCAAATAGACAGAGATTTAATTAAATGGAATAAGTTAAATTTGTCATGGCTGGGAAGAATAGCCGCAATCAAGATGAGTGTGTTACCACGGATTATGTTTTTGTTGCAAACAATACCGATAGTAAGAGACAAAAAACAATTTGAAAAATGCAAAGGAAAATTTCGGACTTTGTATGGGCAGGCAAGAAACCTCGAGTGAAGATGAAAGTTTTATGTGACGCCAAAGACAGAGGAGGACTGCAATTACCAAATATCAGACTATACCATGAAGCAGTATGTTTGGTGTGGTTAAGAGATTGGATGTTGTTGGAAAATTGCAAGCTCTTAACTCTTGAAGGATGTAAGAAACTATTCGTCATAGATGCAGAGGAGTTAGCCGTGTTAGTCTGTGGTAGCAAAATCAAAAAGAGTCCAGTAGCACCTTTACGACTAACCAATTTTATTGTAGCATAAGCTTTTGAGAATCAAGTTCTCTTTGTCAGATGCCTGATACAGAGACTCGTCAAATACAGAGGAGGAGGAGAGGGAAGAGGCAATTAGGGGGAGGAAGGGGGAGGGTGCAATCAAAACATTCCTTTGCTAGTATATGTAAACATCTCCTTTTAGTGTGTGTATCAGTTGGCTTCAAAGGAGTTTGCCCTGTTAGTTTGTAGCAGCCAAACAGCTAGACCATCCAATTCCAATGCAGTATGGGCCTTCGATAACCACAGCTCTCCCTGCCAGATGCATCTGACAAAGAGATCTTTGTGGTTCTCTCTGTGGGCCCTGCAACAGACCCAGATGCCAGGTCTGCCCCTATATCTACCCAGGGAATACAATTACAGGACCCAATGGCATCAACTACACTGTCTCTGGCTCTTACAGCTGCTCATCCTCCAATCTTATATATGCCTTCATGTGCCAACAATGTCCTTCTGCTCTGTACATTGGACAAACCAGCCAACCTCTACGCAAAAGAATAAATGGACACAAATCTGACATTAGAAATGGAAACGTCCAGAAACCAGTGGGAGAACACTTCAATCTACCAGGACATTCCATCAAAGACTTAAAGGTCGCTGTAGTTCAACAGAAACCTTTCAAAAACAAAATCCAACGGGAGGCTGCTGAACTGGAATTCATATGCAAATTTGACTCTGTCAAGCTGGGACTGAATAGGGACTATGAATGGTTATCACATTACCACAGGTAACAGATTTCCTTTACAGAGGTGGGGTCTGGGGGAGCTCAGTGGCACCTGGCGTGGGCTTTCAGGAACCACAGATCTCTTTGTCAGATGCATCTGGCAGGGAGAGCTGTGGTTATCGAAGGCCCATACTGCATTGGAATTGGATGGCCTAGCTGTTTGGCTGCTACAAACTAACAGGGCAAACTCCTTTGAAGCCAACTGATACACACATTAAAAGGAGATGTTTACATATACTAGCAAAGGAATGTTTTGATTGCACCCTCCCCCTTCCTCCCCCTAATTGCCTCTTCTCTCTCCTCCTCCTCTGTATTTGACCAGTCTCTGTATCAGGCATCTGATACTTGATACTTGATCAGGCATCTGATACTTGAGAACTTGATTCTCGAAAGCTTATGCTACAATAAAATTGGTTAGTCTTAAAGGTGCTACTGGACTCTTTTTGAAGAAACTATTCAGTTGGCATGCATATCTATGGCAGGATAAATTAAAAGCAGATTCTATGTTTATGCATCATTACATTAGACGAAGTCTCTTCACAATCTGGAAAAAATATAAAAAGTATTTGGGCGAAGGTATCCCCATGTGGGTGGTACCATTTGAAGTTATTGATCTGAGAACTATATATAACAAAGAACAATGTTTGGAGATACTGAAAATGGAGCAAAATATGATAAAGATTAAAACAGAAGAAGAATTATCTTCTCACTACGGATGGTTCCAATATAGACCGATTAAAGATTTATATGATTCGGACCGCCTAAAGTGGGGGCTTAAATGGAAAAATTCAGAATTGGAAGAAAACGTACTTCAAGAAGCCAAGAAAATGATATCTAAAATCTACAAGATATTGCTAAAGTGGTATACAGAAGACGAAACTGTTAAAGTCCAGATGGTGAAGTGGGCCATTAATTGCAACAGAGATATAACGATGGAATCATGGGAATATTTGTTGAAAAATACATTGAAGATTTCAACTTGCACCAACATTAAAGAGAATGTATATAAGATGATATACAGGTGGTACTTAATGCCGAAGAAAATAGCATATGGGAATTCCAAAATGTCAGACAAATGTTGGAAGTGTAACAACAATGAAGGGTCATTGTATCATATGTGGTGGACTTGTGAGGTAGCTAAACAGTTCTGGGGAGATATTTTAGAAGTTATCAATGAAATTTTACAATTTTCAATAAAAAAGAACCCAGAACTGTTGCTGCTGAACTTGAACATGGAAGAAATCCCTATGCAGTACAGAACATTACTATTTTATATGACAACAGCGGCAAGAATTTTATATGCACAGAAGTGGAAAACACAAGAAGTACCGATGTATTGTCGAAGGCTTTCACGGCCGGAGAACGATGGTTGTTGTGGGTTTTCCAGGCTGTATTGCCGTGGTCTTGGCATTGTAGTTCCTGACGTTTCGCCAGCAGCTGTGGCTGGCATCTTCAGAGGTGTAGCACCGAAAGACAGAGATCTCTCAGTGTCACAGTGTGGAAAAGATGTAGGTCATTTGTATCTACTCAGGAGGGGTGGGGTTGAGCTGAGTCATCCTGTAAGAGTTTCCCCGGGTGTGGAATGCTAATGGCGGGAGGCTTCACTGTATCCTGAGGAGGTTCTTTTGCATATGGATTGGTACTTGATGTGCTAATCTTCTCTGCAGGGCTATTGTCAGGGATAGAATGTTTTGTTAGCCTGGTGTTTTTCAGAACTGGAAACCATGCTCTGTTCATTCTTAAGGTTTCTTCTTTCCTGTTGAAGTTTTGCTTATGCTTGTGAATTTCAATGGCTTCCCTGTGCAGTCTGACAAAGTAGTTGGAAGTGTTGTCCAGTATTTTGGTGTCCTGGAATAAGATGCTGTGCCCTGTTTGCATTAGGCTATGTTCAGCCACTGCTGATTTTTCCGGTTGTCCAAGTCTGCAGTGTCTTTCATGTTCTTTTATTCTTGTCTGGATGCTACGCTTTGTGGTCCCGATGTAAACTTGTCCACAGCTGCAGGGTATACGGTATACTCCTGCAGAGGTGAGGGGGTCTCTACTGTCTTTTGCTGATCGTAGCATCTGTTGTATTTTCCGGGTGGGTCTGAATACTGCTTGGAGGTTATGCTTTTTCATAAGCTTTCCCATCTGATCAGTAGTTCCTTTGATATATGGCAAAAACATTTTTCCTGTAGGAGACTGTTTTTCCTTGGTTGTTTGATTCATCCTGGGTTTGATTGCTCTTCGGATTTCATTTCTGGAGTAGCCATTTGCCTGAAGTGCGTGGTTTAGATGATTAATTTCCTCATTGAGAAAGTGCGCTCACATATCCGTCTTGCACGATCCACTAATGTTTTCATTATGCCTCTTTTCTGTCGGGGGTGGTGATTGGAGTTTTTGTGTAAGTACCGATCAGTGTGAGTTGGTTTCCTGTTCACAATGGAGTTGGTTTCCTGTTCACAATTCACAATGGAGAAAGAAAGCGAGGGAAAACTCCCATTCCTGGATACCTTGGTCATCCGCAAAGCAAACTTTCAGTTAGGTCACAAGAGATAGGTCACAAAAGATAAAAGCACCAAACCCAAAGATAACTGAACCAAAGTTGCAAGGCCCAGTCCCTGTAGAGAGAACGCTGGCTAAAAGCTGCTCAGCATGAAGTTAAATGAACAACTATTGAGGCCGATCTCAGAAGCTAAGTAGGGTTGGCCTTGGTTAGTAATTGAAGGGGAGACTGTTTTAAGAGACTTTAAAAAGAGATTAGACATATTCATGGAGGTGGACAGAGGATTAGCTATGATGGCCAAATAGAACCAATTGATTTGGTTTGTTACGATATTTGTTTTAGATGAGATTCATATGGAGGGGCCCTGACCGGGATAGACCAGGTGAGCCTGATCTTGTCAGATCTCAGAAGCTAAGCAGGGTCAGCCTGGGTTAGGAATTGGATGGGAGAGCTCTATTGAAGATCCGGGTTGCAGAGGCAAGCAATGGCAAAACTCCTCTGTTAATCTCTTGCCAGGAAATCCCCACCAGGGGTTGCCATAAGTCAGCTATGTCTTGAGGGCACTCTCCCCAACCACCAAAGTTCACCTGCTGATCCTGTTTGCGCATCCCAGTTTGCACCCTGATTTTTCAAATGGAGCAAGAGAAACAACAGCTGTGCTCCCACACCATGTGTGCTTCCTATCGCATATTTGATTTTTCAAACAAGCTACCATCCGCAGCAATTCTATTTTTTTTGGTTGTTGTGGGTTTTCCGGGCTGTATTGCCGTGGTCTTGGCATTGTAGTTCCTGACATTTTGCCAGCAGCTGTGGCTGGCATCTTCAGAGGTGTGGCACCAAAAGACAGAGATCTCTCAGTGTCACAGTGTGGAAAAGATGTTGGCAGGTCATTTGTATCTACTCAGGAGGGGTGGGGTTGAGCTGAGTCATCCTGTAAGAGTTTCCCAGGGTGTGGAATGCTAATGGCGGGAGGCTTCACTGTATCCTGAGGAGGTTCTCTGCAGGAGAAGATTAGCACATAAAGCACCAATCCATATGCAAAAGAACCTCCTCAGGATACAGTGAAGTCTCCCGCCATTAGCATTCCACACCCTGGGAAACTCTTACAGGATGACTCGCCTCAACCCCACCCCTCCTGAGTAGATACAAATGACCTACATCTTTTCCACACTGTGACACTGAGAGATCTCTGTCTTTTGGTGCTACACCTCTGAAGATGCCAGCCACAGCTGCTGGTGAAATGTCAGGAACTACAATGCCAAGACCACGGCAATACAGTCCGGAAAACCCACAACAACCATCGTTCTCCAGCCGTGAAAGCCTTTGACAATACATCTATTTTTTTTTGTTTATTGCTGTTTTGCATTGCTAAGAAAAAGCAATATCTATCCCTTATTTCTCTATATAAAGCCAATCCCATGAATGTTGGCGGGAGAGAGTAAAACAACATTTGCTTAAAACTTTCTTAAAGGGACTTTCTTTTCTCTTTACCCATTTTCTCCCTGAAATTTCTGAATCACTGGATTCTTCTTTTGAAAGAGAAAAAAATAATACGAAGAATCACTGGGTATATCTAAAGAAGTGAATTTCAGAAAAAGAAATTACACCCCACATAACTGTTGCTTAGCTTTGGGTGGATGTAGCAATTAGTTCGTTGGGGCTGCAGCTCAACAGTCACTCATGCAAGAAACAAATCCAAGTTCAGTCCTTGGCAGCTCCAGTTTTAAAAGATCTTTAAGAAGTAACGTTGGAATGAACCTTTTCTTCCTGAGACTCTGGAGAGCCCCTGCTGGAGTTCAGAGAAGACAGGGCTGTGCTAGACAGACCAATTGAGTGATTTGATATAAGACAGCTTCATATGTTTGGCATCACTCATCAGATGAACGTGTTTCAGGGTTAAGCAGGGAAAAGGAATGGATGCTAAGAAGAAAAGGAACGGTACTGGCTGATCAGATGAATTCTTGAAGATTAGTTACTGAAGTTCTCATTTTATGGAAAAAAATTCAAAAAGACATTAAAACAGACAAGTGCATTAAGAATTTTAAAATAAGCTTTTTATTACTTAATATATTTTCACCAAAATTCTAAGTATAGCAAAAAAAAAGCAGAGAACACAGCAGAGCCGCATTAATTTTTCAAGCCTTAATGTGCTAGACAGGGAATAAGTTATTACATCTGTTGCCCTCTGGGAGGAAAGAATGAAAAGCACAAAAAAATGATTCTCCCCGTTAGGGCTGAATAACTGAATATCAGCTGATTTATGCAGTCAAGAAGCGCACAAAAGAAAAGCTTACAGCAGCTTTTGTATTATCATTCAGAGGGAACAGTGCACGCTACAACCAGTGCTGTGAGATTAGGAAACATGGCGGAGCTTATTTGTACTTCTCAAGGGGGCTTTTTACAATTAGGGGAAAATTTCCGATGAGCAGCTCACTTATGGGTGATGATCATCTGCGTGGATGACACTTCTTTTTCATGTCACAATTGCAGCCTGCGTGCCTTTCATTGGGACATTCCAAGAAGAAGAAAACGCAGCAAGATCCAGAACAATGTGGCAGTTCCCAATCAAAGAGCTTCAGGAGAAGTACTCACATAGTGTTATGTTCCTGAGCCATGAAATACCAGATTCTTGGATCCATTCCCGGAAGAAAGGAAAACACCCCACAAAGTTCCACACCCCACCCCGCTGCGGCCCTGTTTTTGAAAGAGAGGCGCATCTGCTACTTTCTTGAGTGAGTTGGTAGGCCAGAAATCTGAGCCAGGAGTGTGTTTTCAGAAAGAGTGCTTCCTCTGATCAATGAGGTCTCTCTGCCAACAGAATCTATGCATGGATAACAAATGAGCAAAGTTATCCCTTCTGGACTGGAAAGGAACATTTGGATCTCATAGGACAATGAAAGGAAGATGATTATTTTTTTCTTGTATGTTCATAGATGCAACCATTATACTATATGACAGGCTGTCTCTTGGCCATGTTTTTTAAAACTGAGTTTGTGTACTGCTTTTATGCTGCCATGAAAAGGAAAGCTCATCTCTAAATTCTAACACTACTACTACTAATAATAATACTAACAATAATAACATTCCATTTATATATCACCCTTCAGGTAATCTATATATATATATAAAACGAAAAATGTCCTGACTGACTCATCAACACTCAGCCCAAATCCCCAGACCTAGAAATGTGAAATTTGGGGAGGACATTATTTTCATGATGTACATTTTAAGAAATTCACCCCCAAAGGGGTTAAAAAGGGGTCAAATGTGTTTTCCCATAGGGATACATCTTCCCTGTGAGGCTGGCAGGCTGCTCCTCCCCACCCCCCCACCAACTGCCAACTTGGCGACTCTTTCCTGAGGTCATTTGCATATGTGGCCTGATTGGTCATCACCCCAATATTCTATACAGTATGCAGTTGCTGTTGGGAGTCATTGAATGTGTCCTGAGGTAAAAATACACCTCCCAGTCTTCCACTCTAGGGTTGCCAATCTCCCTGTGAGGCCTGGCTTTCCTGTGTGGCTAGCAGGCTCCTGCTTGCTTGCACCCTCCCCCTCCCCGATGAGTCAGCTGTGGAACTCTGTCTTCTGCATAAGAACTTGTACAAAGGGGTGGTGGTCTATTTGGATGATGTCCTGGTGTACATTGCTGGAAAATTACATTATTTTCACCAAGATGTGGAAGAAATGGGTTGCAACAGAGGCTTATTCTCTAAAAATTGGCCCCAAACCTAAGCTTGGGAGTAATTTTTAGCGATTCAGCCCCAGGTGCAACCCATCGTTTCCATGTTGCGCTGGAAATGACATCATTTTCTGGCAACACAGGAGAGTGTGAGAGTGTGTGCTAGGTAAGTACCTGTCATTGCCCCCCTCACCCCCTGATTTGGCCCCCCAGGAGACCTGGCAACCATGGAAGATAGGGTTGCCAGCCCAGTGCTGGCAAGTTGCCGGGGATGGGGGGATAAAGTCACAAATGAATTGTGCTGTGCCAATGCCATGACATCACTTCTACAGCGACAAGGAGGAGCCCACTCAAATAGAAACTCAACAGAAAGGAATACACATGAGTGGGATGCATGAGCAAATATAAACAAATATAGGCAGTCAAGACAATATATAGGTATAAATTGTCAACATTAATCAAAGATCACAAAATTAAATATCATGGAGTATGTCACACAGACAATCACAGTGCTACGGATATACATGGGAAGACATCCAGCAGGTAAATTCCCATAAGGTAAAAGTCAATGTAAGTCCAAGTCAATGTAAGTCCCAAATGACTCAATATTCTATAATGTTCCAGGTGGAGAAGAATAAGGTGGCGGGATGCCAATAGCAGAGCCCACGACGCCCGACAGTCAGCGCCAGCTTGAGTCCGCTGTTTCGTGTCTATAACGTCTTCAGGGGCAAAGTACTTCCACCAAACTATGGAAAACATCAATTTCCAGTGTTCTCGTACATATTCATACATAACTGTATCGAAAAAGTAAACAATGTATTTATAATACAAACAATCTTACCAGTGAATAGGAATCAATATACTCAGTTAATCATCATAGTCAATTACGGAACAATCACATCCGGCGTCCTCACGCGCAGCCCTTCACAACAGGGTGGGATTATATGCATCACTAATTTGTGCCTTGACCTGATTTAAAGGGAAGTGATGCCAGCGCAACGGTCTCAGAGTCACCGGAAATGCTATAGTGAATCCTGAAGTATTGTGCTGATGCAATGATGTCATTTCTGGGTTCACGTGGAAAGTGTTACGGTTTCAGCACAATGCTGATTCCCTCACCTCCAGTTTGCTCCCACTGTTTCACTGAGATACCCTCTCTGAAATCCCTCCTGAAGCCAATTGGAGGAAAGCCAGGATTGCCTCTTGAGTTTGGGGAACATATGCTTTGGGGGAGAAAGAAGTAGGGACCATGAAATGAATGGTACCCATAGACACCTGCACTAGGAATACTACAAATTTCATGTCAAATGTGTTTGGCAGTCTGTTATCTTGTTTGATTTTGACATTGAGATGCTAGCTGGCTAGTGGATCTGCTTGGTTCTGCACCAAATGACTCGAATACCTGCCAAACAGCTTTGCATCATCTTTTTTCAAAGCTGCACATGCAGTAAAAGAGGACTGAACTGTACTGTACTGGTATGAAGGAATATGCTGAAGCAACCTGCTGAACAGCTGCAAATGAGTCAACAAACAGTGTCAAAAAATTGGCTCGCTCTGTCGAACAGCCGGAAGTTGAATGAGCATCTCTAACATATACATAAGCAGAAAATCCACTTTGACCAAGGAACAGAGGTTTGTTCTACTGTCCACTCCAGGTCAAACCAAGTAGGAAAGCTCACCTTCATGCTGGGTCATCACTGGAAGGCAAGGTATAGACAGGGACATTCGGACAATGTGTGTGTTAGGCGCTGTCAAGTGGCCTCTGACTTAAGGCGACACTATGAATGAAAGACCTCCAAAACATCCTGTCATTAACAGCCTTGCTCAGATCTTGCAAACTGGAGGATGTGGCTTCCTTTATTGTGTCAAGCCATCTCATTTGGGGTCTTCCTCTTTTCCTACTAACGTCCACTTCCTAAGCATTATTGTCTTTCCCAGAGAGTCTTGTTTTCTCATGATGTGACCAGAGTAAAATAGCCTCAATTTTGTCATTTAAGCTTCTAGCACTACATTTCAAATGAATCAGTTTTCTTTCTGTCATCTTTCTTCAGTGTCCAACATTCACATCCATGCAGAGTAATGAGGAATACCATAGTTTGGATTATCTTGATCTTGGCCCACTGAGGGCCAAGCTACAAGTGATGAATGACACTTGAATGGCAAATGTACTTCTCCCTGTTCACTTGCCCTCCACTCAATCCACTTGCCATTCAAGTGTCATCCGTCACTTGTAGCTTGGCCCTCAGATACATTCTTATGCTTAAGGATCTTTTCTAGTTCCCTCAGGGTGCTCTTCCAAGTCTCAACCTTCTGGTTTCTTGGTTGCAGTCTCCCTTTTGGTTGATGATTGAGCCAAAGAAGAGAGAATCTTGAATAGAGGTGAGTATGGTCCGGAAAATGGACCAAAATTTAGCACAGTCCAGCCCAGTTTGTGGACCGTGAACACACTGTGTTTTCACAATCCACGATCCACTCACCTTTCCCACAAATTCTGGTCTGTTTGGGCCGGTCCACTGGTCTGTGGTCTGTGAGTCCAGACATCCTGGCACCAATCTATCAATTCTCTAGGCAATGGAGAGGATGTCCGCAGACCTTTTGCAGACCTTAAAAACTTAATAGGCAGCTTTGCCTGCCGAGCAGAGAGCTCCCATTCTGCTTTATGGAGAAAGGAGCAAGAATGAATTCCCTAGGCAATGGAGGGGTGGACATTCTGCAGCCAATCTTAGCCCTCAAAACCTTGATAGGCAGCTCTGCCTGCCAACCAGACAGCTTCCATTCTGCTCTATGTGAGCAAGGAGCAAAAATGAATTCCCTAGACAATGGAGGGGTGGACAGTCTGCAGCCATGGCAACACTAATCTTAGCCCTCAAAACCTTGACAGGCAGCTCTGCCTGCCAACCAGAGAGCTCCCATTCTGCTCTATGCAAGCAAGGAGGAAGAACAAATTCCCTAGGCAACAGAGGGGTGGACGTTCTGCAGCCATGAGAACACCAATCTTAGCCCTCAAAACTTTGATAGGCAGCTCTTCCTGCCAACCAGCGAGCTCCCATTCTGCTCTATGGAGCAACGAGCAAGAATGAATTCCCTAGGCAATGGAGGGGTGGACGTTCTGCAGCCAATCTCAGCCCTCAAAACCTTGACAGGCAGCTCTGCCTGCCAATCAGAGAGCTCCCATTCTTCTGTATGCGAGCAAGGTTCAAGTATTAATTCCCTAGGCAACGGCTGGGAAGGTGTCTGTGTGGTGAGTGAGGGGGCTCTTCCCCCACCCTTTTCTGTTTGATTCTGCCTCATTGCATCTTTTTGGTGCTGATAGCCAATGCAAGTCAATTGGCATCTGCTACTCTAGTATCTACTGGAAGTTTCCTGGGGGTGGCAGCTTTGGGGGTCTGTAAATCGGATGTCCAAAATGCAATCTTGACTAACCTTGGAGGGTTGCTGGAGGAGAGGCTGCTGAAGATTCTCTGTGAGTTTGGGCTCTCTAGGTGTGACAGGGGCAGAGCCAGGGCTGCTAGAATGATGGGCCATGGACTGATGAACGGGACTGATCCATGAAAAGTTCGTGGTCTGTGAAAATTGATGGACCATGGGCTGGTGGTCCATGGGGTTTTTCTGGCCCGTGCCCACATCTAATCTTGAACCATTTCAAATTCCTCGCTGTGAACTTGAAAATTGTGTCATTCCTCAGCAGTCATTACTTTTGTCTTCTTGATGTTCAGCTGAAATCCTGCTTCGGCGCTTTCTCCTTTAACCTTCGTCACTTGTCTATTCAAGTCTTCACTGGGCATATAAGGCAAAAGAAAGATCCTGTTTGCTTTCCTGAGTTGGTAACAATATTCTGTTCACCATGGAGACGTATGATATGAGTGAAGGGTGAATGGAGTACCTCTAAGGGCACGGCCTCGCCCCTCTCTTTTTCCGAGTACAGAAAGGAAGGGAGACAAGATGAGGGCAGAGTCTGGCAGAATAACTTAGTTCTATTCTTCCTGCGATGCAGTGGTTCAGCCTTATGTCACTTGGTGTCAACACATAAATAACTTGGGTCAGAACAGCAAATGGCATGCTGTGCTTAATATGACAGCACAGCCAGCGTGAATAGCATGGCCAGCAGCCATAATGACACAATGACACTATAATATTAGTGTCATTACATAATTGTGGCATTATGGCTGCCGGCTGTGCTATTCAATATGCAGATCAAACGAACATTTCAAGTTAACTGTTGAAAAAAAAATGTGAAGGCAAAGATTTTATTTTTGGCAATGTTGAAAATGAATTTGAACACGGGTGAGTATTTTGGCTCAGTTTTAGCCCAACACCTTTGCTTTGAACTGCCTGCTCGTTTATTATGCATGATGTTTCATGTGGAATTGGAAGCCTTTTTAAACCAGATACTGATTCTAACCATTGTAGGTTCGGGTTGGGAGAAAAGGAGCCACTTTTTTATCCATGAACATTTGCCTCTGTTCACATTCGTATCTGGGATATCTGTGTGGTATAATTTATTTTTTTTATTTATTTATGTCATTTATAGTCCGCCTTTCTCACTGAGATGCAAGGCGGATTACACAGTGTGAGATTAGTATAGTCAATTTCAAGGACATTTCCATAAACAATGCCATAGGGTAAATAAACACAATTTTACCAAGACAAAGCATTAGTAAGAATCCAACGCAGAGTTGAAGATATTGTCAGGCTATGGAGAACAGGATACATAGTAGCTGACTCCCCCCCTTGCAGCAAGAAATCCAAGCTCTCTTAAGTCAAGGTTGTTTATTGGAAAATCAAGACTAAAGCGTATATATGTCCATAGATTATACAGAAGCAATATAAGCGACTGGCTGTACATAGATCTCTTGCTGAGAATGACGTAGGGGAGGCTTGCTACAAAGTTCCAGTCCCTCCCTGGGAGCCCCCTGCCTGCAGGACCCAGCTGGGCATAGTCAGTGGGAGAATAGGAGAGAACCGTCCCAAAGACGCTGTGGTGAGCCATTTGAGACAAGCGGACTGGCCTGTGGGAAGTAACTACACATACTGAACAAGTACAGAAAGACAAGAAAGATGGAAGGACTGTGGATAACAGACCTGACCGATATGCTGAAACAGAACATAAGCAATTCTAGGGCTGACATTAGACCACTAGAAGCACAAGTAGCTCATAGGAACACATACATAAGACAACAGATAGCATGTAAGGCAACATAGTGGAGAAGTCTATGGTCCTTAACTCTTTAGCAAAGCATCTGAGACCCCCTCCCTACAATACAAATGCCTTTTTTGAATAATTCGGTTTTGCATCATTTGCAGAAAGGTAGGAGAGCGGGGGCTCTCCTGACCTCCTCAGGCAGGCCGTTCCACAGGGTAAGGGCCACCACAGAGAGAGTGCTGGAGTATGGCCTAGAAGATCTGGGCTCGGGCTCCAACTCGGTCATGAAATCTACTGGGTGACCTTGCGCCACACGCCCTCTCCGTCTCACCTACTTCAACAGAATGTCCTGAGGATAAAATAGAGATGGGAGAACCATGTACATCTCTCTGAACTCTTTGGAGGAAGGACAGGATAGAAGGAAGCTGCCGACTCACTGGCAAGCTGGGTTGGCACCTGGGACAGGACGGAGAGGAGGCGCGATGAAGAGTGGAGGCGGAGCGTCCATCCAACGCCGGTCCATTCGCGTGGTCAGTGCCATTGCTACTCAAGCATCTGCAGGAGCAGCTTGTCACCATGCCACCCTCCACAGTTTTAGAGCTCTTGAGGGGGCTCTGTCACAACTTTATGGGTTGGTGGTTTTTTAGGCATTGGGCCGGATCCCAACAGGGTGAGTGGGCCTGCGGGACTGCTCACCCCGATGGATCTGGAAGCAAGGTTTGCCAGGCAGAGCCGGTGACAGAATGGCAAGTGCCGAGGTGCCAGCGGCAGGCTGGCGGGTGATTCATCGGTCGGCAGCCAGCCCTACGATGCCAACAGGGATCCTGCCCAGATGCCAGGCCAATGCTCCATACAGCTGTAATCAATAAAGTTGTGGCCATTTCTAACCCATGCAAGTGTCTGGTGTGATTACTTAGCTGCAATGCAGTCCGACATAGCACCTAGGTGGCAAGTAGATACTCTTCTAAATTCAAATGCATTTTTGACAAAATCTTCTCGTGTAAGTGTACTGAGTTAATGATATGCAGAAACCAACTAGTCCAGAATTGTCAAATGTCGGAAGTGTTGCACACAGGAATGGATGGGTTTTCTGCTCTGAAAGTCGTAGTGGTTTAGCAGTAGCATCACCCCTGATAAAACAGACGTTCAGGACTGACAGCCATTTGGATTTTAGGCTTAGAAAGCTTGTCAACACCCACTCTTGATGAACAAACATGGTCTCTTGGCTGCTAGCAATAATAGCCATCTGTCTGAATGGCAGAATTCCTGGCTCATAAGTTGGTTGGAGTGTTTCACTCAGGATGTCGAGGCGCCAAATAGCAAAAGTTCTGAAACACCAAAGTATACTCGATCAACAAATATGACATTTTTCTATAGAAAGCTCCCCAATTTGGTGAAATTGTACTGGCACCCAGAACCAGATGATGACATCTGCTGATACTAATGACGCAAAATAAAAGGAGGCTAAATGGTGAAAATGAGAGAAACAAGCTACTGGAGGTTTGTAATTGCCAAGTTATGCTAAAATGGGTACCCTGTATAAAGAACATTTGAGAAGGCCCGAATCACCAAAAGCAAGTGTTCATGTCATAAACATTCTCTCTGTACAGAAAGGACTTGCGATATTCAGTGGTACCTAGTGGTTCTTTGTCATTTCTGTGACCATAGTAATCGTGGTGGCAGATGTACCCTATACTGATGTAGAGGAGTTAGCCGTGTTAGTCTGCAGTAGCAAAATAGAAGAGTCCAGTAGCACCTTTAAGACTAACCAACTTTACTGTAGCATAAGCTTTGGAGAATCACAGTTGTCTTTGTCAGATGCATGGAGGGTAAGAGTTCAGTAGCACCTTTAAGACTAACCAACTTTACTGTAGCATAAGCTTTCGAGACTCACAGTTCTCTTCGTCAGATGCATGGAGGGTAAGAGTCCAGTAACACCTTTAAGACTAACCAACTTTACTGTAGCATAAGCTTTCGAGAACCACAGTTCTCTTCGTCAGATGCATGGAAGGTAAGAGTCCAGTAACACCTTTAAGACTAACCAACTTTACTGTAGCATAAGCTTTCGAGACTCACAGTTCTCTTCGTCAGATGCATGGAGGGTAAGAGTCCAGTAGCACCTTTAAGACTAACCAACTTTACTGTAGCATAAGCTTTCGAGAACCACAGTTCTCTTCGTCAGATGCATGGAAGGTAAGAGTCCAGTAACACCTTTAAGACTAACCAACTTTACTGTAGCATAAGCTTTCGAGACTCACAGTTCTCTTCGTCAGATGCATGGAGGGTAAGAGTCCAGTAACACCTTTAAGACTAACCAACTTTACTGTAGCATAAGCTTTCGAGAACCACAGTTCTCTTCGTCAGATGCATGGAAGGTAAGAGTCCAGTAACACCTTTAAGACTAACCAACTTTACTGTAGCATAAGATTTCGAGAACCACAGGTCTCTTCATCAGATGAATGGAGGTTATGAAGAAACTGGTCAGATATATAGGTGGTGAGGGGAGGGGGGAGTAGGTGCAATCAGTGGCTTCTGATAAAGGGAACAGTTTGCTTCTGATAATGAAATCAGAAACAGCCTGCTCCAGGACAAACCTAAAGGAACTAACAACAGAACACCAGTGGTTGTCACCTACAGTTCCCAGCTCAAACCCATCCAATGTATCATCAGTGATCTACAACCCATCCTGGAAAGTGATGCCTCTCTCTCACAAGCCCTGGGTGGAAGATCTCTCCTTGCCTACAGACAGCCACCCAACCTTAAATGACTTCTCACTAACAGCCATGAATCGGCTAGCAGATTCACCAACACAGGTACCAGACCCTGCAACAGACCCAGATGCCAACTCTGCCCTCATATCTACCCAGGAAATATGAGGGACCCAATGGTGTCAACTACACTATCTCTGGCTCTTACAGCTGCTCATCCTCCAACGTGATATATGCCCTCATGTGCCAATAATGTCCATCTGCTCTGTACATTGGACAAACCAGCCAACCTCTGTGCAAAAGAATAAATAGACACAAAGATAACATTAAAGATAGCAACATCCAGAAACCAGTGGGAGAACACTTCAATCTACCAGGACATTCCATCAAGGACTTAAAGGTCACTGTAGTTCAACAAAAACCTTTCAAAAACAGAATCCAACGGGAAGCTGCTGAATTGGAATTCATATGTAAATTTGACTCAGTCAGGCTTGGATTGAATAGAGACTATGAATGGTTATCTCATTATCAGAAGTAACTGATTTCATTATCAGAAACTGATTTTCATTATCAGACCCTCATTAATTTCTTAGTACCCATAACCCTGTCTCCTCTTGGGCATTTGTCCATCCCCACACATCTGTCTGGTATCCCTTAACTTTCCTACTGCATCACTAACATTCTAGATTTCCAATCTATTTCAACCCAATCCAGATTTGGACATGTGCCAAGAGTCCATAATAATCACCCTTGTTTATATATCATTCCCACACTTGGTGTGCTAAGTGCACTACCAATGCTTCTAGCAAGTAAACATGTCTACTGTACGTGTCTAGTGTGTGCAAGTGTGCGAGTGCAAATGCACAAGTCAGCATTCATTTCTTCTGATCCTCCTCTATTGAGAGCTTCCTCCATCATCATCTAGGAGACAAGTTCTCCAGGACGGGTCTTATGATTTTAACACTATTATACATACACATACAGAAGGATGGAAGTTCTTTAGGATCATTAAGATTACTGTGTAGTTAATGTTAGCACAGTGTGTCATGCATGTTTTGTGAACCTAATTCACTCCCATATGGACCGTGTGAATGTTAATATTCCTCTGTTTTGTTACATAAGCCTGCTTTGTGTCCTTGTAGCCATTCCCCTATTTGTCTACTTGGTAGTAATAAAACATTATTGTTTGTAAGTACAGTTTATTATTCCTCAATTGTGGATAAAATTCTCCTACCAAAATGCTTGCCATATAGCTTATGGGACCCCAGTATATATAGGAAAAAATCCCAGTAATGAATGTTAACCCTCATGGTGCCAGCTGCCAGTCTGGATCTGCTTGAGGGGGCAATTCGGGGGCCGGAGTGCAGCCATTTTGGGGAAAAACTTATGCAACAATGAATGTCCAGTCAACTATGAGATATACAAGTGAACGTTCCTAGCGGCATGGTCTGTATTCACTGGTTTGTATCCACAAACTGGAGAACTACAGAACTATTGGGAGGAAATCTGCAGCAGTCAACATCTTTGTGTGGGATTTACATTTCAGTTTATTGATCATTGCCTTAAGATCCATGAACAGGAGTTGCAGGCCATCAGGATCCAGAAATTAGGTTTGCTTTAGGGTTTTGCTTCTAGCTATTAGCAACCTCATCAAGGGTAGTTCCACTGCATCTGCCTAGCCTATGAATACATGGGATATTGAGCCATATCAAGCGGGCATTATTTTTCAACTGAAGTTACAAAGTAGCACATCCACAGTAGAAGGCTAAAAGAAGCAAGGCCACTCATGCTATGAAGGACATGGGAGGACTCCCAGTGAAGGCTAATGGTAACCAAACAAACTTCTCTCTCCTGTGATGGCCCAATGACTGCCACAGCACCCTCCTGCCCCATCCCTGTAAACTAATTTCAGGTATTTTAGAGAGGTGGTACTCTGACTCAGAAATTCATATTGCAGGACTCTTAAGTGTAAAGGGTCCTGAAGACTCTTCAAGAGCTGAAAGAAAGCCCTGATTAGATGTATATTTAAGACCTTGCTAAAATGGGATGGCTACAAGATGTAATAAAATCAACCTGGAAACTCCAGCTGTTCACCACATTCAACACATTCTAATTATTTTTTTCATATGGTGACTCACAAACTTTAATATAAATCAGGATTTTAGGTGGTGTGCCATGTAAGTACTTAACGGTCACTTCTTAGCAAGGACATTATAATTTCTCAACATCAGCCTAAAAGCATTGTTGCACATTTTCTGGCATAAAATACAGGAATCTTTGGAAAATTGCAATAGGCAGAGTGATAAATTGCCTCTTTTTATTGGTGACAGCAACATGATGATTGACAGTAACAAAGAAACCAACAATGTGCCTTAAACAGAGGGATGTAACATAGTTATTGTCTCATTTGTTGAAACTTGACAGGGCAAGTTCACTACAGTATTCACAAAGTAGTCCACCAACTCGATCTTTAAGGTAAATGTGTTAATCACAGATCTTTAAGGATGAAGGTTTTACAGCATTGGGCAAGCTAGAGAAATATACCCCACTATAACATACCATAAGAAGCATTAGATTTAGGACACAAGGCTGGCTCTATTCTTCTTTTATTTGTTCACATAGTCCATTCTCCAATACAGGACTAGATGTGCTTAACAGCCTCTTCCATGTACATATCTGCAAGACAACCCGTTCATTTCAATTCAGGGGCTATTTTCAGATATGCATACGCAATGCATTTAACACAATGCATACAGACGCCTCCATGTATGTACAATAATAGGCATACACATGTGTACAAAGTCTCCCACAATATTTTTTTGTTTTAGATGCTCTTTATTCATCAACAGGCATACGTGTTGGCAGGGTTTTTTTCTGAGAAAAGAGGTGGTGGAACTCAGCAGTACCATATGAGTGTGTTCCTGGGACCGCACGATGACATCACTTCCCAAAAGTGATGTGATCGTGCAAGGCCATCACATGGCCATCACAGAGAGCACTCCCATGATCCAAGTCCACGTGCCTCCCTGCCCCAGGCCAATTCGGGCCTGATCCTAGCTGTTTTGGGCCTGTTTCAGCCATTTTGGGCCCATTTCAGCCCAATTCAGGCCCAAAGCAGCCAGGATCGGGCCACTGCTGGGTGGGGGAGTGTTTCCCCACATGGCAGCGGCCTGGTCCTGGCCATTTTGTGCCTGATCCTGGCCGTTTCGGGCCTGTTTTGGTCATTTTGCGCCTGAAATGGCCAGGATAGGGCCCGAAATGGCCAAGATTAGGCTGCTGCCAGGTGTGTGGGGGGTGTTCTCTCACCCAGCAGTAACCCATTCCAGACTGATTCAGGCCCAATCCTGGCAGTTTCGGGCCCGAAACAGCGAAGAGCGGAGGACAGTTTTGAGAACTACCGGAACAGCTTTCCAGTGCGTTCTGGCAGGAAAAAAGCCCTGCCTGTTGGGTTGTTCAAGAAACCACTCTTAGAACTTTTTTCGCTGCCTGCATAACGTTCCCAAAGCTCTTAGGAAGGTTTCCATTTAGCTGATATTCTGCAAATTGTATCAGGCAAAGTTGGTCAGGAGGGCTTTTCACACTTCTCCCAATATGTTTTTGGTGACAGTTCCCAATGTTTGTTAGTGTTAGTGGATTTTTAATTGTATGCTGTTTTACCATTGCAGTAACCCAACTTGAGTCCATTTATGGATAAAGGTTAGGAACACTCCACAGAAATAAATGTCTATTATATTTTTATTCCTCCCTTCTGGTAAGGAGCTCAGGGTGGCATATATGTTCCCCGCTCTTCCATTTTTGCCTCACATTAATCCTGTGAGGTAGGTTAGGCTGAGAGAGGGTCCAAGATCACCAAATGAGCTTCAATATGAGTTAATCAATCAATTATTAAAGGCTCAGTCGGAATTGGAACTCAGATTTGGCTGGTCCTGGTTATTTATTTTATTTAGGTATTTACATCCCTCTTTTCTATCTTAGGAATATCCAAGATTGCTTGTAACAGTGAAATAAACAGTAAAAAGCACATTAATCCAATTGAATGAAACGAAGAAAAAGAAAGCAATAAAAATAAAAAAGACTGTCAAAGAGCAATAAAAACAGGCCCAAAGCAGTTACAGAACTTTTTAAAAAAACCCTCTAAAACTATCTCTATAAAACCTCTAAAACCTCTCTACAGTTTTCAAGCATCCTCTGGAAGAAAGAAGCCTTTTACTCGTGTTGAAATGCCAACCATTATGGTGCCAATTGTACTTCCACAACAAGAGGAGAAAATGCTCTTTACCTGGAAACCTGCTAACCTCATATACTGCAGTGAAAGTTTATTGAGAACACTCTGCCTGTACACTTCAGGTCCAGCTTCAGTTGGCAGATGTAATGCTTCAGGATGTTTAAACCCAATCCATTGGGGCTTTCAAGCAAAAGTAGTCCTTTTAAGCAAACCTAGTAACAAACTGGGAGCTGGTGAGGTTCATTAACCGTTTGCTCATAGTTACTGTGAAGTGTTCAGCCCCGGCTGCCACATTTTGCACCAACATTTATTTATCTATTTATTTTCCCATACCTTTCCCCCCAGCTTGGACTCAAAGCAGCTTATAGTATAAAAAAGCAACAGACCTCAAATATTATACCTAAATAAATACATACAAGAAACAACAAATCTACCTGGCAGCAACAAACTAATCCATAGGGGATGGAAAGGGAACACAGCAGGCAGTAAATGCTCTGCCCCTGGTGGCAGCAGTCTCTCTACAGGTGGTTCTGTCCTTCCAGAAGGGAACTCCATTAAAACTGAAAGGCTGGAAGTGAGGAGCAGAGGCAGTAAAAGCTCCGCCTCTGATGGCAAAAATCTATCTCCAGGGCTTTATGAGCTCAAGACTATAGAAATCAGTTTCCCTGGACATCACATTCCTATAGAATCAGAGAATCAGAGTTGGAAGGGGCCATACAGACCTTCTAGTCCAACCCCCTGCCCAATGCAGGATGAGCCTAAAGCATCCCTGACATCATAGGGTTGGAAGGGAACTCCAGGGTAATCTAGTCCAACCCCCTGAACAATGCAGGAAATTCACAAATACCTCCCCCCCCACCCCCCACCCCACACACACAGTGACCCCTGCTCCATGCCCAGAAGATGGCAAAACTTTGTCAGGATCCCTAGCCAAACTGGCCTAGGGAAAATTGCTACCTGACCTCAAGGTGGCAATTGGCCTTACCCTGGACATGTAATAAGGGGCCACGAGAACTAAGCACTGCTGTAACCCTTCCTGCCCTCCCTCTCATGATCTGTCCAAGTTCACAGAATCAGCATTGCTGTCAGATGGCCATCTAGCCTCTGCTTAAAAACCGCCAAAGAAAGAGAGCCCACCACCCCGAGAAAGCCCGTTCCACTGAGGGACCACTATGTCAGGAAGTTCTTAATATTTAGCTGAAGGGTTTTTTTTATTTAATTTCAAGCCATTGGTTCTGTTTCGACCTTCTGGGGCAGCGGAAAACAACTCTGTGCCATCCTCTTTATGACAGCTTTTCAAGTACTTGAAGACGGTTATCATATCACCTCTCAATCATCTTCTCTCCAGGCTAAACATTTCAAGCTCCTTCAACCTTTCCTCATAGGACCCCTCCAGACCCCTCACCATCTTTGTTGCCCTCCTCTGGATATGTGGACTCCCAAGAAAGATGAACATTGTCAACTGGGTGCACACCAATGCTGGGGAACTGGCTGGAAAACCAGATCCAACTAGTACAGTGGAGCAACGACATTAATTTTTTTAAAAAATCTTATGTTATGTCCCCTTTTTCCTTTTCCAAGTGATGCTAGTGCCAATAAATTATTTGTACCTTTGTGTCCTTGCGTATTGTCTGCTGCCATGTCTCCTTGTGCTTCTTTGCAGTTTCATCCTATTCCCACGATGAAGGGCAACAGGTGGCAAATCCTTCAGTATTCTAAAGGAAAACAGGGTGTCTCACTCAGAGCAGGCAGGCAGGCAGCATCAATCCCCTTCCCACAATCAGACCTCTGTTTTCCCATAACTTTTCATTTTGCTTTGTGGGCAGGCAGAAGAGAGTAGGCCAATGGCTTGCAGTACGTGGGGAATTGGGAGCTTTTTAAGTGGTATTTTTTTTGGCAATCAGATGCTGGAGGGGGGTATTTGAGAAACCTGGAGAGAAACTACATTGGTTCATGCGTCAGTGGGAACTGTGAATTATCTAGTCTTTCATTGGAGTGCGCATTTGCCATTTACGCAGAAAGAGAGAGAGCCAACATTATTATTGTTGTTGCTTATTTATATCCCACTTTCCTCACTGAGACCAAAGAAGGATTAGAGTAAATACAATTTAATCCCCAGCTAGGACGTTCACAGACCAAACATATAACAAGATCAACAGGGCATTAAATGAAAAGAGATACAATAGGGGATGGTAGCCGCACATTTGAAAAACTAGCCGAAAGTTGAGCACCTTTCTGAGTTCAATTTCAATTTGTTTGCTTTCAGTCATTTGACAACAGCTGTGAAGCAGCGACATAATGGAGACTATGATTGAAGTCTTCAGGGATTTTTGATAAAGTTTGGTTACTCAAACATCACTGCTTTCACCCCTCCCTGCAGTTTTCCATGTAGCAACTAACTGTCATCTCCAAGTGTCCTGTTGGGGTGGGGGTGAGAGCCATGGTGCTGCTGCAGTGGTGCATTTCTCAGGCCTACCCATGTCTTCCTTCCAGGATACCTTTGTGGGTCAAACCTTTCTCAATGATTTTTTTTCCTAGGCTACAATTCCCTCTTCATTTGCATAAATGATCATTTGCACTTTTCCTGGAGGATTTCCTGGTTTGGGGTTTTAAGTTAAATAACCCATGAGTGGAAGAATGGGAAAGAGGTGGTGTGGGATGAATATAGACTGAAGTGAAGGGTATGTAAAGTTCTGCCAAGTAACTCTTAAAGACTTCACTGCATGAGTCCAGGAACTGCATGAGTTAAAGCGTTTTATTGATAAGCTACTAGTTCCTACTAGAGATGGGCATGAAACGAAATACGAACCAAATTTAAGAATAAACCAGGCTGGTTCGTGGTTCACAAACAAGTGGTTCATCAGATCACATTTCTGACAAACTACCACGAACTTTAGGCTGGTTTGTTTGGTTCGGGTTTTGGTTCATTACTGCAGACAGCCTGGTGCCAATCAATCAGTTTCCTAGGCAACAGGGGATGGATTTCCTGCAGACTTTCTGCTGACCTGGAAGTGACCTTCTGCTCATCTGGAAGTGACGTTTTTCTGACCCGGATGTGACATTTTCACGAACCAAATGAACCGGTTCATGAACTGGGGGCAGTTTCATGAAAGTTCATGGTTCGTGAAATTTGATGAACCACGAACCACATGGTTCGGGTTTTTTTCCGGTTCATGCCCATCTCTAGTTCCTACACTATTACATACCTTGGCAAGAATGGCCTTTGTCTACAAGCACATAATGTATACAGGATTCTAAGCACAGCCCCTGACCCAGACCCAGCCCAGCCCCTTTCAGAGAACAGTTAGCTAAGTTTAATAGATGAACGACAGAACCCAGGTGAAATAATGTGTAAGTAACTTCAAGGCCTTCCCAGGCGAAAGGCAAACTGCAAACTGAGAAAGCGATAACAGCAGGCTGTCACGTTCCAGGCAGCAAATTGCTTCTAACATCAGAGTTACACAGAATCAAACAGGCATTGCAAAGTGCAACCAGTACACAGAATACACAGAGGCCTTGCAGAGAATGACAGGAGACATCCTGACAGTGTGTAAGGATCTGCCAAGTGACTTTCCAAAAGATTCCACTGTTTTAGAGACGCTTTATTGAAAAGCTGCTAGTATCATGATCTTACGGGATTCATTGTCAGGAATGAGGTGCAAACAGGTATCAAGAACATATATCATTCACAGGTTAGAATCCCACTCCCTTTCTATGGGCTGGCTAATTCTGCTGGGAACTATCTACACAGGGGAGGACACAAGGTTCAAGGTTCCGTGGGCTCCTTTCTCGTGGGCTAAGAGCAAGCATAGTCTAGGAGAGATTATTCCAGGAATAACCAGAGTCACATCCCACGAGAGTGAAGAAACACAGCTGCAACAGATAATCATAACATTCAGCCCCAACTTCAGGTATAGGTATGGCAGATGCTGCCAGCATCCTGACACAGTGTAGTTCCTCCACAGGCCTTATTCGCAGCAGCATCACTATCAGTGGCCAGGTCAGACAGAAGTGGCTGAAACTTAATTCAATGCCTTCTGCGCCTGAGTGCCTCTGGTTCTTCTAAAGTTCTTAATGTCATGTGGTTTTGACCGAAGAGTAGACCATTGGGTCTTTGACTTTATGACAGGGCCGTAATGTACGTAGTAGCCCATTAACATATGGATGCCTGCTATCAATGGGAGTGAGATCTCTAAGGGAGGAGTGTCTGGGAGATCTTTGGTTTCCTTAATGGGACTTAGAGGGATGGCCCTCTTTCTTTTCTCTATACTAGCAGAAGTAGGAGACTGGATAGGAAGCCCAGCCTCCCTTTCTAACTAAAACCCAGATATGTATGTATGTATGTATGTATGTATGTATGTATGTATGTATGTATGTATGTATGTATGTATTTATGTATTTATGTATTTATGTATTTATGTATGTATTTACTTATTTACTTATTTATTTATTGTGTTACATTTTTACCCTGCTCTCCCCACATAAAGTCTCAGAGCAGTAAGACATAGTAGGAGGCAAAGTGAACTGAGTGAAGTTCCTCCTGGTGCTCCCCAACCTGTAACCATCATCCGTCTTTATTGTGTTAGTGAAATGCCATAGCAAAAATACAAGAAAAAATTAAATGTCATCAAGATAAAATTTAAAAATAAAAGAAAAATTCCAGACATTTTCACAGAAAGGATTAAAATACAGAAACACCATTATATATCTGTTAGTAAAACAAAATACAATTCAAGAATAGTGACCTCCAGTGGTTTATGTTCTGTATTTGTGTTTCTGAAGCTTTGTGGGACTGTAGGATATTTAACACCTCGTTCTGAAATTACAGCTGAGATCCATTTGAAATGGACTGTACTCTCGAAAATGAATTTATTGCTCAATCTGCTATCTTTGGAGGATTTCCTTAGTTCATAATGGGGGCATTGGCACCTAAGCAAAGGACAGCAGCAGAAAACCCCTATTGGGCAGCAGAAAACCACTATTGGACAACCCCGTCCACACATGCCTGGGTCCTTGGTGCATCTCCTCGGTGCAGCTCCATACAGTGTTTGCTGCCAGCTGCCGGTGTTTCTTTGCACAGAAAGGGAGGTATTGACTGGTTTTAGTCAGAAAGGAAGATCTGGCAACCTGTCCAGTGTCCCACTTCTACTAGTTAAAAAATAGAGACAAGAGAGAGACCTGTCAAAATGGTCCACCCAACAGAGGCTCATGGATCCTTTTGGATTCCAAAATGCTCCGGGGGATTTCAGAATTCTAAACCACGGCTCTGCTGAGGTGGCAGTGGAAGCAAGGAATGGGAGGCTCCTTCAACCCTCATTTACTTCTCCCACCCTTGTGGGGTAAGCCAATCCTGTGGTTTACCATAGAACTAGGGCTGGAGGGCTGAAAGACAACTAGAAAGATGCTGGCATAAATCTCACCCTGAATCTTGATAGTGCTTGCTAAAGAGCCCATTGGAAGACCTATGAAGCTGCAAAGAAATGTTACTTCTCTGCAGCTATTGCATCAGCTAGTTCACCACCATTCCAATTATTTAAGGTATTTCGACATCTTGTGAATCCCAGAGCTAAGCCTTTACTGGCTAAGAAAAGTTGATTAGCTGTGACAATGGTTTTTGCTGACAAAATAGTTTGAACACTCAGATCTAGATATCACCTGTATTATACCCAAGGCAGAAGAAATGCTTCCTGCAGCATTTGGACCTCTCAAGAACTATTTTTCTCAGTTACAGTGAGGTCTATTGACATAATCCTGTTATCTGTGAAGGCCACTACTTGTGTGCTGGATCCCCCTCCTCTCAAAGTCAGGAAAAACCAGTGAGTCTGTGACTCTCAAACAAATTCCTCCATCAGGCAGCACAGGTCTCTTAGCAGTGCAGCAGTAGGCAAGTAGCAAAGCCAGTGGTAAATCCCTTCCCACAGGCAAGAGGGCCAGCAACAGCCTCTCTCCAAGACCAGACCACACTAAATGGAAGCTGCTCTGAGCCAACCCTGTTTTTTTTTTTAAATCCCTTGAAGGCACTTTGAAAAGACTCTTTTCTTCACAGAGGATCCCATTGGTCAGACAAGGAGAGCTCCTTCACGGATTGGCCACTCTCTCCTCTCCCTGCCCCATTCTCCCCTCACTCCCCCCTAACTCTTGGAAAAAATGTTGGAGAAGACAGGGAAGCAGCCAGTCAAGAGGCTGAAGCCACGCTTCCTGGATTAACCCAGATTAACCTGAATTTATCTGGAGGTCTTGATCCGGGTTCTCGGATCGGATCTGGGATTCTCTAATTGGATCCAGGAAATCTGTATTTAGCGAGCTCAGCATAAATCTGTTTTTTTTCCCCACCCTGATTCCTGAACCCAGATTGCACACCCATACTCTGGACCCTTTGCAGTCTCGTTTCAGGCCAGTCTAGATTGTGATGGCACTGGTGGCTTTACATGATGACCTCCTTCTGAATATATAGACAAGGGCCATTCTTCTTTATTGCTCCTTCTGAGTCTATCTGCAGCCTTTAGTAAAATACACGGTGCCATCCTGTTAAGGCATTTGGAGGCAAAAGTAGGCATCAAGGGATCTGTTTTGGATTGGTTTAAATTGTTCTTCAAACAGACTCAAAAGGTTGCTGTTGGTGACCAGAAAGGGAATTATCTTGTGGGGTTCCACAAGATACAATCTTATCCCCCATGTTATTCAACCTCTATATCAGGTGTCATTTCATAGAAAAAGAGCTGGAGGAACTCATAAGCATATCTCATTAGCATAACTCATTAGCATCCATCACTGGAAGTTTGTCGTTAGTATAACTGATTTGCATATGGCACACCCCCTGACATCACCTATCCTGGCTGTTTTGGACCCAATCCTGGCCATTCAGGGCTGAAATTGGGCCCAAAATGGCAAAAAGGGTCTGAAAATGGCCAAAAAGGGCCCCAAAATGGTCAAGATAGGGCTGCTGCTGTGTGGGAGAGTGATCCACCACCCGTCAGAGGCCCAATCTGGGCTTTTGACCCCAATCCAGGCTGAAATGGGCCCAAAATGGCCAAGAGTCAGGTGGGCAGGGCCACCTGACATGTGACCTCTTTAGGGAACTGCCGGAATTGCATTCCTGTGTGTTCCCCCTTGAAATGAGCCCTGCTCTGTATAAAGCCTTTAGGAGAAATCTTTTGTAGCTATGGAACTGGATGTCCTTTCCTTTCCTTTCCTCTGTTTAAATTTGATTAAATATCTTGAGCAGTCACAAACCCTCATCAGTAAATATGATCACTTAGATTTAATCTCAAAACAATTTTAAAAATTAGCAACAGTGAGTGTAATATTAGGAGATCTGTCAGATAAAAGGAGTGAGATTAGTGAGGTAAAAAAGAAATATCCAAATAGGGTGTTAAAAATCAGTTTCTAAGAGTCACATACAAAAGACATTCCAATAAAATATGCACCAATCTTCCTGAAAGAACAGTCACACAAACGTTCTGAAAAAGGGATGCTCATTAACCTGCCACTCATAACAGGGGTGGGACTGTGCATTTAACCAAGACAATAAGAAATCCCTGAAGTAATTTGGGACAGTCAAATAGAAGACATAGGAAGGCAGTGATCTAGGAAGAGGGATTCCAAAAATCAAGGAAGAAAAGGCCCTACAGGCATGAAAACATGTACTTAAATAGTCCATCTCCTGGGAACGTTTCTTAATAAAAGAATTTATAGCTATAGGTCCAAGTCCTTTAATAAAATTTGGGTGTAAACCAATAAGAGGTTCAAAGATCTTAAACCAGGAGGATTTAAAAGAGTCTATTTTTATCAAAGCTAAATATCCAGAATAATTAAAAAACACTTCAGAATAAAAGTGAAAGGCCATTAGCTAAGCTCTGGCCTCCAAAGATAATTGACCCTATTTGGCTCATAATGACACTCCAGCTACACATTTAGGGATGTTTGTCAATTTACAGAGATAATGAATTAGGGGATGATCCAGCCATAATAACTGCCTATCTATAATAGATTTCCTTAATTTATCCTGAAGTCTGGTTCTAAGAATACTGTCAAATGCTCCTCTGATATCCATAAAAATTTGGAGGGGGGGGGAGCAAGATGTATTTCTCAGCTAGATGGAAGAGAATGGAATGGGATGTCATTAATATTTGGATGACACTCAGCTGTATATTTCTCTATCCCTGGTGATGCAGTAGAGATACTGAGCCACTGCTTGACAGCTATCGTCAATTGGCAGAAAGTGAACAAACTGAAACCAAAGCCAGACAAGTTGCAAAGTAAGTCACCCCAATACAAAGTAAATAGAATACTTTTTAAAGAGATAGTATACAAATTGGCCACTTCAAAGGAGGTTAAAGAGACAGTGCTGTCACTTTGCAATGTGCATTATGCCGACACATAAGAGAATTCATGTGTCAGCATGGGTGAGTTTTTTAATCAATTTTCTCAATGACCAGCCGTTTGATTGTAAAATGAATGCTTTATTGTATATTTATTTGCAATTTAATAGATGGCAGAATTCTTTATGGCACAACCCCTGATGAAGTTTCCTTTGAAACAAGTTGAAATTTAACTGGTTCCTTGTCAGATCATCAGGAAACTTTTTTCACAGCATTTCTCCACCTAATATAAAGAAACAAAGGGCACAGCACATGAGAAATCATTTGTGAGTAGAGATGGGCATGAACCCCCCAAAAATGAATCACGTGATTCGTGGTTCATAGCATTCCATGGAACCTCAAACCACAAACTTCCAACTTTTTCCCAGTTCATGGTTTGTTGTTCCATGGCATTTCAACCACCCTGCACCAGCTGCTGAAGCCGGTGTGGGGCGTTTGAAACAGACAGCCCCTTTCTTCTGCTGCCTGGGCTGTCTGTAAAACTGACAGCCTGGGCAGCAGGAAAAGAGGCTGTCATTTTAGCCAGGTGGCATTGCCACCTTCTCCGCTCCTAATACCAACTGGTTAATACGAGGGGCAGGCATTGCCAACTGATCCGCTCTTGATCCCAACTGGTTCAAAGGGGGGTGGGCATTGCCACCTGCTCTGCTGCTGATACCAGCTGGGTTAAGGCAGGGGTTATGCATTGCCCCCTGCTCTGCTCCTAATACCAACTGGGTTAAGGTGGTGGTGGGGGGCATTGCCACCTGCTCTGCTCCTAATACCAGCTGGGTAAAGGCAGAGGGTGGGCATTGCCACCTGCTCCACTCCTAATACTAGCTGGGTGAAGGCAGGAGGCAGACATTGCCACCTGCTCCTATCCTGCTCCTGGCCTGGGCTTCCCACCATGGCACGTTTTCTGGCAGGACATGGTGCCTTGCCTAGGCTTCCCTCCATGGCAGCACCCTCTGGTGGTGCACCAGGGTATAAAGTGAGTTGTCTGAAATACGCTTACTCAATTATATAGTAAGATACCTGAGAATACAAGGTTCAATAACTAAAACTGAAAACAAGCAAAAATGAATGATGCAAGAGGAGAATTTTATTATCCAAGTAAAAATTCACCATGCATTTCACTGTAAAGCTTCTTCAGGGAAATCTGTGAGTCCTTCCGTTTTCTTGCAGCAGGAATGCAAAAGCAGTAGTTGTTTGAAAGAATCACAGATTCCCCTGAAGAAGCATTATAGCAAAACATGTAGGCACTTTTTAACCTGTGTAATAAAATACACTTCTTTGCTTGCATTATTGACTTTTATCTGTTTTCAGTTTTCTGTGATTCGTGTCATCATATTGTTTTCTTCTCAATATTCAAAAATGACTAATGCCGCTCAGTAGTTAGCCCTGTTGACCTTAATGGGGATTTATTCTAAGTGAGCAGCATACATAGGACCTGACTATAATTTAGATCTGAACAATGGAACCTCACAAAGGCCATCTCTATGGAGGAAGAAAACCTTTCATCAGCTCTAGGCTTTCCCTTCCAATATGTTCCATGCCATAGGGGATTCCCAGGTGAACAGATTATTAGAGTTTTTTCTTTGTATCTTCAGAATTCCTTTGATCAATTCAATTGCTTAAATCTTTGCATGGAGTCCTTTCAATGTATCATCCAACAGTGCCTTTTTGTTTCTGTGCTTTGAAAAAAATGCTTTTTTGTGCTCTGCACAGAAACATGTCGACGATAGGCACGTCTGAATTATGTGGATATCTTTTTAGCCCCTGCCATTTTGCAAAGTAGAGGGGCTCACACCATTTTAATAAAATGCTGATTATTGTGAGGGAAAGTTAGTCCCTAGATAAATTCTGAAAACAATAGTCATGCTACATGTTTTATCAGGGCCAACCAAAATGTCACAACAGCCAAATATTTCCCAGAATTCTGCATTAAAGGTGGATATTCTGTCCAAAAAATAAAAGTGGGGAAAAGACATTTTCTGGCAGGGTGAAGGGGCATCTAGTTTGCCAGTAAGACAGAACAGACAAAAAGGGCTGTCTCCTTCCATATGGTCCATCTTCCTGTCCATTAAAATCCTCTTCTCAAGCCCATCCATGGGACCACCTGCAGAGGTGAGGTAGGTTTTTTTAGGTGATTCTGGCCCATACTGCTTCAGTTTTTTCGGTAATTTCTGCATACATTTTCCCCTTTTGTTTTCATTTCTTCTTGTTGTTGCTGTTTCCCAGTTCTTTTGAGACCACTTTGACTACAATCCTTTTCTGAAAGCCAACGTTGGGTCAATTTTTCCCTCGTGTGTAATGTTTCTTTCTGGTTTGCTTGTCCTGCTCACTCCTACTGATTCCCCAACCAGATTTTATTTATTGATTAGACTTACAGTCCGCTCTCCCTGCAATGCAGGCTCAGAGTGGATCACACAACCCGTTTAAAACACAATAAAATATACAATAAATAACATATAGCTAAAAGCAATTTAAAACTGGCAGCAAAATGTAAACAGACAGCAGATTTCACAGTCCTGCATGGTCACTGGGTTTACAGAAGCTGATACATAGCAATGAGCTAAAAACCAGGAATAGGGAAGTCTCCCCCCGCCCTCGGTAGGAGGCCGAGAGGAGGCCCGCCCACCTCAACTGTCTGATGACGCGAACCATTCCTCCCCCCACATCCCTTCCCCCACTCCTGGTTTTGCTTTTGACTTTTTTTTTTAAAAAAAATGTCTATTTCATATTGATATATCAACCTACCATTGTAATAATAGGTGAAGTGGGTTGTCTGAATTTTCAGTTTTCTTTTTTTAAAAAAGTCTCCCGCTGTTTCCATTGTGGAGTTATGACTTTTTCCTTTCATCTCAGCAAGGGAAGGGGCTAAAGACTTACTTTAAAAAAAATGAAAGTTGGGCATTCAAAGAACCTACTGCACCTAGTATTATATCAATATGAAATTGGTGATTTAAAAAAAATGCAGAGGCCCTGATGGTTTGAGGGGTGGCCACTTCTGGGCAACAGAGGTCGATTTGTACAACTCCTAGCTCTGGGTCCACTCAGGTATGGCTCTGTTTCCTCGCTGGTCAGTATCCAGCACTCCACCGTGATTCTTGACCTGACTATAAGATTCATGGGCAAAGGAAGCCCAACTCCTGTTGCTATCAGTGCCCTGACTACTTTTCAACCTACTGGGGGATAGAATGCTAAGGAATTCACTCCATGTTATTTTAAGTTCATCTCAGTGTTCAGTATGTACTTGGTCATTTATTTATGCATTTTATTGATGGGGTGCTGTCTTTGACATTTATGTACTACCAAGGCTTTTGGCCCCAAATGCATCTGGTTTTATTGGTTTTGTACATATGGCTATTAGTTGTACTATTATACCTGTATATTATTGATTTCACTTTATGTACATGCAAGGTTTTGGCATGTATATGTACAACCATATGATGCTTTTATTCTAATCTGTGTATTCCTATTAAACTTTATACTGGTGTTTTAAATTTATATTTTAAGTTATTTTCAATGAGTTGATATATATTTCTGTTGTTCCAACCTCCTTGGTTACCCTTGGTTTGGAGGGTTGTTGTTTTTCACTCCCCGTTTTTGTGCTCGTCGGTTTGGACCATGGGGGTGGGGTGGGGGAGATTAGTTATGGGTGGTGGAGCTGCTCCCCATTTTAGGTTTCCCCTTGCAAAGACTGGCAGTGTGATAATCTTGCTTGAAAATTCTGATTATTTAAGGCAGGCATGGAAGAAAATAAACTCTCTCTACAACTGTAAAAATGCAAAGGGTGGGCAGACATGCTGAAGAAGCATACCCAAACTAATTCCAGTACTTGTGGATTGACTTCTGAGAAGATCAGGAATAAGTTGAGCATGCAGAAAAGCCCTTTGGTGGTGACTAGTGAGAGGACTTTTTCAGTGGTGGCCAGGGCTCATTTGGCAGTTCCAGTAGTTCTCCACAGAGGTCACATGTCAGGTGGCCAAGCCCACTTAATTTTTGGCCAGTTTGGGCTCGTTTTGTTCTGGATTGGGCCCAAAATGGCCAGGATTGGGCCCAAGACAGCCAGGATTGGTCCCAAAATGGCCAGGATCGGGCCTCTGACAGGTGGTGAATCACTCTCCCTGTCAGCAGCGGCCCAATTCTGACCATTTTGGGCCTGTTTTCAGCTATTTTCAGCCCCTTTTTGCCATTTTGGGCCCAATTAGGCCCTGAATGGCCAGGATTGGGTCCAAAACAGCCAGGATAGGTGAGGTCAGGGGTGTGGCATATGCAAATCAGTTATGCTAATGACACACTGCTGGTGATGGCAATGGGTGTGGCATATTCTAATGAGCTATGCTAATGAGTTCCTGCAGCTCTTTTTCTACGAAATGACCCCTGGTGGTGGCATTTGGCTTGCAAGTCTTATGTTGGCAACCCCAGGGCAATTCTGTGGGCAAGGGAGCGTCACTGAAATGGCTATGTAATTTCTGGTAAAAGCCCATAGATTGAGGTAATTTCTAGAGTGTTGCAGAAATGATGGCTGAAAGTGGTAACACTGCATCTGCAATGTCCTCACATTTCTTGTTTTCTCACATTGTGAGAATGCATGAGAATGGGGGCATAGCCAGTGTGTCAGGGGCCAGCTAGACTGCGCACCAGAGCTGAGTTCTAGTGAGGACTATTCAGGTGAGGAGGAGCTTAGTATGAGCCAGGAGGACTCCTCAGAAGGAAAGGAGCCTGGTGTAGCCTCAGACTACTCCGACGAAGGGACATCCCAGGCAAGCAACCTCAATGCAGGCTACACTAGCCATCAGAGAGGAGAGCTGTCGATTGAGCAGAGCTGACCAGCAACCGTGGAAGCACCTACTCCCCCAGGCTCCAGTGCCACTGGTGACCCTGGGCAGGGACGTTCCCCTCTCCTAGTTCACCCCCACCCAGGGAATGCCGCAGGTAGCAGCAGAGGATGAACCTACAGGAGAGGCGACAAAGTGCTTGCTTTCTGAGTCGACACCAGCGGCTCCTGAGGAGCGATGGTGAGTAGAACAAGGATGGCTCTCGCGCAGCTGGCCATGATCAGCACACAGCAGGATGTGGAAGCAACAAATCTGAATCCTTGATGCGGTGACCAGGAGCTGCACGGCGCCGGAACTGTTGTGCCTCTGGACCATGTTGACCTCATTCTTGCCTGACCATGTATACTTGCTCAGAAAACCAAATCAGGAGTACACAATAAATCCACCTCTAAATGTACATTTTTTTTTACATTTGCTCTTACTTGTATTGCTTTAAGACAGTGGCCAGCAGGCAGCATAAAAGGGAGGTTTCACAACGGGGTTGTGTGCACGTTCCTGCACCACATGACGCCGCTCCTAAGGAACGAATGAGAATGAGCAGGAATAACAGTGAGTAACACATCCGTTAGGTTAACAGGTTTATTGAAAAGAGTGGGGGATTTGAGTCTCTGGAGTGTGAAATGCTTTCATTGTTGATATGTGTATTCCTTTATCATAGTAAATTGAAGTGTGGATAGTTTCCTTGCCCCTGAGGAAGTCATTGATGAAAGCTGAGACATGCAAGCCGGCCCCAGTTCGGGCAGGGCACAGGTGGGCTTGGACTCCTTCCCCCATCCACGCTGCTTTCTACAGAGAGAATAAACAGACTCATTGAATTCACTTTACCTTGTTACTACTTACCTGCCTTGTTGCATCTTCCATGGAGCTTCTTGCCGACTGAGTTAGAAGAGATTTTAAAGACTGTTTCTCTGAAGATATAAATTTGTACACTCAGTCATATAGATTGTACTTGTGTATGTCATGTGAGTCATCAGCTGTTTGTATTTGTGAATGGATGCTATTTATTGGTATATGCATATGTCTATTTTTCTATGGAATTTTGATGAGATTATATTTATATAGGTTTCAGAATATATAGCGCTCTGTATAAGCACTTAGTCACTTTAAGAGTAAATGTAAAAAAAAATGTAGAGGTGGATTTAATGTGTAATCCTGATTTGGTTTCCTGAGGATCTGCTTGCATTTTTCAGAAGAGCCTTTCTGTGTTGCATGTATACTTACTGGCATGTATACTTACTGGCATCTGACCTTTTGGACCTCTCAGCCTTGCTGTATGGATTTGCCTAGGACTTTGTTACAACCTACGTTAACTTGGTACCCGAACAACCCTCGCTACCAGGTATCACTATCCCTCGGCTGCACAATCAGTGGCCCTGCCCATGTTGGCTGGCCCAGCCCACAATGACACAGTGAGGGAGGGAGGTTGACTGCTGCAGCCAGTAATCTTGCATTTTGAATATCGTCTTGTGGAACTTGCCTGGTGCCTACTTTACTCTTCTTTAGGCACAGCCCCAAACTCCAGGTTTTTAGTGGTTCCATTTCTTAATGGTTGATTGTATGGCTTGCTTCTAGCCTGAAACTTGTTTATATGGATGATGTTTTATCATATTCTGTGTTGAATATTGTTTTATGCTATTTCTATGCCTGTGGCTTGTTTTTATGGCTTCTGTTTAATATTGTTAACTTGCAGCTTTCTTGTTATTTTATTAGGTGGGTAGCTGTGTTGGTGTGCAGTAGAACAGCAGGATTTGAGTCCACTGGCACTTTACAGACCAATAGGATTTTCAGGGTGTAAGCTTTCATGAGTTAGAGTTCCCTTCTGCAGAAAAAAGTCACTGAAGAAGGGAGCTCTGACTCTCAAAAGCTCACACCCTGAAAAATTGGTTGGTCTCTAAGGTGCCAGGGGACTCAAACCCTGTTGTTATTTTATGTTTTTGTGAATGTTTAACTTTTTGAGCTGTCTAGATTAGATAGCTGGAGAGATGGCATGTACATTTCCTAAATAAATAAATAAAACCTTATGTTAAATGTAGTACATCACCCCAAATCACTCTTGCTTTGTTAGCATAAGGACTATTATTATTATTTATTTATTTGATTTATACCCCACCCTCCCCACTAATGGGCTCAGGGTGGCTAACAACATTAATAAAATACATTAAAAATCACAAAACCACAAAATCAGTAATAATCTTTTAAAAATCATTAAAATAGTCCAGGTGCAGGGTATTTAAACAAATATTTGGGAGTCCACATATGGGCATAACAGATGGCCAAGGGCCAAGTGGTGGTCTTAGATGGAAGAAGGAGGACACCCACTAGCACTCGGCCAAAGGCCTGGTGGAACATCTCCATTTTACAGGCCCTGCGGAATTGTAACAGGGCCTGGATCTCCAGTGGGAGAGCATTCCACCAGGCTGGGGCCAGGGCAGAAAAGGCCCTGGCCCTGGTTGAGGCGAGATGGATGTCCTTCGGGCTGGGGACCACCAGGAGTTGCTGGTCTGCAGAGTGCAACACCCTGCAGTGGACATAATGGAAGAGGCGGTCCCACAGGTATGCAGGTCCCAGTCTGTGGAGGGCTTTAAGCACCAAGGTTAACACTTTGAACCAGTGCACATGTTTTCTTTTGGTCTCTGCTTTACAAGGGGCAAATAGGGATTCTCAAATACCTTCCTGTTCAGCTCACATTCTGTTTGCTGGTTGTGAAAAGGGAGCTGGTTTTTCAGTGATTGGATTAATTGAAAATGAGGCATACTGACCAAAGCATGGTTGACCTGTAACTGCGCTCCTCTGGGTCATTAAGCTTTGGACTGTATGGTGGTTTATTATTAGATATTTATATGTTGATTCTGGATTTTCATCCTTCGGCAAAAACGTCCCAAAATTTTATTTCAGTGTATTTTAAATTTTATCTTGGTGGACATTTAATTTTTCTTGTATTTTTGCGATGACTTTTTACTAACACAATATAAATTGATGATGATGGTTTGTCTGTTCATTAATCCATTTGTAGATGCTGGGTAGGTTGTTTCCCTCTGTTCCTTCTAAAACCATAACTGGCTTTTGTGCATGCACATTCTCACACAGCCTAGCTGAGTTCTACCAACCTTCCTCTCCATCCTTGCAGTGCAACTGCTCCATTCAACAGGTAATTTGTAAGATGAACGAACGGATGAACGAACGAATGAACGAACGAATGAATGAACGAATGAACGAATGAACGAATGAATGAATGAATGCTGGGTTTTAATAAAATCTGACCTTCCAATATTCATCTAAGAATGACATAAATGGCTTCTGATTGGTTTGAATCAGCAGCATTTTGTGCATATGTAGTTTTGCAAAAAAAAAAAAAAAAAAAGGAATGCAAGCCTGTTCAGCAGGCATTCGTGGTTGCTCAGCATGAAGTGAACAAGATGGGTAATCAGTTCAAGTGAGGTGACACTGCAGCCGGAGTCACCCCTCCCTCACATTTCCACCCACACCCCTCCCATTGTTCTCTAGATTGCTGTTTGTTAGCTTGTTGATGGGCCAGTATATTGTTTTATGTGCTTGCAAGGCAGAGTCTCTGCTTCTCTTCAAATGCATTTGGGAATGGAGTTACAGCCATTTGCTTGTATCTTGAAGCAAGTAGCTAAGATCTATAAGAGGAGAGCTTGGCCAAAGCATCTGTTCTTGCTGGAAGGAAAGGGGTTAAAGAGCCCTTTGCCTGTCTGAAAAAGTGTATGGCAGAGCCGCACACAAGGACAGCTTGGCCAAAGCCTCAGTAACTATTCACGCTGGGAAAGAAGGGAATGAAGTGTCCTTTGCCTGTATATTTATACTGCAATAAGTCAGTGCTGGCACTTCAGCTTTCTTCCAACCCCTAATTAGGGGTTTCTGGCACCCACGGCTGCCCCGCTGCATGCATGCACAGAGTGCACATGCATGCACCCGACTGCATGATGACGTCACTGCATGTGATGTTATCATGCAGCAAGCCAGCCCCATTGCCTGGCAGGCAGCTGGGATGGCACATGGAGGCTGCCTGTGCTCCCAGTCGGGTGCAGCATGTGGCTGGGGAAGTTCCGCATGCTGCCCCAGACACCTGCCACACCTGGCCCATGGCTGCTGTGCCTGACCGGGTGTGTGTTGGCAGTGGCGGCGTGGGGCAGGAGGGCTGGCAGGCTGCTGCAGCTGTGGCAGCCTGCAGCAGCCCCCACTCCTGGCACCCCCTCCAGGGACCCCTCCAGCCCCCCAGTGCTCAAGGTGGGGGCCGGACCTGCCTCAATGGGCGTCCCGGCCCTGCCCCTAATACAGCCCTTATTATGAGTTAGTTACCAGCCAAAAGCATAGAGACATGTAATATGTGAACTAGTGAAACTTCCACTGCACAGATGTATTCCACTGGGATCTCAGCCACTGACATGTTCATGTGCCTCTGCAATCATAACCTTTGCACAGTGTGGAATGATGGTTTCCAGTTTCCCTTGTCCCACTCTCCACGGAGGGTAAGTACTGGCTTTTGTGAGAAAGTGGTTCATAGACAACTTATCTTTCCTTGTGGGGATAAAACGTGAAATCCAGAACCATCAAAGTGATTGAGTGTGTTGCAGGGGTAGGCAAAATGAAACAAACAAGCCAGAAATGCATCTGGAAATCACTGTTTCATTTGGTTAAAGCAGCTTCTGAAAGGAAAACCAAATCTAGGGAACCAAATTGTAAATACACCCTCCCACAAAGTGTGTGTGTTTAGTTTTGGTTGCCATTTCATAGCAGTAGCAGCATCTTAGTTTCCTTAAAGGCATTCACCTACGGGCTCCCAAGGGGAGAGAGCTCTTACCTTATTAATTAACTCTGTTGGCAGGAAGGAGGAATGGGCACAATGGGCATGAGTGTAGCCCCCCCACCTCCACTGCTACCAAGGCAGTGGCATTGTCTCCCTGCCAACTGGGTGAGTCCTCGCAAGGGAAGACCCGCCTCCTCTTATAGGCTTTGGAAATGTTTGGAAGGGAGAATGGGCAGACTTCAATCATTGGCTGCAGATACTTCCCTGGGAGTAAGCACTATTGAATAACCTCTGAGTAGACCTGTTTAGGGAAGAGCATTTTGGTTGCGTCAGGGAGAGAGGAGCAAAAGCAGTCTGTTCAATCCATTGAATTCTGGAAGACTACAATCATGGGCTGCAATTCTAAAGACTCTTCCCTGGGAGTAAGCACCATTGAATAACATGGGATTTATATCTAAGTAGACCTGTTTAGGATTGCTTCCCCCGTCCTGTGAGCCATTTGCCTACTTTACACTTTCAAAAATAATCCCACTTGTCCACAGCAAAAGGAAAACTTATGGAAAAGCACACATCTGTTTAGGTGAGGGGGTGGTGGTCAAACAATCATGCTTTGTCCCTGCTCACCTGCAACTAGAGCATTGAAAATTGGCAGTGATTAATGCAAGAATGCCCATTCACTGAGGAAACAAAATCTCACAGCAGAACGAAACATAGCACCAACAGCAGCCTGCAAAGGTAATTATTGATTGGCACTGTGAAAAAGAAGAAAAGTGAACATAAAGAAGAATTGTTTTTAATGCCATCACCACCCTGCTGCACATTTGCATCCAGCTACCCACCATATTGTGCACCCCCTGACACTCGGCTTCTCCGCAGACCGTTGTTGTGTGTGTTTGTAGTGTAACTGAGGGAAAGCTTGGCAGACTGATGATTTAGAATGAGGACTGTGTTCTGTATGAATTTGGTGCCATTAAAGGCAAAAACAGCTGCCCCAAAGAGCTTGGAAGCCCTTACTGCAGAGAACGGGGCCAATGCCCTTGATCCCAAAAAGCCCCAAATGGATGCACAATATGGGCTTATGACTTGGCTTGGCTGGCAGCAAAGATCTCAAAAAAGTTGACCACCGCTGGGTGTGCAGAGCAGGATTTCAAGCAACCAACTGCATCCTATTCTGACGCTTTCAGGTTGGTATGTTTGTCCTCCAGGCAACGTTGCTCTAAGGTTTTAAAAAGAAATCATGTTGAGACTTGCTCAGAAACAGGGAAATAGCTTTTTCTCACAAATGTAATCCTGTATAATAGCAGAAAATAGCATTTCTCCAAATCAGAATTGAATTAGGAGCCACAGGCAAAGCTTCCTCCCCCTGCACAATGGTGCACAGTCCGTTTCCCAAGGCACGAAAGGGTTAAGCAGTCCCCTCACGTCTTCATATCGATAAAAGTTTCTGATCCAATTTGTCAC
This sequence comes from Eublepharis macularius, assembly GCF_028583425.1. Lineage (NCBI taxonomy): Eukaryota > Metazoa > Chordata > Lepidosauria > Squamata > Eublepharidae > Eublepharis > Eublepharis macularius. Next base: position 214,603,747 of record NC_072791.1, on the reverse strand, counting down.
ACGCTGTCTGGGAGGAAAGGTTCTCTGATGTGCTGACCAGCAATTTCAGGCCTTGGTGTGACTGAGAGGGAGCGATCATTTTACATTAATGAAAAGGTACAGCGGCACCAGTCCAGCTTTGAACTCTGGGATTTATGAGGCGTGCGGTTTTCACATTTAACTGCTCACAGCTTTTTATCTTGATTCCATTTCAGCAGCTACAGGATGCAGAAGCACTCCACAGGGTACGTCACATCCCGTGCTGCTTCAATCTCTGCATTACATGAAAGGTGATCTGTCCTTCAAGATGGAGGCAAGGAAGGGAAGCCAAGAGCTGCAGATTGCAATCATGGAAACAATGAGGCTGTAGATACTTGCCTGAGGATAGTATTGAATTCTGGGTAGAAAGACTCCTGAATAAACCACAAAGGCTTGGATGTCATACTGAATCAACAGTGATAGAAGAGATTCATATTTGTGGAGCACAGCTTCCTCTTCCTACTTGTGCAGTCAAATGCCCCCAAGAGCTGCTCCCCCCCCACCGGAACAATAAGAGGGGGGATTCAGGGGCCTAGTACAGGAAGGAAGAATCTCTGGACATTCTCCTGCCTTTGGTCAGCTGAAATACTCCATGGGATCAAACGGTGGTTGCCATCTCTGTATTGGTAACCCCCTGGAGATTCAGTAGTGGAGCCTGGGGACAGCAGAGTCTTGGGAGGAGAGAGACCTCAGAGGAAGATAATGCCATCCAGCCCCCTTTCCATATTAGCCATTTTTTCCAGGGGGACTGAGCTATGTCATCTGGAGATCAGTTGGAATTCTGGAAGATTTCCAGACCTCACCTGGAGGTCGGCAACCCTAGATTCAACCCATACATAGGATTGAGTTGTGTACGGAGTAGGGATGTGCGTTTCGGCATTCTGAATGCCGAAAGAATGCCGAAACAAAAGTGTTTCGGCATTCTTCAAGAATCCCGAAACGTTTCGGGGAATGCCGAAACGTTTCGGGATTGCCGAAAGAAAAACCCGAAACGTTTCGGGATTCTTTCGGCATTCTTTCGGCATTCGAGAATCGCCATTTTGATTTTGCTAGCCGTTTGCCTTAGCAAGCGGCTAGCAAAATCCTGCTGGAAGCAAAGGCTTCCTGCAGGCTCTTAGAAGAGGGGAGGGGGGGAGAAGGAGTGAATCACTCACTCCTTCTGTCACCCCCCACCCCTCTTGCAAAGGAGGATAGGGAATCCTGCTTTGCCTTGCAAATGCAAGGTGCAAGCATTGCATTGCACTTTGCATTTGCAAAGCAGCAGAGATTCCCGCCAAAACTAACAGGTAGGGGAGGGGGAGCAGGAGGAGGGTGGCTCTTGGAGTGTGGGTGGGGAAAGGCAGGGGACTGGGGACTTTAGGAGTCACCAATCCCACTGCTGCATTCTCATGCCAGCCAATAGATTTAAATCTTTGGCTGAGGCTGCAGCAGGGGATTTAAATTTGGAGCAAGACTGTCTGGAACACTTCTGTTGCTGCTGCTGCTGAGCTGTGACCGAGAGAGGAGAAGAAGAGAGACTGCACCTGGAGCCTGGAGGACATCTGCCTGGAGGATCAACTGTGCTGGACATCCTGAGAGGACACCTGGTAGGCCTTTTTAAAATTTTTGTAAATTTTTTTGATGCTGGGCAATGTGCTGCTGTGGCCTGCCTCTGCAAAAAGGTGTTGCAGTTTATTCTTGGCATGGCCTGGGGGACAGGTTGGGCAGACAATGTTTGATGGTGGGGTGGGGGTTTCAGCATTGGTTGTTGTGCTTGCCTTCTTTAAGCTTGATCCACTGTTTGAAGATTAAAACCAGAGTGTGCCAGCTTCGGGCCTACACAGGCCAGAAGCCTTTCTTCTGGCTGGCTCTCACAGTTGTGCTTCACAATCTGGAATGGTGTGGCTTGCCTTTCTGTGTCTGGTCCCCTGCTAGCAAGGATTCCCAACAGGCTCCGTCCTGATCAACTGTGCCAGCCTGTGGGCCACACACAGGTATGGCCTGGGGGACAGGTTGGGCAGACAATGTTTGATGGTGGGGGGGGGGGTTCAGCATTGGTTGTTGTGCTTGCCTTCTTTAAGCTTGATCCACTGTTTGAAGATTAAAACCAGAGTGTGCCAGCTTCGGGCCTACACAGGCCAGAAGCCTTTCTTCTGGCTGGCTCTCACAGTTGTGCTTCACAATCTGGAATGGTGTGGCTTGCCTTTCTGTGTCTGGTCCCCTGCTAGCAAGGATTCCCAACAGGCTCCGTCCTGATCAACTGTGCCAGCCTGTGGGCCACACACAGGTATGGCCTGGGGGACAGGTTGGGCAGACAATGTTTGATGGTGGGGGGGGGGGTTCAGCATTGGTTGTTGTGCTTGCCTTCTTTAAGCTTGATCCACTGTTTGAAGATTAAAACCAGAGTGTGCCAGCTTCGGGCCTACACAGGCCAGAAGCCTTTCTTCTGGCTGGCTCTCACAGTTGTGCTTCACAATCTGGAATGGTGTGGCTTGCCTTTCTGTGTCTGGTCCCCTGCTAGCAAGGATTCCCAACAGGCTCCGTCCTGATCAACTGTGCCAGCCTGTGGGCCACACACAGGTATGGCCTGGGGGACAGGTTGGGCAGACAATCTTTGATGGTGGGGGGGGGGGGTTTCAGCATTGGTTGTTGTGCTTGCCTTCTTTAAGCTTGATCCACTGTTTTAAGATTAAAACCAGAGTGTGCCAGCTTCGGGCCTACACAGGCCAGAAGCCTTTCTTCTGGCTGGCTCTCACAGTTGTGCTTCACAATCTGGAATGGTGTGGCTTGCCTTTCTGTGTCTGGTCCCCTGCTAGCAAGGATTCCCAACAGGCTCCGTCCTGATCAACTGTGCCAGCCTGTGGGCCACACACAGGTATGGCCTGGGGGACAGGTTGGGCAGACAATGTTTGATGGTGGGGGGGGGGGGGGTTTCAGCATTGGTTGTTGTGCTTGCCTTCTTTAAGCTTGATCCACTGTTTGAAGATTAAAACAAGAGTGTGCCAGCTTCGGGCCTACACAGGCCAGAAGCCTTTCTTCTGGCTGGCTCTCACAGTTGTGCTTCACAATCTGGAATGGTGTGGCTTGCCTTTCTGTGTCTGGTCCCCTGCTAGCAAGGATTCCCAACAGGCTCCGTCCTGATCAACTGTGCCAGCCTGTGGGCCACACACAGGTATGGCCTGGGGGACAGGTTGGGCAGACAATGTTTGATGGTGGGGGGGGGGGTTTCAGCATTGGTTGTTGTGCTTGCCTTCTTTAAGCTTGATCCACTGTTTGAAGATTAAAACAAGAGTGTGCCAGCTTCGGGCCTACACAGGCCAGAAGCCTTTCTTCTGGCTGGCTCTCACAGTTGTGCTTCACAATCTGGAATGGTGTGGCTTGCCTTTCTGTGTCTGGTCCCCTGCTAGCAAGGATTCCCAACAGGCTCCGTCCTGATCAACTGTGCCAGCCTGTGGGCCACACACAGGTATGCTGCTTTGGCCAAGGTAACCCTTTTTGGTTGCTGGCCTGGCACTCACAGTTGTGCTCCACAATCTGGAATGGTGTGGCTTGCGTTTCTGTGTCTGGTCCCCTGCTTGCAAGGATTCCCAACAGGCTCCGTCCTGATCAACTGTGCCAGCCTTCGGCCCACACACAGGCCTGCTGCTCCGGCTTTGGTAACCCTTCCCGTTTGCTGGCCTGGCACTCACTGTTTTGCTTCACATTCAGGTTGTTTATCGTTGGTGGACCTCTTCTGGACTGGACTGCACTTGGTGGACATCGGCCTGCAGATCTCTGCGTGGAGGATCAACATTGCTGGACATCTGCACTGGTGGACTGGTAGGGTTGTTGTTAAATTTGGTTTTTGAGCTTATGTCTGCTGCTGTGCCTACCTGCGAGCATATGCTTTGGCTCTGTCTTTATGGCTTGGGCCGGGGGGGGGGGGGCATTTTCTGGTTGGGCAAGAGGATATTGTTTGGGGGTTAGGGGGGCCAGCATTGATCGCAGTGCCAGCTTTCTTTCATGTTTCATTTTTCAAGTTTGAGTGTGGGGTGGGCATGAACTGCTGTTTCACAGGACTAAAAAATGAGTGTGCCAGCTTCTGGCCTGCACAGGCCAGAAGCTCTGCTGGGTGGATGTGTTTTGTTTTGCTGCTGGTTGGCCCTAGCCTTTAAGGGGGGGGGGGCTGACTTGGCTTGTGCAACGGGGCCTTGAATTTTGGGGTTGCGTGTGCGGCGTGTGGTGTTGACTCTGCTAACATTTCCAATTTTCTTGACAGCATCGTGGAGGAGAGGAGGACCAGCTGCAAGACCGCCTGAACATCGCTGGACTGCAGGACTGGTGTTAGTGTGAGCGAGTCCGGGTTGACATTTGGGTGGCCTTGGGGGTGGGTTCTTGCTAGCTTGGGAGGGGGGAGGCTCATCTTCAAAACACCACATCCACACCCCACACCGACATACCACAGATACATCGGTCCCGCTAAATAGTGTCTCTTAGGTAGGTAGGCCAGTTGGTAGGTGATCAGTGGATAATTGCCCTCAACATAATTATTAGGGAAACCGAGCCTAGTTTTTTTTAAAAAACTAAATAGGGACTCAGCAGGGAAAGCATTGGTGAGTGAGTGTTAGGTTTGAATTCTATATATATATATATATATATAAAAATTTGTAATAGCTGTCAATAGGCTTCCCATTAGTGCCCCCATAACTAGGGTTCCACTGCCCATCTCTGGCACCCGTGGTGGTGCCAGGCCGGCCCGGGCATACTAGTGTGTGAGTGTTTAAGGCTTTGTCACCTGTTATTGGGGTTTAGGGCCAGCTCAATTCCAGAGGAATTCAGCTGATTGGCAGGCTCAGGTTCCCTGACATAAATAGGGTTGCTTAAAAAGGCACTTGATTGTTCATCTCCAAGTCACAGAGCCACTAGAAGCACAGATTTAGAGCAGGTTAGTTAGGTCTTGAAAACAAAGTTGACCTTTGTTTTCTAAATCTTTTCTGATTAGTTAGGGTTGAATTTGGGAGGGGAAAGTATGTCGGAGAGGAAAGCAGAGAGGGGCCCCGGGGGAAAGGCTAGGGAGAAATCTAGAGGGGAGGAGGGGAGGGGGAGGGGGACTGCTGCGGCAGCCCCTCCATCTGAGCGGAGGAGGCCCTCCCCTGCGCTGCTGCCGTTCACCAGCCTGGCTTCTGGTGACAGGAAGAGGGTTCGCAAGACTCTCTTTCCTGAGGCAGCTGCTGGAGGGCCACCCCCAACCCGGGTGCGTGAGGCAGGGGCTGGCACTGGGCAGGGGCCTGCTGCTGAGGCTCCTCCTCCTCCAGTGGTTGCGAGCCAGCTGCTGGAGGAGGGGCAGCATGTGGTGTCTCCTGGGATGGGCGCGGAGCACATGACTTTCCCTGCGCTCCCGCTCACCCCAGGAACCCGGAGGATGTTGGAGGAACTGCCCGTGAGACCCCCCCTGGGGCGGTCCACCCCAGTTTCCTCTGAGGCCAGCAGCAGGCCTCTCGCGGCTGTGCAGGAGGAGAGGACGCGGGAGGAAGAGGCAGAGACTGTGGTGGAAGAGCCCACATCTCTGCCCCTTCAGCCTCGTCCATCCCCACCTGCCCGGCCGAGAGTGGGACACGGTGTGTCCGGCCAGAGCACCTCACAGGAGGTGCCGCAGGGTGGTCCCGAACGCGCTTCTCCTGGGAAGCGTGGGATGCCCTTTTCCTCCGAAATCTGGAAGCACTTCCAGACAACGGAGGATCCCCGAGCAGCCCTGTGCCTGCATTGTAGGCAGCGCGTCAGCCGTGGCAAAGATGTGTGGCATCTCTCCACGTCTGGGATGAGGTACCATATGAAGAGGCACCACCAGGCGGTGCTTCTTCGGGAGGAGGGTTCGAGTGGCGCCGCACGGCCGCCAGCTAGCCAGAAGGAGGCAGGCTCCTCTGGTGCTCTCCCCCCAAGGGTACCTGCAGGAAAGGGACGCCAAGCCTCTCTCCCGGAGATGCTTGGTATGCAGGGCGCTAGTGTGCCCAGAGAGGGGATCCGGAGGGCGAGCAGGCGCATCACGCGCCACATCGTCAACATGATAGCAGTGGATGGGCAACCGTATTCCGTAGTTGAAGACTTCGGCTTCTCAGGGCTGCTCCAAGATTGCTTTCCCTGGTACGCCGTCCCTGCTCGCACGTCGTTGAGCAGATCGGTGGTGCCCTCGTTTTACAGGGCTGCCAGGGATCATGTGAAGGCACAGCTGTCCCGGGTTGCCGGGAGAACTGTGCACTTCACATCGGACATCTGGACCTGCCCAAGTGTGCAGCAAGCGTACCTCTCGCTTACTGCTCACTGGTGGGAACCCGAGTCGGTTCTGGGTGGGGGCCGGGGGGAGGTGCCTAGCACAGCTAGACAGGGAAGGATGCGAGACCGCCAGGCCGGCTACTGCAAGGCCTTGCTTCACGCCGAGGTGCTCGACGTGTCCCACACGGCGGAGAACATCGCTGCCACCTTAAGGAGACAGTTGGACGAGTGGATAGGCCAGGGACCCGCCACCGTGGGATGCATGGTGACGGACGGTGGCAAGAACATGAGGGCAGCGGCGCATCTAGTGAGCCGAGAGAGCGTCTACTGTGCCGCTCACAAGCTTCACCTAGTGGTGAGAGATGCGCTGGGGTTGGGCTCCTCGAAGGAACCCGTGGATACCCGGACCCGTGAACTCCAGTTACTTGTCCAGAAATGTCGGAGGCTCACGGGTCACTTCTCGCGCAGCGTGAAGGCCACGCACGAACTGCGCCAGACACAGGTCAGGACAGGTGTGCCAGAGCACGCTCTGATCACTGACGTCAGCACTCGCTGGAACTCCACCTGCGCCATGCTTGAGCGCTTGGTGGAGCAGCAGGCCGCACTCCACGCGTGGCTCTCCGAGCACCGCGGTGCGAGTCAGGTGGGTGAGTTCAACCGGGAGGATTGGCTCACCATCACCCAGACAGTGGAGGTCCTGAAGCCCTTCAAGGACTTCACTGTGGCGGTCTCGTCAGACACGGCGACCCTCGGTCTGGTCATTCCCCTGGTGCACACGCTCCAGAGGAATCTGGCCACCCTTGCAGACCGGGTCGCGCCCCGTGCTGACCTTGTTCCAGCGGTGCGCGCATTAGTGAGAAGGCTGCAGCAGGGCATAGCTGCCAGGCTAACTCCTCTCACTAAGGAAGAGTCATACATGTTGGCGACCATGTGTGACCCGCGCATAAAGGGCACTTTCGCCGAGCGGGACGGGAACCTCACCCAAGCCAGAGACGGGCTCTGCTCTTGGGTGAGGCGCAGGCAGGCCAAGAGGGGACGCCTGTCGACAGGGGGGACGCAAGAGGGGCCCTGCCGTGCGGGTCCCTCTGACGCCCCCTCTGCGCAGGCCCCCCCCGAGGCCACCACCGGAGTGCCGATGGAGATGGAGATGCTCCGGTGGGCCCTCGTCCCCTCTGGGGTCGTGAGGACCGTGAGAGAGGATCCGGCGGAGGCGATGGTCAGGGACTACCTCGCGGAGCCCTGCGAGTCGCTCTCCACCGATCCGCTCAGCTACTGGGCCAGGAAGGAGTCGGTCTGGCCGGACCTCTCCCTCGAGGCGCAGCGGCTGCTCTCATGCCCTCCGACGAGCGTGGAGAGCGAGCGCGTCTTTTCACATGCGGGCGACATTGTCGGCCCACATCGCACTCGCCTTCTCCCATGGAGAGTCGAGCAGTTGACCTTCCTGAAGGTCAACTCTCGCCTCTTCGATTTCTCAGGACTGGACTTCCAGAGTGACTGAGGTGAGCCCAACTTGTGGCCTGCATCCTCTATGAGTCCAATCCTTTGGAATCGCGCTCTCCCCTGTATAAAACCCTGTATATACAGTTAAAACCGGCCAGTAGAGGGAGGGTGGTTAGGAACCAGTGGCAAAGGGAAAACACCCAGCAATTTGAAAGCCCCCCCCCCAGGGTATTCAAAACATCTCCCATCACTGAGACATACCCTGTGGGACCAAATTTATTATGAAAAATAATGCCCCAGAAACATGGATTGCTACTGGAGGGAGAAACAGGTTAGATAGGGATTGCTTAGGTGTTTTTATCAGATGAAATCATTGTAAAAAAAATTGTAGAAGAATTGTTGTACTGTTTTTTGAAAGTTGATGTTCTGTTCATGTAAAAAAAAGGAAAAAAAACCAAAAAAAAATGTTGTGATTATGTTTTTTAAAAGTTGATGTTCTGTTCATGTAAAAAAAAGGAAAAAAAACCCAAAAAAATGTTGTGATTATGTTTTTTAAAAGTTGATGTTCTGTTCATGTAAAAAAAAGGAAAAAAACCCAAAAAAAAAATGTTGTGCTTATGTTTTTTAAAAGTTGATGTTCTGTTCATGTAAAAAAAAGGAAAAAAAACCCAAAAAAATGTTGTGATTATGTTTTTTAAAAGTTGATGTTCTGTTCATGTAAAAAAAAGGAAAAAAACCCAAAAAAAAATGTTGTGCTTATGTTTTTTAAAAGTTGATGTTCAGTTCATGTTTAAAAAAAAAAATTTGATGTTAATGTTGGGTTTGCATGGTTGGGGGATGCGGGAAGAGTGGTGGATGGGCACCGGCCAATGATGATCTCTCACAGATGTTCCCAGGTAAATTCTGAGGCTGGTGTGGGGGTGGGGGGAGACCTCTGCAGAACTGCTCCAGAAATACCATTGTCCAGTGCCTTGGAAGTGCCCAGTTCAGCTTTGTGTGTCTGAACTGAAAGCACAGCCACAGGAAATGACATAGGTTCTGCTGGACCCTGTTGCAGTGGTTCCCCCCCATTAAGTCGTTTTATGGAGGGAGAGTTGTATTAGGCTGGTAGTTATTATGATCATCTTCTGTTTCCATGCCCTGTTGTGCCCGCTCACTATGTAACCTGTTGTAATGTTCAAAACTTTACTGTTTGTCCATTTCAAAAAAAAAATTGTGTTTAAGATTCTCTGATGTGTAGTTAATTGTGTTGTGTTGTGCTATGAGGGACAATAAGTGTAATATGTTGTGATTTGTTGACCACTTGTAATTTGAAAATGAGAAAATAAAGGTTTTTTAAACTTAATGATTTTGTGTCTGTGTTCCCTTCTTTGATGGGAGGTTGGTTCCCAGCATGGGGAACAATGGGGCAGGCTGGCCAGCCTGTTCCTGGGGTACTCGGTGTGGGGCAGCTGAGGGTGGTTTTGGTTCTGAGAGGGGCTGAGTGGAGGATTTGGGTCTGTGTGTGGCAGCTGGGGTGGGGGAACTGGGTTTGTGTGGGGCTGAAAGGAGTGGACTATGGGGGATGAGAGCACTGGTCGTCCCTTTTGCCCAAGTAGGCCCCTGCTACTGTCCTGGTGTGGGCTTCCATGCCTCTATCAGTTGCTGGCCCTCCTTTGCCATCTTTTTCAGAAATTTTCCTAGGGCTGCCAAACTCCTGGTTGGGCTTGAGTTCAGGTTAGAGAGAGTAGTTCCCTACAGATAAACTGGCTGCTTCCAAGGGCAATCTCTTTAGAGGGCAAATGCGGACCATGGATTCTGGGGGAGATCCCTACTCAGATTTTCCTTTGCACAAGTCCCACCCCCAAATTGCCAGTAACTTCCAAGGCCAGAGTTTGCCACCCCAGAGAGATCCCGTTCCCACCCTCTTAGCCTTGGCATGAAAGTTGTAGCCCCCATGGAACGCTTCCAGGTTCCTGATTCCAAGCCCAATGACACCAATGTAAGACAATCCAGACCTCCATCAAAAATGGATTTTAAGTAGCAGTGGGATTGGGCTGCATTTCAGTCATTCACATATCTGGTTGTGTTCCCAAACATTTAGCTTATGGTTTTTTAAATCGGCGTATGGCACTTAAGGACACTTTTAAATGGTTCTAAAAACATATTTTTATTATGAAGTATTTAATGTGGCATTGATCAAGGGCAGGCCTTTTGGCCAAATGAGCAGTATCAGTACAGTAAAATTTAGACAAAGCTCATAGGAGGAAAAAACATTCACACTGTGAAGTGGGAAGAAAGTTTCAATTTACATGTACCATGGACTCCGAAAAAGACATGTCCAGACCAAATCAGGCCTGCTTTCTCCCTTGAAGATATCAATTGATGATAGTGCTTATGTCACATCATGAGAAGACAAGGTTCACTAGAAAAGACAATAATGCTAAGAAAAATTGAAGGCAGTAGGGAAAAGAAGAATACCCTAGATGTGGTAGATTGACTTCGGTTTGCAATACATGGACAAGGTTTTTGGGATACTGTGGAGCTCAATATAATTCTAAAGTACACCACAAGTGATTTGAATGCATAAAACATACAGACACATACACATAAAATGTATATACCCCCTCCCCACCAAATTAAAGGTTTATCTTATGCCCCGGTTTTCTCCCCCATGGGAACCTAGAGTGGTTTACACATTGCTGTTCTCCCTTGATTTGTTTCACCCTCATCACAACCAGGCTAACAATAGACAGCTGCTCCATGCCTCACATTGGAGTGACTCCACCGATGGCCTTCTTAGTTGTATGAGGGGGTGGAGGGGGGGGGAGGAAGGAAACAACGCACTCCTGCCCACTCTATCTGGGGCCTAGGTTGCCAAATTGCTTGGCCTTGGCAAGGAGCCAGTGGTGGGGCGGCACTGGTTCTGGGGCCCCGTCAAGAACATTTGTCCAGGGCCCCAAAATCACCTAGACTGCCTCTGGAAAACACAACACAATTGTTTACTTAGGCTGAGCCAAGAACATCCATCAAGCCTACAAGGCACAGAATCAGAGTCTGCCAGATTCTAGACCAACTCTCTAGCCATTGCACTACAGTGGATATCTAAAAATTGTTCATACCCCCACCAGCAACTTGAACATTTTTCTCCAAAAGGCACACAACTTGGCTGGGTCTCAAAAAGGACTATGATGCATGGGCCTGTCAATGCATACTGGTACTAAGGCTCTGGCCGGGGGGAGGGGGGCATTGTGCCAATGCCACCCTGGCTTTGGAAGGGGACAGTAAAATAGAAGAAATAATCTAGCTTCAGTGCCTCCCCCCCTTCTCTCTCTCTCTCTCTCTCTCTATAATGTGAGTGAAAACATTACTATACCATCACTGAAGCCTACAGGATACATAGGGTCTGTTCACACACGCATGATCATTTAATGGCAATGCTCTGGCATGATGATGTCTGTTCTAGGAAGTGATGTGATCATCACACAAGGCTGGGGAGCACGCACAATTCACAGCAGGCAGATTTGGGCCACAAGGGATCCTGCTTTGGCCTGCAGGGCCCAAATCAGCCCACTGCAAAGCACAGGCATACTCTCAGGGCAGCCAGATGACATCAGTGACATCACGGCAGCAGCCCCTGGAGCGTACCTTGAAGGCTCATTCACTGACTTTCCCCCTTCGGGGTGATAGGTGAGAGTGGGGGATCCCCCACCAAGGGGAAACGGATCACTAATTGTGTCTGAGGTTGTGGAAATCAAATGGGTCATATTGCTTCTGTCTTTGAGGGACTTACATGCACATTATATTTAACTCCAGATTTCTTGATTGTCAAGGAATGCATGTGGTGGGGGGTGGGGGGAAGGGTGGGAGAAGGGCCCCTGAGGGTGAGGGTGGCATTTGGCATGCAAAATGCCACCCCTGGCAAGACAAGCCTCTCCCAGCTGTCAGTGGTAGAGATGAGAGCAGAGCACCTACTTGGGGAGGCCATGAAATGGCCCCCCCAAGTGGGAGCAGGCTGAGCCTTGGTGGGGGGATGGGAGGAAGGGTGGGAGAAGGGCCCCAGAGGGTTGGGGGGGGGATTTTGTTGCAGTGGTTCCCCCCCATTAAGTCGTTTTATGGAGGGAGAGTTGTATTAGGCTGGTAGTTATTATGATCATCTTCTGTTTCCATGCCCTGTTGTGCCCGCTCACTATGTGACCTGTTGTAATGTTCAAAACTTTACTGTTTGTCCATTTCAAAAAAAAAAATGTGTTTAAGATTCTCTGATGTGTAGTTAATTGTGTTGTGTTGTGCTATGAGGGACAATAAGTGTAATATGTTGTGATTTGTTGACCACTTGTAATTTGAAAATGAGAAAATAAAGGTTTTTTAAACTTAATGATTGTGTGTCTGTGTTCCCTTCTTTGATGGGAGGTTGGTTCCCAGCATAGGGAACAATGGGGCAGGCTGGCCAGCCTTCTCTGCGGGTGGTGGGGGGGTCAGGGGGGTGGTTGTCTGTGTGCCAGGGCAGGTGCTCTTTCCCAGGGACGATTTGGCACTGCCACCATTGTGGCACCCCTTGTCTGTGCAGAACTGCCCTGGGAAAGAGAGTTTAGGGGTTCCCAAAAGGGGAGGGCAGGCCAGCCTGTTCCTGGGGTTATGGTGGGTGTGGGGCAGGTGGGGGTTGATTTGGGTCTGTGAGGGGCTACTGGGGGGATTTGGGTCTGTGTGTGGCAGCTGGGGGGGAATTGGGTTTGTGTGGGGCTGTGAAGGGTGGACTTTAGGGGCTGAGAGCACCTACTTGGGGAGGCCATGAAATGGCCCCCCCAAGTGGGAGCAGGCTGAGCCTTGGTGGGGGGTGGGAGGAGGGGTGGGAGAAGGGCCCCAGAGGGTTGGGGGGCATTTTGCATGCAAAATGCCACCCCTGGCAACACAAGCCTCCCCCAGCTGTCAGTGGTAGAGATTAGAGCACCTACTTGGGGAGGCCATGAAATGGCCCCCCCAAGTGGGAGCAGGCTGAGCCTCGGTGGGGGGTGGGAGGAGGGGTGGGAGAAGGGCCCCTGAGGGCTGGGGGGCATTTTGCATGCAAAATGCCACCCCTGGCAAAGGAAGCCTGCTTCTTCATTTTTTCCCCATAGGAAATAATGAAGAAGATGCTCCTTTATGGGAGGATGGGGGGACCTGCTTTGGGGGGCCATAACATGGCCCCCCAAAGTCCAATCTGTCTGAAACTTGGGTGGGTGTTAGAGAAGGGTTAGAGGAAGGTCCCCACCAATTTTGGGCTTATTTGGTGGGAAAATGCCTCCTCCAGGCGTCCTGAAAGACGGAGGCATTTTCCCAGCAAAATAACCCGAAAGAATCCCGAAAGAATGCCGAAATAATGCCGAATCCCGAATCCCGAAAGAGATTCTTGTTTCGGCATTCGGCTAATGCCGGTAGAGAATCTTGTTTCGGGTAATCCCGAAACAAGAAAGCCGAAAGTTTTTTCCTTGCACACCCCTAGTACGGAGTATCAAGGTTCTGATCTGGTAGTACCTTAAAAGCCAAGTAGATTTCCAGAGTATGAGTTTTCAAGAGTTAGAGCTCTCTTCGTCAGATGCTAGAAGTGGAAAAAGGAAAGAGTCTTTATAATCCAGGCAGGGCTGGAGTGGAATAGCAAATTAGAGTGTCAGGAAGCTAGTGATAATACATGTTGTAGTAAGCTTGATAGAACCTGGGTGCAAAGTGCACAAAATTAGCATCTGTATTGCGGGAAAAATCCTGTGTCCCAGTTCCGCCCTGGGCAATCCATTATTTCAAATTTGCAAATAAACTCAGTTGCAGCAATTTGTCATGAGATATGTCTGTTCTTTCCTATCAATACAGACAAGACATTTATTTAGGTGTGGCAGGGATTATTCTCTTTCTGCAAATAAGGTGTTCAAAAATCACATGTATCATATTCACAATCCTCGTCCATCTCTGGTCAAGCACATCACAGGATCGCATTGGTGACTTGCTTGCAATGCAACATGAGCAGCATTGCAAGTAACTTTGTGCTTTCATTGTGATCACAGTCAGTGTGGTGGCCAGCCAGGGGCCCATGTTCACAATTTCCTGGCTTGCTTGGATTAGAGATGCTTGGAGGTCGTCAAGGGAAATTATATATCATTGGAGAGAGGTTATTTGGTGGGTTTATGCATATTTTGAGTTTTTATGCTGCTTTGAGCTATATGGAAAGGCAGGATCTCAATATTTTAATAAGCAAATACATTTACAGTTAGCTACATTCCAAAGGCATGTGTAGTTTTTATGCCTTTACATTTAGCACTATTTATTGGGCAGTGGCATCATGTTGATGTGTATGCAGAACTTAATGCATGAGACCAGAGTTCCCAGATGGCAGAGCGAGAATGCAGAATGTGTTTAAAGACCCCATTTCAAATTCTGGATTCGCCCAAACATGAACTGGCTTTGGGAACATGTACAGGCAAGAATGGAAAACTAAAGAGAGAAGCCCCATAGCTTCTCTCTCCCAACTCTGCAAATCTTTAGACAGCTACGAAAAACACCTCATTTGTAATTTGGTTTATTTTTTCTGTTGGGTGAATCAGGAGTAGAGATGGGCATGAACTGGAAAACCCCCGAACCATGTGGTTCGTGGTTCATGGTTCATCAAATTTCATGAACCACAAACTTTCATGAACCTGCCCCTGGTTCGCAAACTGATTCGTTTGGTTCATGAAAACATCACATCCTGGTTAGAAAACCATCACTTCCGGGTCAGCAGAAGGTCACTTCAGGGCCAGCAGAAGTTCATTTCCAGGTCAGCAGAAGGTCTGCAGGAAATCCATCCCCTGTTGCCTAGGAAACTGATTGATTGGCACCAGGCTGTCTGCAGTGACGAACCAAAAAATGAACCAAAATGAACTAGCCTAAAGTTTGTGGTAGTTCGTCAGAAATGGGATCTGACAAACTGTGTTTCGCGAACCGTGAACCGGCCTGGTTTGTGCTTAATTTTGGTTCATATTTTGGTTCGTGCCCATCTCTAATCAGGAGGGGAAACAGCTGTGGGGAAAGCAGTGCAGGAATTTGCATGCACAAAATGCTTGCAACACAATTTAGTTCATATTTGAGTGTGGGGGATAGGCAATTGAGCGTTCAAGGGTGCTGCCTGCAATTTGAATTGGAACTCAGTAAGAGGGCTGTTTGTTCCATTAATATTGACTCTCCAAGAAAGTTCAGTGGATGCCGAGAGGATGCTGGCCACCACAGCAAAGTTCACCTTCTAGGCCCTGCTGCCACTACAACAGCTGATTGAAGGCACCTCGGGGTGGCCAGGGCCACCCAGAGCCACCATGCCCCCTAGACATGGTGGGCAATCTAAACTCCCCTCTGTCTGGAGATCAGGGGTGGGGCCACCAGCCATGTGACTATTTTCAAGAGGTGCCGGAACTCCGTTCCACCGCATTCCTGCTGAAAAAAAGCCCTGGGAGTAAATCTACATAAGTTACATTTACATTGGTTGAACTTTGATTTACTAGTAAGATGACTACATATTCTATTCATCATAAAATAAGGATAATTTGTGCTATCGATTTGAAATTTGGTATAGAGAATCCAATTGGTGAGGGATATTATGCAACTAGATGCATCAGGCAGAAATTCTTTAGATGTATCATGGCAAATGATTAGGACAGTTGTTGCTCTTCTGGCAACAAATGAACCAAATGTTGGGGAAACTATACTTGTTGAAATTCTGCCTGGACAAATCCCCCAAGCCTAATACTGAGCTGAAGAATCAAGGTCGTTCGACTCTGGGACTTCCAAATGCTGATGAAAGTGTTTGTGTTATAGCAAGTAAAAGTGAGAAAATCTGCGTAGACAAAATAAAATTTGTAGACTGCAATTGAGACAAAGTGATGACCACCTAGAAGAGTTATTTTTAAAGCCCTCTATTCTTAAAAAAAAGTACATTTTGGAAACCATAAAAGAATGTTAACTTTGTAATTCCTCTACAAAAAATCACTGCACATCTTTCTCAAGGGCAAAAAGATTAAAAACTCCATGAATGAAGATGAATAAAATAACAAAATCATGGCAACTAACATGCTGATTTTAGCCTGCATGTCTTTGGTCAGAGCAGATCAAATATACCTCATCTGGAAACTAATTACTAAATTTCCTCATCTGAATTGATTTCCCTATAAATGTTACATACAATAAATGAAGGGGAACTTCAGCTGGTGATTTACATTGGCACATAATTAATTAGCCGGTGACCTGGGAAATAAAACATGGCTGTACAATCCTTTCTGGAAAAGTTAACAATCAAACAATGATTTGAATAATAAACTAGGCATCATGTTATAAAAGCAAGCATATTGACCAAGGGCATTTTGACACTGCTTACCAGCCACGGAACATCACGTCAAGCTCCCATCTCAGGACTGGGAAATCCCTGGACGTTCCTGTGGAAGAAGGAAAGGGAACTCAGCAGGGATTTAACACCATTGAGTCCACCCTCAAAAGCTGGGATATTTTCCGGGGGAACGGATTCTGTCATCTAGAGACCAATCATAATTCTTGGAGAACCCCAGACCCCACTTGGAGGGTCGCAACCCTAGAAAGACCAACTGAAGCAACCCGATGGGGACTAGCAAAGCACTCTGAATTCTAGACCAGTGAGTTGTCACAACCAGATCTTTCTGTCCTCAGATTAGGACAATTGCCTCCTGGAGATTGCTAGAATTAGTTCCCATTGAGTCAAGTACGCACTGTGAGGGGCTGCTAAGTATCATCACTTACCTGGAGGAGTGCCAGTTTCCATCTCTGATTGCCCCTGAAAGGAGAGAGCAATGAAGGCATTGTTCAGGTGCATTCCTGAGGAACAACTGCACTTTACATAGGTGCAAGTGATGACATTTTTGACCCATGCTGGACACTGCTAGATGTCCAGCATCTGTACATATGCATGTTGCTGGGACAGTACCTCTGGTGTCTATGCTGCTGCGTCCCAGTGATAAGGACATCCTATCTCCGTTTCTGATAAGGACACCCCATTCCAATCCAAGCGAGCCTTTATTGGCATATATAGTATAGTGATCAATCAGTCAAGTTAGAAAAAATTTCAAATAGAAAGTATGTACCCCGGAGAGCGCTTCATTCAGCAGATAAGAACGTGCTGGTGATCCCTGGCCCTAGGGAGGCCCGTTTGGCCTCAACCAGGGCCAGGGCTTTTTCGGTCCTGGCCCCAACCTGGTGGAACTCTTTGTCTGAAGACACTCGGGCTCGCCAAGATCTGGTATCCTTTCGGCGGGCCTGCAAGATGGAGATGTTCCACTGGGCATATGGTTGAGGCCAGTATTAGGACCATCGTTGAGCCTCCCGTCACCTTCTCCTATCCAATGACATCCCGTCTGTCCAGGTGTTTCCCTCTTTGTATTTGAGGGCAGGAATGTGCAATAGGCCATCCGAGTTATGATTTTATGATATGATTTTAATTGTATTTGTATAATTATGTATTTTATCGATGTTGTACCCCGTCCTGAGCCCGCTTGCAGGGGGCAGGGTAAATACCAAATATAGTAAAGTAAAGATTAAATTTACGAATAAGAGCAGAACAACAGTGTAGCAAAACTTAATATTAAGTATTACTTATCAAGGCATATAGCCAAAACACTGTGAAGAAACTTTGCTACTATTTCAGTTATTTCCACATCTGGGTTGTCAAGCAGAAAATGAACCTTAGAATCATCAGGTTGGGCTAATATAGGATGTAAGAAACCCCGACGGAGTGCCAAATAAAAAGGACACTGAAGAAGGACGTGGGAAACAGTTTCAACATGGAGCCAAGCTACAAGTGATGAATGACACTTGAACAGCAAGTGAACAGACTCACGTGTATTCCTCCCAGTTCATTTGCACTGCACTGGCACTCCACTTGATCATGTGGTCAAGTGGAGCACAAGTGAATGGCAAGTGAACAGGGAGGAATACACACAAGTCTCTTCACTTGCCATTCAAGTGTCATTCGTCACTTGTAGCTTGGCCCATAGTCCATCATACAAGGACAACATCTGCTAGAATAAGGAATCCCATGGAATCTACCAGAGAAAATAGCTGAAGGAAGGACATTAAATCTGGACAGAGAAAAGGCTCTATGTAAATTGGGAGGCTATTCTTGTCTCCCTACTTCAGCTGTGCTTGGCAATGGGAATGGGCATTCCTTCACCAAACTGCTGTGTGAGCTAATCTGTTGATGCAAACATTTGTTATTGGCAAAGCAGCTTTCAGGTGTTTCTTTCCCCTTCATTATTAGCTTTTGGGCAATCCCACACTGGCTCCAAACTCAGCACAGCTGTCAGCCACTTGATTAGCAAACATTTCTTTGCCATGGAAACTGAGGATAATCAGAGAGGAGGAAAAACTAGAGCACAAGTGGTGCTTGAATGGTGCATTCGACGGCAACATGTTCATCTATCTCTTCCCTTCTGATTAGAGAAGCAGTGTTATTGTTGTGGGAATTTTACACGAGTCCAGTGCAAGGAGAAAAAGAGGTAGACACAGTAGGAAACATCCGTGATAATCTATTTGACCACTTGTAGGGCTCAGATCATGATGGGGAATTGCTCTGTTGGCTTAAGATGTACTGCTGAATAGGGGGGAAGGGGCCGTGGCTCAGTGGGAGAACCCTGAAGGCCCCATATTCAATTCCTAACATCTCCACTTAAAACGATTGAGAAGGAGGTGATAGGAAAGACCTTGGCCTAATAACATAATAATAATAATATTTGATTTCTATACTGCCCTTCAGGACAACTTAATGCCCACTCAGAGCAGTTTACAAAGTATGCCATTATTATCCCCACAACAAAACACCCTGTGAGGTGGGTGGGGCTGAGAGAGCTCCAGAGAGCTGTGACTCGCCCAAGATCACCCAGCTGGCTTCAAGTGGAGGAGTGAAGAATCAAACCCTACTCTCCAGATTAGAGTCCTGTGCTCTTTAACCACTACACTAAACTGGCCTAGACCCTAGAAAGCTGTTTCCAGTTGGAGTCGACAATACTGGCCTAGATGGATCAATGGGCTGATTGAGAGCCAAGCTACAAGTGACGCCTGACACAGGTTGGCCACTTGTCAGCTTCCCTCAAGTTTTGATGGAAAATGTAGGCATCCTGGTCTTGCAGCTGTAATGGAGAGCCAAGCTGTAAAACCAGGATGCCTACATTTCCCATCAAAACTTGAGGTGAGCTGACAAGTGTCCAACCTGTGTCAGGCATCACTTGTAGCTTGGCTCTCAGAATGGCAATTCCATGTGTTCAGGAGTTAATATAAGCCTTAAGGACTGCTGCTCCCATGTGAACCTTCCAACTTCTCTTGTCATTTTGGAGGCCCTGCTTCAGGAGCCCTGCCAGCTGAGGCTAGACTGGCATGGAAACTCATTGTCTTCTGCTAGTGGGCTAACCATTTCTTTGTTTCGTTTGGCATTCCCTCATTCTCTGTTATTTGTTCTAAATAATGTATTCGTATTTGCTTTTTAAACACTCTGCTCTGAAATGTTTTTAATGCTTGATACGTTTTTAATGTTCTGAAGTTCACATCTTGGTGACCCCGTATTGGACAGAAAGGCAGCATAGAAATGTTTTAAACAAAAATAAAATAATATTATGTAGAATGGAGCTGTACATATTACAACTTCCCAGGATTCCTCTGTGCCAAAATCCATAAATATTTAGAATACTTGTAGAATGTGGGTCAAAAGTAATTTTTGTCTTATCCGCCTTTTACATAATTTTGTACATAAACGTACATTCTTGTACATAAGATTGATACTGAATTCTACCTAAAGTGCAATTTGAGGATGGAATGGTTTTGGGATCTGATCAACTAGAATGGGAGCTGAGATACCAAATGTTTCCCCCAGTGTCTTTCAACACCCACCTACTAAAATTTAAGCTCCAGCTTTCCCTAAATACAACAATGGATGGTATTGCCTTAGAAAGTTGAGAATCTCAAGCTTTGTGTGTAGGAATTCCCCCTTTTGACCCCTAGCACCTCCATCTTAGTCAGTCTATGATAAAACCAGGAAGGGCTGCTTTCAGTCAGGAAAAAACAATAGTGGATTAGATGTCATATAAGGCATCTTGTGGTGAAGCTATATGGAAACTATACTTGGCAAGTTGTGTCAGTAATTTGGAATGTTCCACCGGCATTTGTAAGTTATTTGGTGGAGATGTACATTTTGCTTTCATTCTTCATTTAATAGTTCTGAAACATTCACAATATCATAATTGTTCTTAAGTACCTAATATGATTAGTATACAATGGAAAATAATGGTTTTTTTCCAAGTTGAAGTGAACATGAAGGAAATGAAGGGCACGTTTCAAAGATTCATTATTATTATGAATTAATAATATTAATGTAATGGTAATAAATGCTGTTTTGTTATTTTATTGGTCATATTATTATTTATTCATAGCAATCATAAAGAATTAAAACTTGTGCTCTGTTGCTTTCAGTTTTGCTCTTCAGCCTGGATTATTTTTCCATTGCAACATTGAGTACATT
Source organism: Eublepharis macularius (assembly GCF_028583425.1). Classification (NCBI taxonomy): domain Eukaryota; kingdom Metazoa; phylum Chordata; class Lepidosauria; order Squamata; family Eublepharidae; genus Eublepharis; species Eublepharis macularius. The sequence continues at coordinate 214,583,553 of NC_072791.1, read as the reverse complement.
ACATTGGTTTAAAGTTTTCTATGAGGTACTATGTACCAATAAATAAATGTGCTATCATTGTTGCTGTTCTACAAAACAGAAGTCTCATAGTCAACATGTGGGCCTTTTGACTGGCCAGTCCAGAAGTTAAGGTCACTATTGCTTGAGATCTGGCTACCATTCAACTCTGTTTGTGCCTTGCCTATTGACATGAAACTGATTCTGACAGAAGGGCAGACATGGGGGTTCTAGGAGCGTTTTCAGTCACATAAACCTGGGTCTGCTACGTATCAGGGTCTCATATATGGCAGAGGAAGGCAGATGCATGAAATATGTCAGCAAAACTAAAAAGGTCTCTGAACATAAAGTGGATTTTTATACCCTGCAAAACAAAAACCTGCATGCATTTTTTGGATGGACTGGTGTGGCTTGTTTAATTAATTGGCAAATAGTGCTTGAGGGACTTGGCTGCAATCCAAAGCATATTTGCGTGGAAGCAAATCTCACTGAAATCAATGGGATTTACTTCTGAAAAAACACCGTTAGGCTCAGGCTGTTGCACTTTTTAAAACAAACCTACAAATCTAATAGAAGCTGTCTTCTAGAATAATTTCTTTTATGATAATTTGACGCTGCCTAAAGGCAGTCCCTCCCCTACAGGCATAGGAGGGCTGCTAGCGGAAAGTTCACTAGTAGAGAATCCAGCACAGCTTGAGGACTGCCCAAGTAGATACATGAAACTGCTGGATGAGGTCATCTGGAGATTTGGGCTGGGTAAGGGCTGGTTACAACATGCCACCTGTCCAGCCTCCTGTCCATCTCCTGTCCAGCCACCTGTCCAGCCATGGATCAGGCAGAGAGCCCTGATCCAAATCCTCACAGGTCCCCTCTCTTCTCTTCTAGAGGCTCCACCAGACAGGCAGCTCAATCTCTGTATGTACCTCCCTCTACCAAGTTAAATTTGGCCCATTTAACATGATCAGAGGGTTTGAGGTCGCTGTGTGGGATACTTTCCCTAAGCCAATGATTTCAAGCCAGCTAGGGTTAAACAAAACAAAACTAAACTTTATTTACAAGATGGAAGATAGGAGTGAATGGATTTTAAACTATTAAACAAACTGGAGTTAAACAAAGAATGTTTCAGTGTAACAGAACAGGTTTGGAATCAGCCAGCAAAATCTCTGCTGCGTCTTCTCAGCGCAGTCAAAAGCCCTTCCCCTCTCTCCAATGGACACTCACACTCGTTGGCCCAGCATTCCACTCGCTCCCATTGGCGGTCTCTCAGGAGAGATGGAGGTGGAGCCAGCCCTGTCCATCACTGGTATGTTGAGCTGAGGATTTGACCACTAGTTTACTCAGGTCTAGTCTGACACACCACCCTGGCTTTTGAGTTTCATTTTTATTTTACTGGATCTTTTTTTTCCTGTTATGCATTATCTGCTCTTGGATGTCAATATTAGTAGTAGCCTTAAAAGCGCCATTTTGGAAGTCCGCCGGGCTTCTTCAAAATATGCAACGAAGCGTCAGCTGCCCTGCGAGATCATCATCGATTTTTCATCTAAAAGGATCCGAGACACTATCCTATACAATTCATATAATGCGGATCTGGACTTTTTGAGCAATAAAGTTAAGATACTGAAAGACGTCCCATTTCTAGTTCGGAAAAGACGTTTTAAGTATAAAAAGCTCGCAGCTCTTCTGAGGGAACGTGGAATAAAGTACAAATGGCTATTTCCGGAAGGAATCTGGTTCAGTTACAAAGATCAAGCTTGCAAGATATTATCAGAAGATCAACTAAGGGATTTTGAGGACAAAAATCCGGAATTTCAGTGCACCAAGCAAGAAGAAAAGGAGAAGTCTGAGGGGGGGGGGAGGAAACGAGCACTGCGGCTGCAGTTGCTTAGAGAGAACTGCGTCCGGGACCCAGGAGGGGGAGGAAAACTTAAACGTAATTTGAATTTGAATTGTAATTTGCATTTTGTAAGGTCAACCACTCCATCAATACTATACAAAGTTTTTTTTAATAATGGCAGTATGAAGGGAAAGCATTCTGTGTAGTGTAGTTGTTATATGTTGTTGCTGGTTTTTTATTTCTTTCTTTCCTTCCCTTGTTCCCCTTTCTTTCCTCTGTATTGTTAGTTAATGTAGTTAATAAAAAGAATAAAAATCTTTAAATATATATATATATATTAGTAGTAGCCTACTACTACTAAACGGTCTGAATAATACATCATTTTTATGCTGAAGTAATTTTCTGCTCTGCCCAAGCAAGTTCATAATGATTTCAGCCTTACAGTACAATTCTGTACATTTGCTCAGAAGTCCCAACAGTGCTTACTCCCAGGAGGAAAGTGTGTTTAAAAACCAACCTCTTCCCTAACCCAACTGCAACACTAATAAACAAATCCACCAGCAATGGCCTGCAAACATGCTCTAATGTGAAACGATCTGTAGAAGGGTTCTTAGTGATCATAGGTAATGTGGTGTTGGGACTAGACATGGGTGTGAACAGAAAAAAACCCGAACAGGGTGTTCATTGTTCGTTGCCATCCACGAACAACGAAAAATGAACATTGACGAACATGACCTGTTCACGAACATGTTCATTGTTCGTTGTTCCTGGGGGCCAGCAGGCTCTCTTCCAGCCATCAAGATCCCTACCACACCACTCCCAGAAACCCTACCTGAGCAGGCAGCAGGAAATGTACCAATAATAATAGCTTGGCCTCAGAGCCTGGCAGCAGCCCTGGAACCTGAAGGGGTAGATCCCTACCGCACCACTCCCAGAAACCTTACCTGAGCAGGCAGCAGGAAAGGTACCAGTAATAAATAATTGCTTGGCCCAGAGCCTGGCAGCAGCCCTGGAACTTGAAAAGGTAGATCCCTATCCTACCCCACACCAAGAAAATTCAAGCTCCAATGCACTCTCCCTGTCTTTCTCTCAAAATGTCAAGAGCAACTGTCCCTCCCTCACCGTCTGCAAAACCAAAGCTGGGAGCCCCCCTCCCCCCTGGTCTTTGCTTCCTTGTAACAAATTTGGAGTTCCACACTTGAAAGGAAGACCTGCCTATCAAGCTAAATTGGACTTAGATTGGGGTTTCCAGGGCAACAACAGGAGTTCAGATAGAGTTCAGGCAGTCCCTGCCTCTAGTTGCCAAGGGAATTTATTGCAGGTGCCAGACTGTCTGGCTTGACGAACAGCACCGGACGAGGCTTGCAATGACCACCTGTTCGTTAGAGTTCTTTTAGAATGGGGCCTCACGAACAGCTTGTTTGCAAACAGCTGATTGGGCTGTTTGTGGCTTTTTAAAAAGTTTGTATTGCTGTTCATGCCCATCTCTAGTTGAGACCCAGCCTTGAGGTTGGATTGGAACCAGCCAGCTTTTCCACTGTGAAAAATGGAGGAGGGAATCTCCTTTGACTACCAAAAAGGCTGGGTTGGGGTTCACAGGATCTGCACTGACAAATTTAGGTGGGATGGGATAAAGAGGAGGAGGAGAAATGGGAAAGACAGAGAGAAAAAAGTTGGTAGGCATATACCGTGGAGGAGGAAAGTTTTCTCATCCCTTGCAAACTTTTTCTAAGAATCATTCCATTTTATCACCTGTTAATCTTGTAATTATTTCAAAGCTGGAGTTAATTAGCTGACAATGTAATTAGCTGATTGGTTCTATATTTGAACATCTGTGATCTTGAACATGTCCAAAGTACAGGTGTGAGATCCTTATTTGTGACTAATCCCCACCAAAACACTTTCACTTTTTTTTTTTTTTTTTGGCTACCATCCTGGCTGTTAACATCACCTGATGATCAGCCAGAAGGCCTGTTTGAAGGAAGAGGATGGGGACTCAGTGCATCCTGATAATAGGAGGATGCCCAGTGACCCATTTAGTGGAGCGGGTGTCAGTCCATGTTTAGGATAGTTTTGGAAGCTAAGCACATGATGTTCTCTACTTTCCTTTTCACAAGTTTTTCACTATGAAAATTAAGTATGGCAATTTCAACAAAGAAAAGGAGGTGTGAGTGACAAACAGCTGGCTTGGAAATTCTCTTGAGGGAAATTTCTTTTCTCTACATTTAATTAACAAAGATGGAGGAAGTGTTTCTGAAGCAAGAGTGTTTTAACAAAGCAACATCTTGAAAAATATTTTTTTCCTACAGAGGTGAAAAGCTATTGTGGTCCTATCTCTGTGGTAACAAGGCAAAAAAAAGTCCAAGTAACTCTTTCAGAACAGAAGGCAAACATTTCTGAAGCATTCAAGGCACAGAGGGACCAATGAGTTGGGTTGGAGAGCCAGATCTGGCTCAAATGCTCTCTCAGCCATGAAATTCATTGGGTAACTTTGAGCCCATTCTCTTGGTTCATTTGCAGGGCTATTGTGAAGATAAAATGGAGGGTAACCCATGTGTACCAACTTGACTTCGTTGTAGTAGTAGTAGTAGTAGTAATGGGTGGGTGGGTGGGGCTGAGAGAGCTCCTAGAAGCTGTGACTGACCCAAGATCACCCAGCTGGCTTCAAGTGGAGGACTGAGGAATCAAACCCTCCAAGCCGCCTTCCTCCAACTTAAGTGGCTGTTCCTCCAACAGAAGTCACCTTAGCTTGGAGGAAAACTTCAAACTGCTCATGGAATGGCAGAGTAGGGGTAGGATACACCCCATAGCATCCAACCCTATATTTTTACCCTAAGACAAATATGTTGTTCCTCATCTGCTTGATTTGATTCACTATTATGCTAATTCTTGGACACAAGTCTCCTATTTTGCTTCCAGGTTGGATGATAGACTGGCCACAACATTCTCTTCAGGAAAGCAAAGGAGGGAAAAAATGATTACAACTTCATTTAATCAGGCCATGAAATGGTAAAACCACATGATTCTTACAGCCAGCACTTTGGTATATTAGAATGAAAATGACAGTGAGAAATAGATTACTCCAGCCAATCTTTTCAAGAAACAAGAACGACACAACTCTGGTTTTCCTCCTCCATGTTGATATCGTTAGTATAACCTTCATTTAGATAATAGAATCATAGGGTTGGAAGGGATCTCTCGGGTCATCTAGTCCAACCCCCTGCACAACACAGGAAATTCACAACTACCCTCCCCCCTGACTGACACAAAGAACTCTACTGAATGCCCAGAAGATGGCAAAACACCTCCAGGAGTGTGGAAAATTGCTACCTTACCCTAAGGTGGCAATTGGCATTACCCTGAGCACCTAAGAAGGCCACGAGAACTAAGCACTGATGTAACACATTCTGTCCTCCTCCTCATGATTTGCCCAGGTTCACAGAATCAGCATTGCTGTCAGATGGCCATCTAGCCTCTGCTTAAAAACCTCCAAAGAAGGAGAGCACACCATCTCCCAAGAAAGCCTGTTCCACTGAGGGACCACTCTGTCAGGATGTTCCTCCTAATGTTTAGCCAAAAACTCTTTTGATTTAATTTCAAGTCATTGGCTCTGGTTGAAACTTCTGGGGCAACAGAAAACAACTCTATGCCCTTCAAGTACTTGAAAACAGTTATCATCTCATTTGTCTCTTGTCGAGGCTAAACATTCCGAGCTCCTTCAACCTTTCCTCATAGGACTTGGTCTCCAAACCCCTCACCATCTTCGTTGCCCTCTTCTGGACATGTTCCAGCTTGTCTATATCCTTCTTAAATTGTGGTGCCCAAAACTGAACACAATATTCAAGGTGAGATCTAACCAGAGCAAAGTAGAGCAATACCATCACTTCTCGTGATCTGGACACTATGCTTCTGTTGATACAGCCCCAAACTGCATTTGCCTTTTTAGCTACCATATCACACTGCTAACTCATGTTCAGTGTATGGTCTACTAAAACTCTATATCCTTTTTGCACATACTACTGCCAAGACAAGTCTCCCCCATCCTATAATTATAACATTTGATTTTTCCTTCCTAAATACAGAACTTTGCATTTATCTCTGTTGAAATTCATTTTATTTGTTTTAGCCCAGTTTTCCAGCCTGTTGAGATCATCCTGTGTCCTTACCCTGTCTTCAATCGTATTTGCTACCCCTCCTAATTTAGTATCATCTGCAAATTTAATAAGCATTACCTCTATTCCTTCATCCAAATCATTTATAAAAATGTTGAACAGAACAGGTCCCAGGACTGATCCCCGAGGAACTCCACTTGTCACTCTTCTCCAAGAGGATGAGTAACCATTAACTAGCACACTTTGGGTGCAATCTGTCAACCAGTTACAGATCCACCTAACAGTAATAGGATCCAAACCACATTTTACCAACTTGTCAACAAGGATATTATGTGCAATCTTATCAAAAGTCTTACTGAAATCGAGATAAACTATGTCTACAGCATTCCCCTGATATAGGAAGGTAGTAACTTTCTCAAAAAAAAGAGATGAGATTATCTGACATGACTTGTTCTTGAGAAACCCATGCTGGCTCTTAGTAATCACAGCCATCCTTTCTAAATGCTCAAGGACTGACTGTTCGATGATTTGTTCTAAGACTTTTCCAGGTATAGATATCAAACTGTCAGGTTGGTAGTTACCTGGATCCTCCTTTCTCCCCTTCTTGAAGATGGGGACAACATTTGCCCTCCTCCAGTCTCCTTCCTGCCAGGGAAACTTCCTTCCTTCCCTTCTCTCCCCCTCCTCTCTCTCTTCTTCCCTGCATGCACCAGGAGAGGCAGCATGGTGTCTCTACCTGAGAGAGACGGCCTACTTTCTATCTAAAGCCATCCTTAGCTAGTTAGATCAGTTATTCATTCTATCTCTCCACTAATCTTAAGTGAATGCATTTCTTTACACAAATAAACAGTTGTTGGTTCTCTAACTTGGATGAGAACTTCCTGCATGCACTTTGTTTAGTTAACGTGCCTTAACTAAAATCCAATACAATCTTCTGGCACCTCGCCTGATCTTCAAGAATTCTCAAAAATAATGGACAGAGGCTCAGAAATTACATCTGCGAGTTCTTTTAGTACTCTTGGGTGCAATTCATCTGACCCTGAGGACTTAGTTTCATTTAAAGAAACTAGGTGTTTACATACATACTACCCCTATGCTGATCCTAGGCTGTAACTCCCTTCCCCCATCATGTGTTCTGTTATTGCCATGTTGAGCACCATCTCCCTTGCAGGAGAAGTCTGAGGAAAAGTAAGAATTGAGCAGTTCTGCCCTCTCTTCACCACCTGTTACAATTTCACTTCCCTGCCCCTGCAATGGGCCTACCACGTCCTTGCTCTTTTTCTTACTTGAGTCATACAATAGAAGAGTACACCCAATGACAATACTGAAACACACGTTCTTAAAAAATCCCCTCCAAAAATGTGCTACGCTGTTTTAGAAACTGAAAGTTCAGATATATGCGCAGAAACAAAACAGACATATACACAAATCGCTCCAGTATCTTAGTGCCAAATGATTTCAACCCTACCTTTCAATATTCAGATTGTTTCATAGTTCTCTCATTTATCTTCACAACAACCTGAGTTGCCACCAAAACTGCAACTAAAATGAAACTGAAAATAAATGTTGAGGTCCCCAAACTGCATGTACACATCGGAAGTGCGTGCCATTATCATGGGATCTGGTGCAGTGGTCGGACTAGAGCCCACCCCTTTGCTCAGTCCTGGAGTGCTCTGGGTGACCTTGGCAATCAGCATCACTGTCTTTTCAAGGCTGATATTAGCCCAGAAGCAAAGAGGCAGCTCATAGAGTTGTCTCACCATAGGCTTTAAGCACATATAGCGTCACATTCCAATAAATAAATGAGCTGCCACCGAACCAGTTGAGAAGGATTATTTTAAGCCACTTGCTGGCCTATGCGAGTGAGCTATAATGCTGCTGAGTCACCAAAGGGATCCTAATTTTACTCTGATAACCGAAGTGTAATTCATGGCATCTTAACACTACTGTTGAAAACTGACTGTAAATATGTTTTTATTTCAATACTCTCGGCGTTTTCTGGCTTCAAGTAAATGGAACAGGAATATCTTTGAAAGGTAACTGCTACAAGCTTTGTGTGAAAGAACAGTGATCATTTTTGACATCTGTTCTAATTTCTCTGTTTTCCTTTGTGCTCTGCTAACCTTTCTTACTTAGTTGTTTGCTGCTCGGGTTGACCAACTGATTGCACAGGGGCCTTGCCCTGGCATATATCAAACCATCCATGCATAAGGCACACAGTTTCCCCACTTTTCTCACTGTTCCTCCAGCCCTTTCTAATCCCTGGAAAGATAGTTCCCGGGATTTCAGGAACTGCAAAGAGGAACAGCCAGACAGGATGATGAGCTGGAGTGAGGAGGGGCAAAGTGATTAAATCCATACCTTTCTGTATGGAACTGTGCTTACAGAAGAAAAAGGAGGACGGATTTCACCCCGTGATTTTCCACCCACCCTCAAGCTCTATGGGAATTCTACTTCACCAGCCCCACAATTCTGGGAATGAACTTTTGGAGGGTCAGACAGGGCTGCAGGAGCAGAGAAGAATGTAGGAGAACCATATTCTGTGCAGAGAATGGCGGGACACATACCTCTTACTTCAGGCCCAGGGTCCTGCCCAGGCTTTGGTACTCTGGCATTAGAGTGTCTCTATTCTACTGGCTGAATCCTTGTACTTGTGGTGCTTTGTATCCTGAAGTCTGCTTAATCAGGTGCAGGAACTACCTAATTATACATAAACATGGTTTTAGGGATCACTGCAAGATAAACCAAGTGATCAAGATATAGGTAGGTAGGTAGGTAGGTAGGTAGGTAGGTAGATGGACAGGCAGATGGATGCATTCTCACATTTCACATTATTGGAATCCATTGACCTATTTAGAGTTGGAGTGTGAACAAAAATAACATTTCGTCACAGAAGTACAGATTGTATAACCTTTGCTTTACAGAGAATTCAGCACCGAGACTCAATGAAAAGCAATCCTGGGCTGCTCTCAAGTCACGCACACCTTTCTCCCTTTATGCAAACTCAACTTTCGATTGAAGTAATAGCCCTGAATCAGAGTCGATGTTGAGTTTTTGAAACATTTTCATCGGATACAACCCCCACACCCTTTTCTGGCCATTTTTGAAGATCTCTGAAAAGGGGCTGAGAAGGTGCTCTTCTGCCTTTGTGTAGTCTATTTGCAAATTGGAGTCAGACAGTATGATGCACAGCACAATTCCTCTCTAGGCAAAGCACTTGCAGATTGGGGGTGGGGTGGGGGGTGGGACTATCCTTGTGCTGCAGATCTAATCCCTTTAAAACTAGTGAAGTGTTTGCAAACTGAAAGTCCTAAGGACACAATTGTCAACACAGTTCCATCCCCTTCCTTAGAGAAGGACCCAAAAACTGAGTTGAGGGGGGCAGAAATTGGTCTGCAAATCATCTTCTTTAAACTGTCAATTTGCAAATATTTTGCCAAGTTCAGCAGTTATGTGCAGTATGAATTCTCTTCCTCTCTACGAAAAATTGTAACTGATTTGCCAAGAAAGGGTAAGGGTTTGGTTGGTGAATCATGCTATGAACCATCTCTCCACTGGCAACACATTTGCAGATGCATAACTTAGAAGAGACAGTGTTCAGTGCAACCCTTCCCTTCTCCACACACGCTTTGGCCTAAAGAAGAAATTGAGTCCCAGATCCTATGACATCATGCATCTCATCTTTCTCTCTGGCTGTTGTGGAGGCTTTTCTCTGCTGCACTTCTTGCTTCCTCTGCTACTAACACTTCTGATGCACAAGACCATTGTTTTTTAAGGAGTCCGTGTGTGTGTGTGTCTGTGTGTGCATGCATGTATATGTGTGTGTGTTATGTGCTGTCAAGTCACTTCCAACATATGGAGACTATGAATGAAAGATTTCCAAAATGTCCTACTACCTTCTACCTTTCCTACATTATTGTTTTCTCCAGAGAGTCTTGTCTTCTTCTGGTGTGACCAAAGTATGATTGTCTCAGTTTGATTTGGTCTAGAACCCACTTAATTGTCTTTTTGGCTGCCCATAGTGTCTGTAAAACTCTCCCCATTACTAGATTTGAAATGAATCCATTTTCTTCCTGTCAGCGGTCTTCACTTTCCAACGTTTACATCCATAGTAATGGGGAATACAATAGTATGAATTATCTTGAACTTGGTCCCCAGAGACACATCCTTATCCTCAAGGATTTTTTCTAATTACTTCATGGCTACCCTTGCAAATTTCAATTTCCTTCTAATTTCTTGGTTTCAGTGTCATCGATATAGCTAGAAACGGGAATTGTTGCTGGATTTGAGCAAGAAGATAATAGAAGATACCTTTAAGAAGATAAATGGGTTTAGCCTGCCCCACAGCTACACATGCCGCAAAAGGCATGTGTAGGCCTGCAGGCCCAGGACAGAATGATCTTGGAGAGGGGCATGAAACAGAGGAGTAACACAATTGTATGACTTTGTAAAGATTAGAAGAGTTGTGTAACCCATATCAATAGATACAATGTGTTGAAGCTGAGGTTCATAGAGTGCATGAGGATGGCAGGAATGTTAAACTTCACAGAAGTGAGTCTCTTAGGGCCAAGCTACACATGACGAATGACACTTGAACGGCAAGTGGATTGAGTGGAGGGCAAGTGAACAGGGAGAAATACACTTGCTGTTCAAGTGTCATTCGTCATGTGTAGCTTGGCCCTATGACTCAAGGTAGTTGTGTTGGTTGAGGACCAAAAGATATTCCTAAGCGTGAGAAACTTTTAATCACTAATTTTACATAGAATTTTTTAAGATAAAATATAGCAAGAATAAACTAGCAATCCTACTACATAAAAGGCTAACCGTGTTCCAGACAACTCACTTTCTACCCTGGTGCACTGCCATGGAGGGAAGCCCAGGCCAGGATCAGGAATGGAGTTGGTGGCAGTGCCCGTCCCCACCTTCACTCAACTGGGATCAGGAGTGAAGCGGGGGCAATGCCCGCCCCCCCTTCAACTCACCAGAATCAGGCACAGAGCAGGCAGCAATGCCTGTCTCTTCACCCGCTCACAATCAGGTGCAGAGCAGGAGGCAATGCCCACCCCTCCTTCACTCAGCCTGGATCAGGAGCGGAGCAAGTAGCAATGCTTGCCCACTGCCTTCAGCCAACTGGGATCAGGCACAGAGCAGGTGGCAATGCCTGCCCCGCTTTAACTCATCCTGGATCAGGAGCAGAGCAGGTGGAAATGCCTGTCCCTTGCCATATCCCAGCTGGAATCAGGAGCAGAGCAGGTGGAAATGCCCATCCCCTCTTCACCCAGATCGGATCAAGAGCAAAGCAGGTGGCAATACCCACTCCCCCTTCACCCGGCCGAGATCAGGAGTAGTGCAGGTGGCAATTCCCGCCTACCCTTCACCTAGCTAGGATCAAGTACAAAGCAGGTAGCAATGCCTGCCCCCTGCAACCTCCCAGCTGGGATCAGGAGCAGAGCAGTGGAAATGCCCATCCGCTCTTCACCCAGCTGGAATTAGGAGCGGAGCAGGTGGCAATGCCAGCTCCCTATCTTCATCCCTGGGGTGGGATGTGTAGGAATGGACTTACCTATCAAGACAATCAGCAGACAGGGAACCTGGGTAGTTCCAACAACAGGGTTCTTTATTGCCCCCAGTGGGGGAAGTATATTGGCATTCATAGACTGCTATAGCTAGCCCCACCCACCTCACAAGGTGATTGTTGTGGGGATAATAATAACTTACTTTGTAAACTGCTCTGAATGGGCTTTAAGTGGTCGGAGACAGAGAGTGGTGCTTGGGGAGAAATTGTCATCCAGCCACCCTTTGGTGTGCGGGGTCCCACAGGAAGCAATACTCTGCCCTTTATTTTTTAACATCTATATATGCCCCCTTGCCCAGTGGTGCAAAGTTTCAGACTTGGGTGTCATCAACATGCAGATGACACCCAGTTGTAAGGGTTTGCTTAAAGGCACACACGCAAACACACATGCACCAAGGGAATGGTGTTATTCTCTTTGTGACATATTCCAGCCAGTATATTCCTGATTAGGTAGGAAAAGTCACAAGACCAGCCAAAGAAGCTTTGGTATTTCATCACCTCACTCACCTTGGGGTCCCTCAGTGTCCTGGACAACTATAGGAGAAGTGATTGGAATACGGCTGCCAACTCTGAGTTGAGAAATTCCTTGGAATCGAGGGGTGGAGCCTGGGGATTTACAAAAGAAAGGAGGCTTAGTAGGATATAATGTGCCATTCATACTCCAAATGATTATTTTGGAAGCACAATATTTGCACTTAAAGCATTCACACATGAACGTTTGGCATTGTTGTAAAGAACAATGACATAAAAGCTTGACAGTACATTGTAACTGCAGGGATCTGTCCTTGATTTACTTTAATGTGCTTTGGAATTGGACTTCTTTTCCCTGCCCCACCTCATCTTTTCTGGTTGTTTCTCACCAAACAGTGACATTTTCCAACATGGCCCCCTTACATTGTGTCGTTGACATTCTGCAAGTACCAGGAAGCTAAAGATAAAAATCTTTCCCATTACCCCTTCAATGCAGTATCACAAATGCTTGTTCCAGCACAAATTATAAACTGCAGTGGGGATTTATGGTGTGACAGTGACAATAACAGCTTCAGAGAGGAATAATGACTTCACATCAGGTAGCCTAGACATCTTAAGACCCTGCCTTTGCCCTGAACTTTGTTAAAACGTACTCTGAAGAAGTTCCAATTGGAACATCAAAAATAGCTTGTTAGAAGCCATTTGAGTCTCATGTAGCATCTTAAATCTGGAAATTCAATTACAAAGACATCATGAAGAGAGATGATGAAAAATCAATAAAATGGTGGTGGTGTTATATAACCAGTCCATTTTTTGTGTGTGTCTGCACAGATGATTTCCCTGGAACAGAATGAAGCAAAACAGCAAGCGCAGCCATTTCAGTCTTGCTTTTAAAAAAAGCTTCACCTCCCATCCCAAAACACAGAGATTGTAAGCAGCTTCCTCCTTTAGTTTTAGACATACGCACCAAATTGGGTCTGTTGTAAACCAGACAAGCATTTGCAAATGTACATTCCAAGCACTGTATTCTAGATAATTGTTGTTTAGCTCTCCTTTTCCTCTTGAAATTGAGAATGTCAAGTCTCATTATGTAACATGAGCTGAACAGCATAATTCAATTGGTAGTCTGCAGAATGGTAATGTGTCTGCTATCTACCTCTAAGAATTGTCATTTATTTTAAGGCAAAGAGTCATTCTTGAATTGTCTTGCGTTATGGGTAATACATATATTATATTGACATTGGCACGTATCCATCCATTAAACAGGATTTCTGATTCTGGAGAGGTGATAGCAATTTCTGCCAATTCCCTTCCCCACCACACACACACTGCAAGCCTCCACTTCCCCCACTATATTGTTCCCGAGGGGCCACTGAACTCAGAAATGACTTTTCAGAGGACTCTGTGGGCTGGAGCAGGAAGGAGAAATGGAAAAACCCATTTCTCCAGGTGTTCATATTGGATGTGCTTGACTTCATTTTAGCATTGTTAAGAGACAAATCTCTTAATTACCTTTTCCTCCATTCCTCCCTGAAACCCAACAGTCTATTTCTTTCCCTATTTTTATGCATCTGTTTTGAAGCAACTCGTTATCAATGGAGAAATTAGAAGAGAGGAGGGACAGGATGGGTTGTTCTGAAAAAGAAATCACATTTTCTCCCTGTAGATGTTCAGAGGCAGGCAATCTCTTCCCAAAACTGAACTTCTGACAGACTGCCATACTGTGGTGCGTAACACAAATCAACGGTAAGGGATGAAATTACAAAAGGGTGCAAAGAGGTGTAACAGAAAACTACAAAGGGGAATCAAAGAGAAATTCAAGAGAAATTCCTCTTTTGAAAGCGAAAAAGAGAGTAAGAGGGATCAATCTAAACAAATATTGTATTGTCGAAGGCTTTCACGGCCGGAGAACGATGGTTGTTGTGGGTTTTCCGGGCTGTATTGCCGTGGTCTTGGCATTGTAGTTCCTGACGTTTCGCCAGCAGCTGTGGCTGGCATCTTCAGAGGTGTAGCACCAAAAGACAGAGATCTCTCAGTGTCACAATGTGGACAGCTTTCCACACTGTGACACTGAGAGATCTCTGTCTTTTGGTGCTACACCTCTGAAGATGCCAGCCACAGCTGCTGGCGAAACGTCAGGAACTACAATGCCAAGACCACGGCAATACAGCCCGGAAAACCCACAACAACTAAACAAATATTGTTTTGGAAAAAGAAATTCCACTCCCTATAACAATGCTAATTCACATACATGCACCAAACCAACTCATTGAACAATACATTCCTTGCTTCTGATCAGCAGACAGGATATGAACTGAAGCGGTGGGTGAGTGAGTACAGCTGCTCCCAAGGTACGATCTCCTTTCTGCCTCGCCACTGGCATTTTGGTGCTTGGTTCAGGCAATGCTTTTTAAGAATCCTTTTGGTCCTAAGATACATTTTTGTCTACCACTGGTGTTTTATATCGTGGTATTGGCAGACATTCCTCCCCATGGGTGTTCTTTTTTTTGTATGCTATGCTTTATTTTTATTTGGATTTTAATTAGTATTGATTGGTATTGTTTATTTTCATTGATCGTTACTGCCGCTTTCAGGATTTCATAAAATGGCAAGCTGGAATATCAATATTTTCATAAATAAAATAAACAAATTCCTTATGAGGTCTGAAAGTAGCTCAGAGAAAGGAAATATTGTTGAGAATGTTTATTTCTCACTATTATTTCCATACCTGTCTTGTTCAAGAGATTAGTTCTGTTCTTGGAAGTATAAGGATTTGTTCTAAGCAATGGGGGGGGGGGGGCGGGGAGTATCCAGTTTTGTCATCTCCAGACTCCAGAACAAATGTTACATATATTTAGTAAGCATTAATGACTTGGTGCTTGCACAGGGGGCTACCTATACCTTTACCTTAAGGTTATGCAGAACTTATCAATTTATTTTGCAGGTGTTGCCGGACACTACACATAGCCCCAAAAGCTGACCTGTAATTGTTAAGAGAACCTAAATTATTTTTTCAATTCCATGTTATATACTATTCCATATATTTTTTTTAAAAGATCCAACATAAAAGAATCCTATTAAAGCAGATCCCAAACTCACATAGTCCAACATCTTGTTTCCCACAGTGGTCAGTCTGATATTTCCAGGAAGTCTACAAGCACAGAGTAAGGAAATCCTCAAAGCTGCAGTAAAATAGATCTCCTGGTTGTGCCTGGTCAGAAACCATAATGCATCTCTGATGTAGGGTTGCCAACACTGGGGCAGAATAATTCCTGAAGATTTTGAATGCAGCTTGGGGATAGTAGCATTTGGGGAGGGGAGGGACCTCAGTGCGGTAAACTGCCATAAAGGCCGACCTCTTCAGAGGAACTGATCTCTGTGGTCTGGAGATGAGAACTCTCCAGTTCCCCCCTCCCCCTGGAAATTGGCAATGGTAATTTGGAGCTTCTCTTTGATGCCGCAGCTAATAGTATAGATATACTCAGAGCCGAGCTACAAGTGATGAATTACACTTGAATGGCAAGTGAACAGACTCATGTGTATTCCTCCCTGTTCTCTTACCATTCACTTGTGCTCCATTTGATCACTATGTGGTCAAGTAGAGTGCAAGTAAATGGCAAGTGAGCAGGGAGGAATACATGTGAGGGCCAAGCTACACATGACGAATGACACTTGAATGGCAAGTGTATTTCTCCCTGTTCACTTGCCCTCCACTCAATCCACTTGCCGTTCAAGTGTCATTCGTCATGTGTAGCTTGGCCCTGAGTCTGTTCACTTGCCATTCAAGTGTAATTCATCACTTGTAGCTTGGCTCTCATTCTCCATTAACATGTCTTTTAAAGCCATCTAAACTGGTGACCTCGACATCTCATGCCCTTCAATTACTGTTTGACCAAGTCTTCCTATACTGGAATTATTCTATTTACATTTTGCCAAAAGTTAGCAGGACAGTCTACCCCCCAGTGCACCAGTGGTGATCCCAGTGAGATACAGGTCATGCTCTTTTCAATTTTAGTTACTGGCATTCACCACTAAAGTTCTTTTGCTCACCTTCCAGTCCCAGTGAATAGCAACAACCCCTATATTCCCTGAACTGGGAAGCACAGAACTTGTCAGGAAGCTAATTCATTTTTTAAAAAAAATTAAGAATTTTAATAGTCTTTTCTCCCTTTATTGGGCTCAGAGCAGCTTACAGAGAATTAAAACAATAAAATCAAAAATAAACAATATCATCAATTTTTAAAAATCCTGAATAAATGACATATCCATGAACCACTCTCAAAAGTTCTCTTGTGCTGTTCTGGTTTGCACTTTCCTAGTGCCCTCCCTCCCACATTCAGGAAGGCTATTCTATAACATTAGGTGTTACCACTGAAAAGTCTGAAGTGCACTTGTCTGTACCAGCCAAGAGTAGACATGGGCACGAACAGAAAAAAAAATGAACATGGTGTTCATTGTTCATTGTCATCCACTAACAACAAACAATGAACATTGACAAACATGATCTTGTTCAAGAACATGTTTGTTGTTCATGGGGGCCAGCAGGCTCTCCTCCAGTCATCAAGATCCCTACTGCACCACTCCCAGAAACCCTCCCTGAGCAGGCAGCAGAAAAGGTACCAATAATAAATAATAGCTTGGCCCCAGAGCCCGGCAGCAGCCCTGGAACCTGAACGGGTAGATCCCTATCCCACCACATACAAATAGAATTCAAGCTCCAATGCACTCACCCTGTCTTTCTAATAGCAGCTGTTTCTCCCTGAAAGCCAGAGCTGGGAGCCCCCCTCCCCCCTGGTCTTTTCCTCTTGTAGCAAATTTGGAGCTCCAGTCCACACTTGGAAGGAAGACCTGCCTATCAAGCTAAATGGGGCTTAGATTGGGGTTTCCAAGGCAACAGCAGGAGTTCAGACAGAGTTCAGACAATCCCTGCCTGAGTTGCCAAGGGAATTGATTGCAGGTGCCAGACTGTCTGGTTGACGAACAGCAACAAACGAGGCTTGCAATGACCACCTGTTCATTTAGAATGAAGCCTCACAAACAGCTTGTTAGCGAACAGCAGATTGGGCTGTTTGTGAGTTTTTTTAGTTCGTATTGCTGTTCATGCCCATCTCTAGTCAAGAGAAGTTCCTAGAATGTCTGAAGTTGCAATACAGACTCATATCAAACTCAGCAATTTCCCGCCCCCCTAATAATGGTATGTATATTACATATAATTAATTTATTAATCAGATTACTGAACATAAACTATAAAGGCAGGCTTAAAGATTTGAATTGCCGTCCTCCAAGTCTTGATTGTTGTGTTAATGCAATGGTTTTAATTCAGTTGTCAGAAGAAACTGTCAGTAGAAACAAACATAGAAAGAAATATTTGTTGATTAATACAACAATATTAAATTGCCAAATGCAACAGCTTCTATGTTGCTGTTGCTTAAACTCAAACCAACAGTATCCCTAACTGGGACGGTTGAAAAAAGAAATCCTCTTGCAAAAATGTAATTCAGGGGGTTTTTGTAAGCAAATTTCAGACAAGAGCATTTTCTAATGAAACCATCCCTTCCTCAATTCATTTGGAGTGCTTGTTCAAATTAACAATATATATATTTAAAATGTATGAGTGACACTATTATCTTTTGAGAAGCATTTCAGTTACATTTAACTATGCACATTTGTAAATAAATTCCACTTGTTAAATCTGCCATATGACAAACACAGCTGGAGTAACTAAAAATAGCAATAGTATCCCACAGAGAATACTCATTTAAATAAATCCATCCTTTCCTGGTGTGATAAAGGTGCCTCTATCAGTATTCTTTGCTAAAGATTTTAAATAGCTAGGAATGTTATAACACAAATGTTCTGATGATACTTTTTTTAAAAAATGGAGTCCTTCCCCTAGATCCTCGAGAGCATAGATATTATTCAGATATATGGGCTGAAAATCTCAAAGCAGAATCTTCTCCAGTTTGGTGTTTGGAAATGTAGCAATCATTGAATGATATAACTAGGAGGAACGTAAAGATCAAATTGCCGAACTCCTTGACAGCACTCTTAGCAAGATACCTTTGAGATTACAATTTGCAAAAAAAAGAGATGCATTTGTTGTATTGGAAACAACTCTGCATTAAAAAGCCACATTTCCATGCAAAGAGCAAATGCCCCGGCACCGAAATCAGCTGGGCCGGCGTTTGCGGGCCCGCGCGAAAAGGAGGAGAGCAAGCAGGAGCGGCGTTATTGCCGGCCCCAAGAGAATGCGCTGGCAGCTCGTGCGGGGAGGCACGATTGAAAGTCCCAGCCGGCCAATCACAGCAGCCGGCTGGGAGTAGCCAGGGCGGGAGCCGTTGCCCGACCTGAGTGAATTAGTTTTCACTCAGGTCCTTTAGCTTTCTATTAAGCTTGGGGCCGGCCTCCCAGTGACGCAGTTTCTCCAGAACGGCGATCAGAACGGTGGGCTGTTCGCTGCTCCGGAGGTTGTTGAAGGCCTTCCCTGCTGATTTCTTCGCGTGGCTGCGGAACCGCGCCTTGCATCCCCGCAGTTTTCGGGTGGCTCTAGAGCTGCGCCTCGGGTCCGCTCATGCCTGCGCGCCGCGGGGCGCCTGTTGGGGAGGATTTCCTGCCGGGACGGGGGTGAGAGCTGCTGTGGGTGTGTTGGTGTGTAGGCACCCCCCCTTTTTGAGCGGGGCAAGCAATAGACTCAGGCATGAGTCACATGAACGTGAGTACGGGCCACGGTGCCCAAATAAGTAAAAAGCACCGCCAGCAGCGGACTAGGGGGAAGGGACGGACTCAAACAGGCAGCGGGATTCCCAAGGAGGGTGAATCCAGGTTGCCCTCATCAGGGCAGAGTGGGATTCGCAATATGGGTCCTGCAAGGGCAGGAGAAGAGTCTCAGACCAAGGGGGCCAGGGGGAGACCCACTACCAGGCTGGCCACCGGGGCCATTCAGCGCACCCACGTAGTGGGTGCTGTTGAGGTAGACAGGGCCCGTGCTGTAGGGCCCAGTGGAACAGGTGGGGCATCCAATGCTCTTCCCCGCCCAAGGCAGAGGGGCGGCTCCGCTAGCTCTTCAAAAGGGAAGAGGCGCAGGGAACAAAGGCAAGGAACAGGGCAAGGAGCACGCAGCAGGGCGCCTGTGGCCCGGCTGCACTTGGAACGAGGGGATGCTGCGGCCAGTCCTGCACAAGGCCCCTCCATACAAGGTCTTTCGAAGGCCCTTCAGAACTTGACAGAACAGGTTGATTTGCTGGGGGCCCCTGCTTCGGGAATAGAGGCGGGAGTCTCGCCTTTAGAGGATGACGAGTCCCCAGATGAAGGTCCCAGCTCCAGGGAGGTTCACGTTCGGGCTGCCCGGAGACGGAGAACACCCAGAGTGCCATCTAGCAGTGCGTCGTCCAGCTCAGAGGTCAGAGAGCGCGTTGTTACAAAACGCAAGAAGAAGAGGAGGCGCACGAGGAAGGGGTCAAAGCGGAGGGGTGACTCTGATTCCTCGGACACATCAAGTGAGTCTTCCTCGAGCGAGGGGGGTCGGGGGTCGGATGGAGACTATTGGGGGGTGGCGGCTATGGTCCCTCCTATCCCGGCTTGGGCCGCACAGTGGCGGTCGAAAAGGCAGGCGGGGATGGGGGGTCCTGAATCAGTCTGGGTGGGGGGAGCCTCAGAGCCTGGGGGTTCCCCCCCAGTGAGCAGGGGTGATGATGAGGACTCCCCTGGGGCACACCTGTCCCGCAAAATGCGCAGACACATATTGGAGGGCTATTATGTAGATATATTTTCTTTGAACCGCCCTGAAGCAGAGGATGGTCTATCACGCCCGCCCCATAGGCAAAGGACAAGAAGGATAAAAAAGTGGAAGTAGAGCGGTCATTTGCAAATTGGTTGGAGGGCTTTACCGTATTTATGGGGGTTGTGCAGATGGCCTGCCCAGAGAGGGGTTGGCACCTTTCCTGTCATTTAGCTAACGTACTCAGGGCCCGGGCTCTAGCCGGGGAAACGGCGGCCCTCGATTATGATGAGGCCTTCCGAAAACGGGCTTCTCATAGTGCCAGGAGGAGATGGGACTTAATAAGTCAGAAGTTATGGCTTTGGCTGGTGGGCCCCCACATGAGGGGCAGGGGGGAATCATCTCGCCCGGGACGATGGGGCTCTAGGCGCGATAGGAAGATGGTTTGCTGGGAATACAACCTAGGCAAGTGTCAGCGTGCACGATGTAAATTTGAGCACTTGTGTGAATCCTGCCTTGGTCCGCACACGCGAGCATCCTGTCCTCGCCACGGGGGTAGCCAACTGCCCTTTCGGGGGGGTCGACCCGCCAACGCAGGTGCCAAGAAGGAGGGAGGCATCGCTGGCGCCAGCAGTTTTTTCCAGCCAGCTACAGGGGGCAAACAGTAGAATGGCCTTGAGCAAGAATATAGCCCCCTCTCCCATATGGTTAGACGCCCTCCGCCGTCTCCTGGACCGTTACCCGGACAGGGCGGGGGCTGAATTTTTGTGGGGAGGTTTTACTGAGGGATTTCACATTCCGTTCACGGGCCCCAGAGTGGCCACCATTTCAGGCAACCTTAGATCAGCCAGGGACATGCCTGAGGTCGTCGCTGCTAAGCTAGAGAAGGAAATTGGGGCTGGCAGGGTGGCGTGACCCTTTGAAGAACCGCCACTGCCCAACCTACGAGTCTCTCCATTGGGGGTTGTTCCTAAGAAGGCAGCGGGTGAATACCGCCTTATTCATCACCTGTCCTACCCCAGAGGCTCGTCAGTTAATGATTTTATTCCTCAGGAATTGTGCTCTGTACGTTACGCTTCGCTTGACCATGCGGTCCGCTTGGTACGTTCGTGTGGAAAAGGGGCCCTAATGGCTAAGTGTGACATACAGTCAGCTTTTCGTTTGTTACCGGTTCACCCAGACGACTTTTGCTTACTGGGATTCATGTTTAACGGTGCCTGGTATGTTGATAAGGCCATGCCCATGGGATGTGCAGTGGCCTGCACGGCTTTCGAGGCTTTCAGCACATTCATTGAATGGGCTGCCAAGGATTGCCTCGGATGCCCTCAGGTCACGCACTACCTGGATGATTTTTTCCTGGTTGGGCCATCGACCAGCCCCATTTGCCGGGAGAGACTGGCTGGTTTTAAGGCCCTGGCCTTGGAGCTGGGCGTCCCTCTCGCCGAAGAAAAAACTGAGGGCCCTACATCTCGACTTACTTACCTGGGCATTGAACTGGATTCGGTGGAATGCTGCTCTAGACTCCCCCAAGCCAAGCTTCAGGCCTTGTCACACCTGATTCAATCAATGCTCGGCTGAAGGAAAGTGACACTGAAGGAACTTCAGTCCCTACTGGGCCACCTCAACTTTGCCTGCAGGGTGGTTTCCCCAGGTCGCCCCTTTTGTGCACGGGTTGCGAGAGCCACCGCCGGGGTCCCTTCTCCACGCCACCACATTAGGATCTCAAAAGGCATGAAGGAAGACCTCAGAATGTGGTTGACCTTTTTGTCAACCTACAATGGGGTTTCCTTTTGGCAGGAAACTAGCGGTATTGCAGCTGATCTGCATTAAACAACTCTGCATTAAAAAGCCACGTTTCCATGCAAAGAGCAAATGCGACCTGAGATTGAATTCCAATTTAGCCATGATTTACTGCAGATTATTAGGACTATGCCAGACCTACAAGAGCTAGAAATTCTGTATGCATGGCAGGACAGGGATATATACTTACACTCACTTACCTTGTTCCTTCCAGCTAAAAAAAAAGGGGGAGTAGCTTGCTTGTGGAAATGGGGACGATATATTTAAGGCAGCTGTGGTGAATTGATATTCTACCCCTGGTTTCTGGGTAAAAGTGTACTGTGGAACCATATTTAGAGGTAGGCAAAAAGAGTGCAGATCGAGTTTTCTATCTAGCTTACCATCTGTCAAAGTAGCAGGATGTCAATTCATTTGTTGATAGGGGTAGTCAGAAGTGCAAAAACTCCTTATGGGAGGGAGGGCACCAGAAGATGCATGAAAGTTTGGGGAATCTTCTGGAACCAGGCTGGTAATTTTCCATGAGAAAGGACGGGAGGGGCCTGATAACTATATAGCAGCGACTCCTGACAAGGTCTGAGGTCTTTTCTGCGCTAGACTTTTTCACGGTTCTGGCCCCATACAGCATTGATTTCTCTCCAGAGTTCTGCACGCATGGTCAAAGCACCCCGATTCAAGCCCCTTCTGCACCGGGGAGATAACTTCTCACTCTCCTTGAAATCAAGCCGAAAAGCATGGAATCAATGTATATGTGGCCGTTCACACATCTCATGTTTGGTCTGCCTGGCCTTGTTTTTTAGTCCACACCGTGCCAAAATGAGTCGGGATTGTGAGTACTTGCATTGTTGTCACTGATGCTTCACAGTGCCACCTTTTTTTTTTTTGCACATATCCATGCATCACAGGAACGCTGGATCAGCCTATTTCCTCCTCACCATCCCTCCAACCCCTTCCTTTGTTGATCCTGATTGGCTGATTCACCTGTGCTTTTTTTTTCCTTTTGAGGAACTCCACATGTGATTGCCTGTGAGAATTATCTATTGGCCAACCAAACAGTGGAAACAATAGAGGAAGTGGGGGATTCACGCATGAGACTGAATCACTCACATGAACGAGAAAATGTTCTTTCTCAGAAACAAATAGAAATAATATTTTTAAAAATAAATTTCATTTTGAAGTGCTCATCTCATCAAAGCAGTGATTTATTGCTGGGAAAACTCCTTTCCTGCTTCCTTTGTTTCCCCCAAGCAACAGTTTCTTCACCATGGGATAAAAAGAGAATCTAAAACTTGATATTAAAATCTTTATTTCTGATACCCAGATATTTAGCCCCATCCACGACAAAGCAAAAAGGATAGAAAGGGAACTTCTCCCTGTGTGACAGTGATTCATAGATCCTGGACTGGACTTAAAAAAAAATTAAAAAGAGGAAAGAGGGAATGAGAGGGGGGAAGAAAATGAGAAAAGGGGGAGTGGCTGAATAGACAAGAGTAGCCAAACAGAATGCAATGGGCTGGCAGGAGATGGGAGAAGGGGGAAGAGGATAGAATAAAGAGTGTGCACAGGGAAACAACAGACAGCAAATCCGATTTTTTAAAGAAGTTGTGGTATAAGCACTCCCGGGAAAGTCGCAAAAAAAGCTGCATAGGGGCTGGAGTGACTTCTCATGGCAACAAATCTAATGCAGATGGTCAGGAAAAAAATAATGCAGTATGAAAAATCAACTGGCAAAACAGACTCATGCAGACTCCGCTTCAGTCTCCAAACTGCTTCCCAACTGCTTTCCCATGGTGAAAGCCTACATCAGCTGCAGAACTGATATTTTTCCCCTGGGTTTTCCTTTTTATGAAATAACACAGGGGCAGCGTGAGGGGAACTCGCCGGTCAAATGAAACCCCTTTCCAGGTTGTTGTCAATGAACTTACGAAGCTCCGCTCACTCCATAGGACTCAAGGAGTACAGCTTCCCCTTGGGAAGATCTTGCCTGGGGATTAGTTCAATGGCACAGGCTGTGGTTCTGTGAGGGGGGAGCTCATCAGCCTCCCCTTCCTCGAAGACCCGGCTTAGGTCTTGGTACTTGGGGGGAATTTTCCTCAACCTCCTCCCTCATAAAGCACACAACTTCAGGCACCCCACTTTGGAGTCTTTTTGAGAGTTGCTTGGCAGATTCTTACAGATTGCCAGGAATCCCATTCACTCGAACCTGAGCAACCATAGAATCCTTATACCTGTGCCATGGCTGAAAGGGGAAAGGATACTGGTGTTCCAGAGAAGACAGAGGAAAATCTTGGAAACCCTGCAAACAAGCATGGGCCCAATGCATGCGTGTTGACGGAGACTGGGGCATGGCCCCGCATCAGTTTTCCCTGATGGGATACCAATAATAGAGACTGGCTGGAAGACACTCTGTTGGGATGGACCCCTCACATGGCATCGGGGTCGGACCCTGAAATCCCAGGTTCTCCATTCATTCTGGCCGCCATCACCTCCTCGCTAGCTTGCAAGGCTTAGGGCAACTGGGCAGACCTCATTTGGAACCCATCTTCCTGGCAGGGAGGGTTTTCTTCACACTGGGGCATTCTGCTATGAAGTGGCCAGTGCCCCCACACTTCAGGCACAGTCCTTGCTTCATTCACCTCTCTTTTTTGGCCGGATTGGTTGGCCCTTGGGGATGGGGCTTGAGACCCCGAAGGAACCCCAGCCCAACAAGCGGCCGGCTATGTTATCAAGTTTGTTTCATCCAACAACAACTTCCACAGGGGCTGATAAACTGATCTACCCGTACAATCAACTTTCAAAGCAATAACAAATGAAATCTCATGTGCATAATTTCAGCGCACCTCTAAGACAGACCGCTTGTTGGGCTGGGGTTCCTTCGGGGTCCCCTTTCCAGTTTTCTCGGCTCCACCTAGAAGGAAGAAAAGAAGAAAGAAGCATTACTTTTGGTTAAAGCAACGTTATTACACCTAACTCAAGGCAACAGTTGATTGTGACGAGTGGGGGATCCTTCAGGGTCCTCTGGCTCTCTTTCAGCTTCACCTAAAAAATAAAGAATAAAAAGAAAGCAAGTTGTTGATTTTTATTCAAGTGACGCCACTGGGACCCATGTATTTATTGATTTGGCAGCTATGTGGGAGTTTTCAGTGCGGGGACAGCCATTCAGAAATTGAAGAACAGATGACCATCTTTGGGGATGGGGCCTTTCCAGGGCCCTTTTAGCCTCTCAGGCTGTGCCTGGTGAGGTTTTATGATTATGTATCTACTGTATTGAAAGGCTCCATTATCCCAGAGGAAGAGTTGTAGGTTCCACCCCATCAGGTGGAACCAGTGGCATAGCATGGAGAGGGCCAGGGGGCGGCTGTCCCAGGCACAAAATTTTGAGGGGGCACCACATCCAGGCCCCCCAGGAGTGCCCCCAGTCACCTCCCCACCCCTTCGCCACCGCTGCCAGCTTGGCGCCCAGCGAGCTGGGTGCCCAGGTGGCACACAGCAGGCAGCATAGCAGATGGCCCACCTCCCTGCTTGTCTCCTGACACTCACCACTCCCATGGTTGAGACTGCTTGCCTCGCCCACCCCTTACCTCTTCACCACAGCTGCCCACATTATTGCCATCAGCTCAGCACCCAGCTGTCCTGCTTCCAGAGGTAGCCGAGTCTGCAGAGTGCTGCTGACAGGTAACGAGGTCCAGCTGGCAAGGCAAGGAATGTGCAAAGTCCGTAAATCAAGGGAGTAGTCGAGGACAGGCCGGGTCGGAGGTCAGAGAGACAGTTCCAAGGAGCAAACAGGGGCAGTACAGGAGCAGCTTAGAGAACTCGTTGAAGCCACGCTGAAGGGAGCCCTCCCTCTGGCTTTTATAATCTAAGGGCATTCGGTCAGCTCGCACAGCTGCTTCAAGTCTCCTCCTCTGAAGCCCCTCCTTCCTCTGAGAAGGCTGGCCTGTTCAGAGCCCGGAGGCGTGCAGATTGATGTCGGGTCTGTAAGTCTCTTCTGTCCCTGCTACGCTGACGTCGCTCTCGGTAGTCTGGAGATGTTGGAGGGGATAAGGAAGCTGGCTGCATCTGGGCTGGTGGCTCTGGGTGGGGAAGGGGAGCTTCTGGCTGGGATTCAGCCTCTGACTGTTCAGCTGTGGTCGGCTGCTGGGAGACAGGCTGCTCCTCCCCAGGAGGAGCAAGGCTGTCAGCAAGCGTCAGCTGTTCCAGTTCCTCCTCCTCAGAGGACTCGTCAAGCTCAGGCTGTACTATGACACCAGCAGCAGCACGGGCGGCTGCAGCAAAGAGGTAAGGGGCAGTCAGGTGAGTAGGCTGAACCATGAGAGTGCTCTGGGGGGGTGTGCTCCTGCAGCCCACCTCCCCGCTCCTTCACCACAGCCACCCATGCCACTGCCACCAGCTTGGTGCCCAGTGGCATGGCAGGCAGTGTGGCAGGCAGCCCGCCTCCCAGTCCCCCCAGAGCACTCCTGCGGTTCAGGCTGTGCTTGCCTCCCTGCCCCTTACCTCTTTGCTGCAGCCATCCACGCCACCACCATCAGCTCGGTGCCCAGCGGTGGCGCAGGCAGCTGCGGCGAAGAGGTAAGTGGTGGTGAGGCAAGCCACCCAAACCTGCCCCAAAGCCTCCTACATTATTTGTATGCTAAGAAATCAACCTGTTGCTCTCTGTTGCACGCTCGGAAAGATTGCTTACATGTTGATAAATTAATGCAAATTCTTAATAGGCATTCAGAAATGCCCGGGTGAAGGTTGGTCCCCCTCCCCACGCCCAACTTAAAAAGTAGAGCCAAGTTCCCAGCTGATTACTGCCACAAATCAGCTTCCTTATGGATAAATGCTAACTTCTCGGTATCTTTTCTGTATGTCTGATCAAGATTAAGATGCATCCGTATTACCGAAAGTGTGATTATTTTTGAGTCCAGGCATATGAACTGTAAATGAGATTAGACAGCTTGTAAGATTGCCCATTTTCATTAGTTTTCATCAGCATGAGAACGGAGGCAAGGCTGTATCGTTCTCTCCCCTCATTATCAACTTTCACATAAAGATGATATACATTTTAATGGCTGTTGTTTTCAAACACATTGCCGTGCTATATTACTCTGACCTTTCAAGATAATGCAGGAGATCTTTATTGATTTGTTATTGTTAGCTAATTGTATTTTCAGAAACAAAGGCACAGGGAAGAGACCATTACGAAGAGTAACGCCATGCCTTGTGACAGCATTCCAGAGGGAAGATCTATGAAGCAAACACACATCCAGACAGTAGATAGAGATCTCATTACTTCGGCACTGTCCCATTCCTCGACAAAGAAAACCTGAAATCCCACCAGAACATTTCAGATTTGCCTCCCCTAAAACAGAAGACGGTGACCACTACCTCAGGGATCCTCCAACCTGTTGAACATGTGAGCCCTCTTGGAACTTCGAGAACAGCTACCAGGTCCCACCAAAAATGGCTGCCCAGAGTGGAAATCATAAAATGTTGGATGATTCCACAAAATATTAGGAGGGTCTATTCTAGCCAAACTCCTATGATTTCCCTGCAGGCAGAAAGCTGGTGTCTCCTGGGCTCCTCTAAGCACCTCCTATTCTGGTGAAGTTGAGAAAAGCCAACACAGGCTCTTTGCTTTGGACAACAGATGATTTGGGGAAGAAGCAAGGGGGGCCCCGGAGAGATATTGGTGGGCACCATGTTGGGGGGGGGTCACTGCTCTAGCTAAATAAACATTAAGGCTGGGTATTAGATAGCAAAACCATTCCTACTTGTGTCTGAAAAAGGGAGCTCTGACTCTTGAAAGCTTACACTCTGAAAATCTTATGGGTCTCTCAGGTGCCATTAGACTCAAATCTTTCTCTTCTACTGCAGACTAACATGGCTACCTACCTGAATCTATCCCCACGGATATCTGTGATTTTCATTCCGTGAAGCAAGAATTGCTTGCTCATGGTAGGTAGTGGGTGTATCCTAAATGTTTGGTCTTGCTAATGAAATGAGTGTAATGAAAAACATTACATTGCGTAGCTAGTTTCAAAGAATGGGAAAGGATGTGAAAGAGACTGATCTTTGAGCAACAGACCATCGCTGCAGAACAGCATGAAGAGCCAATGAGAAGACTAAGGAATGATGAGTGATGACTGCAATCCACAATTGCAAGCCAACTGGAAAAATTAGATGTATTTGTGTCTGAAAAAAATAACATTAAGCCAGATCTGCGCGCCTCTAAACGACACACTAATGTTCAGGTCTTGATGGTGGTGGAGAGTGCCATCAAGCCATGGCTGACTTATGGCGACCCCTTACAGGGTTTTCATCACAAGAGGCTATCAGAGGTCATTGCCTGCCTCTGCAACCCTGGTCTTTGTTGGAGGTCTCCCATCCAATTA
This sequence comes from Eublepharis macularius, assembly GCF_028583425.1. Taxonomy (NCBI): domain Eukaryota; kingdom Metazoa; phylum Chordata; class Lepidosauria; order Squamata; family Eublepharidae; genus Eublepharis; species Eublepharis macularius. Next base: position 214,555,673 of record NC_072791.1, on the reverse strand, counting down.
CTAACCAAGGTTAACCCTGCTTAGCTTCTGAGATCTGATGGGATCAGGCTTGCCTGGGCTATGCAGGTCAGGGCATTCAGATTTTAATTGAGTGAAAATTAATGGTGCAAGAACACAGTCACACTTGCAGAATATCACTTCTCACTGTAGGAGAAAATGTCAGGTAAACAACATGGAGGGTCTGTGTATCACTGTGTTACTTATTTTCGTGACACTCTGAACGGAAATTGCCAAAGGTTACCAAGACTCTACAGGTGGTGAAATTTTGTCTGTAACAACCCTGTTTTAGCAACTGAAATCCTCTTCTCAAGCCCTGCTCTCTTAAAGTGGGTAGTGACAAGAGACACGGCATTTTTGGTGGTCCCAAACTGCATTTTTTCGAATCCATGTGAGCAACACAGTTGAAGGGCAAAAGCAGAAGCAATGGGTTTAAATCACAGCAGCACTGGTTTAGATGAAATAATAATGCAACAGCCCTTACTGGAACAGTTGGACAGTGTTATCACCTTAAGCTGGAACAACTGGCAGTCACCAAAAGAGTTTGTAAAGGCTGAGAAGTAGACAGGACAGGGTTGAATACATTTTTCAGTGGCTGCTTCCATCTCTGTTTCTATAGCTGTTCAAGAGACTCCCTAGGAAAAGTTCACAGCAATTAGCAGAAACGGTGCAAAGCCTGGTTTTGAAAACCTCTCTGTTAAACTACTTTTGAAAATCCATAGAGTCATTTCAACCTGAAGGATGGCGGGTATTATAGTAGGGGGAGAAAAGGCACAATAAATCCCTTGGTCTGACAGCTATAAAAATAAATCTCTTGAGGTGGGGAAGAGTATGGAAATGATAATTTTATATCTTAAAAGGGCCACGGTTGAGAGTGAGATTAAGTTTCCAAATGTAATGGATTATTAAACTGACAAAGCTTCTATCATCCCACAAGCAAGAGTCTGGAAGGTCCCACTTAAATCAGACTAATGGGGTAAAAATTTCCACACTATGCACTATGTTGAACTTCACATTGCGCTGAAATTAACTGCCAAAGGGAATAACTTTACAAGGAAGGGGGTGGAGGCAAGAATTCTTATACTCTGTGCAAATTGATGGATCAAACAGAAAGTAGAGAATTATACTTAGACACACAGTAAATTGACAAATGCAATGTATTTCCATGTTATTCATGTAGTCAACTATCAGATACCTCATACCCCTCGCCTATGTACAGGCAGAAGGAATTATCCCACTTATGTAGATCTGTACATGGCAATGTATATATCAAGTGCCATACTATCTTTCGATAGCAGTAGAAAAGAGTAAGAGTCCAGTAGCACCTATAAGACTAACAAATTTTGTGGTAGGATAGGAGCTTTCATGAGTCACAGCTCACTTCTTCGGATGCCTGACAGACTAATACGGCTACCCCTTTTGATCTATCTTTTTTATAGGAAACTGATGGACAAAAACATTAAAATGGTGTTACTTTTCCTTACAAATTTAACAGTTGAATGTAAAATAAATGCTTGAGATTCTGGTGAAATAATAAAATATGAGGATAAAAAGTCCCTTCATCAGCCATTAAAATAGAAATAGCTTTTAGGCATGTTAGAGAAATAAAAGAAGTGTTTTGGCTCAACACTGGGTGTTCTTGACAGAGATTTATCAATGAATCAAAAACTAACTCACCATTTCCAGACAGTTAACTAGACAGCTAGTGAGGTAGACACAACATACAAACTGCCTTATCCTGGACCAGATCATTGGCCCATATAGGCTGATATAATCTATTCTGACTGGCAGAGAATCTCCGGCCTCACAGGTAGGGAAAGGTGCTCCTCAGTGCCCACTATCTATGGTCTTTGGCCTGGTTCATTCTGAGAGCCAAGCTACAGGTGACGCCTGACACAGGTTGGGCACTTGTCAGCTTCCCTCAAGTTTTGATGGGAAATGTAGGCATCCTGGTCTTGCAGCTGTAATGGAGAGCCAAGATGTAAAACCAAGACACCTACCTTTCCCATCAAAACTTGAGGTAAGCTGACAAGTGTCCAACCTGTGTAAGGCGTCACTTGTAGCTTGGCTCTGAGACTTTCTACCATGCTAAACTTGTCCTCTTCTCCTCCCATAATATTGTCCACTCTGAAGAGCAGCCATTCTCCAAGGTCTCATTAAGATAATGGCATTTCTCAGCACCTGCTACCCGATCTGCAATTGGAGATTGAATCTGGGGCCTTCTGCACAAAAAGCAAAGAGATATTCTTCCACTGATAATAACAGAGTGGATAAAAATCAATATTTTTTTAAAAAAATTAAAAATTGGATTTTGAAAAATGTAAATTGGATTTTTAAAATTTAAATTGGATTTTTTAAAAAATAAAATGTTCTTTGAGGAAAATTCTATCGAAAGATAGTTTTCTATTTAAGATACATTATAGTCTAAAGGTTATCATCATGAAATAAAGATTAGTTTTTAATTATGTTGCGCGAGGCTGTAAATTCATGCAATGTTTAATTTTTTTGGTAAACGAATTCCATTAATCCATTCACATGCTCTTCCAGAGGTTTCTGTAAGATTACTGGGCGATTTTTCTATCTAGAAGATATTATCACAGATGCTTGGTTTTACAGTTCTCAAAACTGTGAATTTGTGTCTGCAGAGATCATGTGTCCTCTTCACAGCAAAAAGGTTATAAAATAAACATACACCGTTGAGAAAATACCTTAATCCTATTGTTCCTTTGCAAATCTTTGTACACAGAACCAACCCCTTACCTCTTAAGTGCTAGGTTTCAAAAAATTCAATGAATAGAAGATTGTTGGGAGTAGAATAGATTTGCACAAGAAGCTAAGTGTGAGGAGTCTTTATGTAGAAAAGAATGATTTAAATCTAGTCTTACTGACTAGTGATTTAAATCCACCCTAGATGATGATGATGATGATAATGATGATGATGATGATCTGCTCTGTCATGTCAAGTTCTCTTTCAGAATTTGTTTTATTTAACAACAACAACAACAACAGTGACATTCAATTTATATACTGCCCTTCAGGATGACTTAGCACTCAGAGTGGTTTACAAAGTGTGTTATTATTATGCTCATGACAATCACCCTGTGAGGTGAGTGGGGCTGAGAGAGCTCTGAGAGAGCTGTGACTGACCCAAGGTCACCCAGCTGGCTTCAAGTGGAGGTGTGGGGAATCAAACCTGGCTCTCCAGATTAGAGTCCTGCTGCTCTTAATTGACCTTTTCTTTTTGAGCCACTATTTAATCATAGAGCAATAGAATGGTATGCTCTAATCCAATCTCGTCAGATCTCAGAAACTAAGGAGGGCTGGTGTTTGGATGGGGAACCTCCAAGGAAGACTGGAGTTGCTCTGCAGAGGGAAGGAATGGGAAACCAGTTGCTCCTCACTTGTCTTGAAAGCCCCTTGCTGGGGTCACCATAAGTAGATTGTGACTTGATCGCTTGTGTGTGTGTGCACACCCACCCGCGTGTGCGCGCACACACAGACAAAAATCTAATCATATGCCTTGATCTCAACAATTTGGTCTCTGCCTGTAATCCCTTTTCTTCAACAAGTGTTTGCACACGAAGCTGAAGTTTGCACTGGTTTACATATATAATGGATGCCAGAGAGCAGAGGTCCTGGAGACACTAATACACCTCACGTGTTCTTTCATGTTCCCCACCATGCAACTGGGCCTGGCTCAGCCAGCACCACAACTGGGCTATAGGGGAGCAGCTGCTGTAGAAAGAGGGAAGAGTGACGAAAAGAGGCAGGTAAAGGTGGGTGGGAAGGAGAGAAGGAAGCAGGAAAAGGGGGAGAGGCTATTGGGGGCAGGGAAAGGACAGAGGATATGGTGGGGGAGGGGGAAATGAGATTCCCCCCCCCACAAGTCATTGTGAGTCCCCCATGTACTCATTTCTATTTTTCTCCCCACTTTTACATCCCATCACCATAAAGTGTGAGGCTCTTCTAAAGAAGGGAGGGCGGGGGATACCATAAAAGTAATTCCAATAAAAAAGAAGTAAATCTTAGATGAAACGCTGTATAAGCTTAAAGAAAGTTACCAAATTGTTTTTCATAGAACTTTTTTTTTAATTAGTAGATAATGAACCACATTACAATAATTATATCATTAATCCTCACAGACCTCTCCCCAAATGAAGGTCATGATTATAAACCCTTTTACGGGCCTGAAATGAATTTTCAGGACCCTGAAATGTTGATGGGTTTCTGCCTGTGAAGTAAAACAAAACGATTGCCTTGAAATTAGTTCAGGCAGGTATCACATCTTTGTAAGATTTCAGACCCTCTTTTTCCAGCATCCTGCAGTATTATCCAACGATCTGTGTCCATATTTACTCGGTTTTTCATTTAGGGCACTTTCTATACTGCACACCTGACAGTGTGTTTTATCTCTCCTTGTCATCTTATCTAGAAAACACCCTGGAAGATGCACAAGGAGATCGCCAGCGTGTTTTGTTCTTGGTCGTTAGGAGCCAGGTAATTAGCAATTCAAATCAGGACTAGGGCATTGGGTGGGTGGGTAACTTTCCTTTTATATTTTATTTATTGATTCATTTACTTACATTATTTATCGTCCACATTTCTCACTGAGACTTGAAGTGGATTACACCTTGAAAGTCAATACAATCAACTGGATGGGACATCCCATAAACAGCACGATAGGATTTGGACTGCAGAAACCCAAACCTTCATATGACAGATTTAACAATGTAGAAATTGCATAGTAGGATCATTCTTAAAGCAACAGTATGAACTAGTCATAGTAGCGTAGTCCTAACATTTTACTGAACCAGAAAATAGAAATCCCCCCCTTCAATTTTTTATTTTTATTTTTATTTCTAAGCCTTTTAATTTTTTTATTTTTTATTTCTTTTTTATTTCTAATCCTTTGTGTCTCTGGTGCATAAAATCTATTATTTTTTGTGTTAAAAATGTAGCATAGAACAAGGCGTTTATTTTTACCACTACAAATGGATCAAAGTTTTTTTCATGAAAATTATTTTCTGGCCACAAACAACTCCATAGTGCAGTTACTTGCCCGGTTGGAGGAAAACATGCAGACAAACAGACAATAGTATGACTGGGGATTAATTAAACCCTCAAAATATAATCCCAATGTAAATTGTGAAGGAGGGAAGTTACCACTAATTTCCAGGAAGAAATATCATGGCGATACATTTATGGGCATCCCAGTGCCTCATATGCTCATTTTGTGAGGGAGGTGGGGGTGTACACTGCTTACTTCTTTAGAATATTTCTATGCCACCTGTGACAGACTTCACTGAACAAACAGCTGAAGGACTGGTGAGGGTTATTTCCTAACAGACACAGAGAGCTTTGAGTAACAGGCTACTCCGAGGGATCTAATTGGTTAGCATGAGCTGGAAAGAGGAGGGTCTGTTTCAACCCTAGCTGAGAGGAATCCAGTGTGAAGAGTTGGGGGACGGAGTCCTAACCGAGGGCAGCTTTCACACCGTCAAGAGAACTGGGGAAAGTTGGCAAGGAGGTTTGGGAAGTAGGTGCAGACTCCCATTCAGGCCAAAGTAAAGGGGATAGATTTTCTAAGGAGAGGAGATTCTCCCCATCCAGTCAAACAGGGAGGTAGCAATAGAGAGTGGAGAGATGCCTGGCTGGGTGTGGTTGGAAACTGCTTTTTGAAATCCTTAAGATTCAGTCAAAAACTGAAGGAAAGCACTGTGTTGGAAGGGATTTGGGGTACCAGAAAGCGGGTACCAGCCTTCTTAAACCCAAAAGAGACAGAGAACACTAAAAGAAAGTGTACCAGAGTGTTTGCGGAAAATGCAGGAACAAAAGCCTTTAAACCTAAGTATGAAAGACTGTGCATGTTTTGATTTTACCTAAGAGATATGTAGGTTGAGTTACCTCAGAAAGTTGCAAACCCTGATTTCACCTGACGTTTCCCCTCTAACATAAATAAAATAGTTACTTCTGAATTTTAAAAATGCCTCTGGTGCCATTTCGGCTGTTTAAAGACTAAGAAGAGGGAAGGAGGAGGAGGCAACGTCATATCACCCCCTCAGGGTCCCACTTGCAGCAGCTTACAGTGAAAAAACCCAATATTAAACAAAAAGCCATTAGATATCAGCAGCATAAAAAGTGACCCGAAAACAGAGCACTCCACTCAAGAACTGATAAGATAAAACCCCTACTTAAAAGGCTTGGTAAAACCATGTTTTAGCCTGGCACCTAAATGAAAATAAAGTGTGTATGTCTATGTTAAAGGGACAGCTAGAAGGACCCTTTTAAAAGTTGGCAACCATAACTGCTGACTCAGTGGCAAAGGAGGAAAGAGTAGAAATAAAAATAGCTTTTTGCTTTGGGGGCTGAGATGGGCCAACAGTTCTCCATCCATTCCTTAAAGTGATCCTCCTGTAAAAGTATTTGCTGACCAAAGTTCTATAGATGGAATATAAAGGCCAAACAGGAGCCGAAAGAGCAGCCCATTGGAGCGTGTACACTAGGGATGGGCACAAACCAGAAAAAAAACAGACCGTGCGATTTGTGGTTCATTGCATTTCATGAACCATGAACCACAAACTTTCACAAACCTGCCCCGGTTCATGAACCGGTTCATTTGGTTTGTGAAAACATCACATCCAGGTCAGCAAACCGTCATTTCTGGGTCAGCAGAAGGTCACTTCCGGGCCAGCAGAAGGCCACTTCCGGGTCAGCAGAAGTTCTGCAGGAACTCATCCCCGGTTGCTTAGGAAACTGATTGATCAGCACCAGGCTGTCTGCAGTGACAAACCAAAAAATGAACCAAACGCACTAGCCTAAAGTTGGTGGTGGTTTGTCAGAAATGGGCTCTGACGAACTGCCAATTTGTGAACCATAAACTGGCCTGGTTTGTCACGAACTTTGGTTCGTATTTCGGTTCGTGCCCATCTCTGGCATACACACAAAATCTTTTCTCTATAAAGCACACTTGAGGAGAATGTTGTAAGCCCTCTGAGGCATTGTCCTGTAAAGCTGCCATGAACCATACTGCTGAAAAATGCAACTCTGATTCTTAAATCAGTCTCATGGTCCAACTTGTGTTCTCATATCTTTGTGATGCAGTGGTGTGTGCAAATGACGCTGCTGCAAATCTGTGGAGGCTTTTCACTCCCATCACCTCAAATGGGCCTTTTGGCCTCTTGCGTGGTTTCCAATAAGCATTCCTGTCACTCATTGAAGAACCCCCCCACTTGCCTTTCTGGAACCTGGGGGCTGATCCCAAGTGCTGCAGGCTTCAAGTGTGACCTTCACCGGGTCCTGCCGCCTTTATGGTCCCACTATTCAGGGAGGAGGAACCTTCTTTCTTGTGGTGGTAGCAGTGGGGGGATTTGTGGGCACATGGAGGGCTGCAGCCACCAGCTTGACCTGCATTGGAAATGGGGGTTGGATGGGTGATAGGGTGGGTGCCCAATCTGCACCTTCAGTGTTACTTCTGTCCCTCCTCCCTGGTAGAGATGCCTGTTCACTGATGGGGTGTGTGTTGGTGGGCAGCAGGGATTGCGGCCTCCCCATTGGCTGCACCCCTCACCCACCTGTCAGGGGAGCAATGTGGCCACTGGCTGGTGTAGGTGGGGTTGTCAGAGGAATGGTGGGCAGGTGCTCTTGGTGGAAGCCATGCCTCGTCTTGCTGACAAAATTAAGGGCAAAAACAAAATCTCCCTCTCATTTCAGTGGGTGGCTTTATACTGGCTTCTTCTCAATTGTTTCAATATTTTAGTAGCATGTTTAGGTCATTTGAAACATTATCAATCTGGTACCCTTAAGACCAACTCTAATTGTGTCGATGGAAAGACACCGAGGCAGTTTTCAAAGCCTCCACAAGTAAGAGGAATAGTGACATTATCATTTGATTCAGAATATTTATGCTGACACCTTACAAAATACCCCATAAAAGTGTCTTGTGGAATGCAGATTGTTTGGGTGATTTATCCAAGCAATATCCACATACATCATGCTCTTCATGTGTTTCAGTCTTAATACCTCAATAAAGCATGTCACTCCTTGTGTGAAGCTTTTCTTCTCACTCAGGCAGTGAAACTTTGATAGTTTTGACACAAACGAACTCTGACAGAAGAAGGGCTATATGGAAGACTGACGCTAGTCATTCCTGAATTGATACATTACCCCTCAGGTCTTGACAGAGAAGGTAAAAGCAACTTATGGCAATATAACTAGCCCATTAAAGTGTCCCTGAAACTCATTTTTTTGAGAGATTTTCAAAAAACAAACTGGTTTTATGTTTTCTTAAATGGAAAGGAACACATTTCTGAGAGAAGGGCAGACATTCTCTCTCTGACCCCTCTGAGGTTTCCGTTTGTGAGCATTGATAGGGCAATGATCTTGTATGCAACCCATACTGCAATATTGGACAACACCAACTGTAATCTATCCCATAAGGGATAACCCCGCATATGCTGGTATGCACAACTTCAGGAAAAAGAAGCACCCTTAGAAACAGAACAAAGTTATCCGAGTGGAAAACCACATCTAAGGGAGCAGAACAATGTAACAATAAAGAATCTTACAGAATATATATTTTAGAATTATTAAGTGATTTAAAGTGGCACAGTGCATATAATATCAACAAGTATATAAATATAATTCATGCAAAATTCACACAAACTCACAGGACAATGACATACAAAAATAACCGGCCAACTATGGAAAACTTTCTTATTCCAGCAATGATGCTTAGACATTCAGCAGGGAGACGCCAAAGGGAGCCAAAGTTAATGCATGGAAAACCGTGGAAAATCCTGTTCTGGAAAATAGAGGAGTGCATCGGACTGCTGCTTGGAATTGTTATAGCGTCAGCATGGCCTTTGGAGCTGTATGGTGAGGAGGTCTGTTGACCCCTGATGCAGTTTGGAAACAAGCGTTTTGATGACCGGTTCCTTGTCGGGTCTTTGGTCCTTCAAAGTGTTCTACCTCCTTGTTCCATCTGTCAAGAGAAAGCTGAAGATGAGAGTGTCAACTTCAATAAATTAATTAATATTACATTGTTCTGTTCCCTTAGATGTGGTTTTCCACTCGGATAGCTTTGGTGTGCACATCTTGACAGAAAAATGACTAATAAATATGGCCAGTGACAGAAGGATATCGTCTATTTTTTTTATTCTTGCAACCAATGAATTACAGAAGTCCGGGAGAAGGACAACTGGGGCATCCTTTTTTTTAAAAAAAAAATACTTTATATAAATGTGGTTAACAACAATATCTGATATTGTCTTATCAAACACAGCTATTGTACATTGAAACGGTAAAATTAAAAGATGTACAAAGAAACAGAGATTAAAGTTTAAGAGAAAAGAAAAAAAATTATAAATAAAACAAGGTGTCATAATATTCATGGGTTGAGATAGACTTCTTCAGCTTATCATTTTTAGTGAGGTAATTAACCACCGGAAGCCATTGTTCCATAAAGTAAGAGTTGTAGTTGGAGCATTATATCTGTACCATTGTAAAACAATCTCATACCCGAATGAGCCAATGAGAAATCTGAGGGACATTTTTTTCTTTCCATAAGAAAGCTATAGCTGATTTGGCCGCTGATAGTAAGATAGCTATCAAATTTATACGAGAGGATGGGATTGTTTTGTCATGCCCATAATTAAGAAGTATAGGTTTTGGTTTTATTGGAATAGTATAATTTGTCATTTGCATAATGATTTCAATTACCTCAATCCAGATTTTTTGAATTTTTTTCACATTCTCACCAGCAGCGAATAAAGGTACCTCTTTTGCCACACCTTTTCAACAATTAGATGATAAATTTTAATAAAGAAATCACAATGGAGACATGGGAATTTCTATGGAAGAATACATTGAAGATATCTACATGTAATAATCTGAAAGAGAACGGATACAAGATGATGGATAGGTGGTATCTAACACTGAAAAAATTAGCAAATGTAAATGGTAATATGTCAAACAAATGCTGGAAATGTAAAAAACATGAGGGTTCTTATTATCATATGTGGTGGACGTGTGACAAGGCCAAGCTTTTTTGGTCAAAGATATATACGGAAATGTTATTAATTATGAAATGTAACTTGTTGAAGAGCCCTGAAATGTTGTTGTTAGGACTGAATATGCAAAAAGTTAATGTGAAGGATAGGACACTGATATTTTATATGACGGTGGCAGCAAGATTCCTATAAGCACAGTACTGGAAGCAAGAAGAAATACCAGAAGTTGAAGATTGGATTCAAAAACTGTTGTACATGGCAGAGATGGATAAAATGACAAGAAAATTGAAAGAACAAAATCCAAATGAATTTTTAAATGACTGGGGGAAATTTAAGGAGTATCTTGAAAGTAAGTGGGATGTGAAAGGACAGCTGTGGTCTCTGGACAATTATTAAGATTTATAGAGAATATGTAAAAACTTTACCTTTTATAATAGGGACAAGTATTTGAATAGCGATAATAATAAGAAATAAAGGGGTTATAGTGCTGTTGGGAGTCAAAAAGGGGAAAGGTGGAGGGGGAAGGGAGGGGGGCATATATATTGATTCAAAGGGAAAGTGTAGTTGTATTATGTATTATGGAAATGTATGTTAACCCATTCAATAAAAAATTGATTTTTAAAAAAACAATTAGATGATAATTCAGAGTTTATATGATTCAATTTGACAGGGGTTAGATACTAATGCATCGTGATTTTCATTGTTTGCATTTTGATATGGGTGATTCTGGTAGTTAGTATACAGGATTGCAAGATTTCTTCCCATTGGTTGTTATTAAAAACGATATGGCAATCTTTATGCCATGAAGATAGATCAAGATAGGTAGCCGTGTTAGTCTTTCTGTAGCAATGGAAAAGAGCAAGAGTCTAGTAGCACCTATTTGACTAACAACATTTGTGGTAGGGAATAAGCTTTTGTAGCCACAACTCACTTCCTCAGATACCAGAAGAAGAAGTGAGTTGTGGCGCACAAAAGCTCATACCCTACCACTAATTTTGTTAGTCTTACAGGTGCTACTGGACTTTTGTTTTTTATGCCATGAGTTTTGGTAAAAAAGAAGATTGAGCTTTGGGTCCTTGGCTAGAATTTTAGAGCTTTTAGACATTGTACCATTATTTGTTCCCGCTTCTTGTTTTTATCAAGTCTTCAAAGGCCATATTGGGATGTCCTAAAGCATCTTTAATTTTGGGATCATCTAGGAGATATTTTAATTGGAGATATTCATTCCAGGGGAGTTTTACTTTTGCTTTTCCCTCTACATTTGATTTTTCCAGTAGTGATTTATTTTTTGTCACATCATATAGTCTTGTTAATTTACCTGCTTTCCAATGATGAAAGATCTCTTTAGTGCTAGCCGGTTTGGTTCAGAAATGTTGAAAATTTGGATATAGATGGTACTAATTTGTGCCCTTCCTTGCCCCAGATTTGAAGAGAAGCTTTTATAAAGGGGTTATTGTTTACAGAAGTTGCCCTTTGTGATGATGTTTTCTAGATGCAAGCCTGAAAGTTGTTGTGAGTTGTGTATATTTTTCTATATTTTTCCAAACTACAGAGTGAGCAGGGTTTAACATTAGAGATGGGCACGGACCGGGAAAACGCCATGGACCACCGGCCCATGGTCCGTCAATTTTCACGGACCACGAACTTTTCATAGAGCAGCTCTGTTCAATGGACCGGTTCATCGGTCCATGGTCCGTCACTTCCGGGACCCCTAGGACTGCCCCCTCCACACTCAGAGATGCCAAATTCACAGCAAGGCTTCAGCAGGCTCTCCTTCGAAGTTTGGACCCTCCAAGTTTGGCCAAGATTGCATTTCAGAGGTCCGAGTTACAGACTCCCAAAGCAGTCCCCCCCCCAGGAAACTTCCAGTAGATACTAGGAGTCACAAATGCCAATTGACTTGCATTGGCTTGCAGCACCAAAAAGTTGCAATGAAGCAAAATCAAACAGAAAAGGGTGGGGGAAGAACCCCTCACTCAACAGACACCTTCCCAGCTGCTGCCTAGGGAATTAATTCTTGCTTCTTGCTTGCATAGAGCTGAATGGGAGCTCTCTGGTTGGCAGGCAGAGCTGCCTATCAAGGTTTGAAAGGCAAAGATTGATGTTCTCATGGCTGCAGAATGTCCAGCCCTGCATTGCCTAGGGAATTAATCCTTTCTCCTTGCTTGCATAGAGCAGAACAGGATCTCTCTGGCAGAGCTGCCTATCAAGTTTTTAAGGTCTGCAGAAGGTCTGCGGACGTCCCCTCTGTTGCCTAGGGAATTGATAAATTGGAGCCAGGATGTCTGGACTCACAGATCACGGACCGACAGACTGGCCCAAACAGACCAAAGTTTGTGGAAAAGGCGAGTCCCACAAACCATGTGTTCTCAAACCACAAACTAGGCCAGACCTTGGCTGAATCCACACTTACCAGCATAGCGCTAAACAGTCAGAATGATAGGGTCTTCCTGGTGCTTTTTCTGACATCATCATGCCATGAGAGCAGCATCCTGGCGCGATGATATCATAAAACGTGACAGGAAGATGCTATCATTCCGAGTGTTTAGCACTATGCTGGTAAGTGTGGATTCAGCCCTTGTCAAAATTAGATCCGTTTTTCAGACCGTGCCCACTTCTACTTAACATTATTAATATATTTTTCAGTTGTGAAGCTTCATAGTAATGTTTCAGATCTGGAAGGTTCAAACCTGCATGTTTGGGTGGCCTTTACAAAATATTGATCTCTATCCTGGGTTTTTTATTGTTCCAAATAAATTTCACTATTCTGTTTTGCCAATTTTTAAACTCCATGTCTGGGATAAAGATTGAGATTGATCAAAAATAAAATAAAACTTTTGGAAATATCATAGATTTGATGTTTGTCCTTTCCAATAGAATGTCAATATCATTCCATTGGTCTAGTAGATTTCTTATAGATTGATCTAAAGCTCTATGATTAAACTTGTCGTGGCCTCTGAGTCCTCGGAGGACGAAGACCTTGGGGAGGATGACAGGAGTGGGAATACTCCAAGCTCCTCCAGCGTCAGCTGCTTGGAAAACCAGCAGGGACTGGAGCAGCAGGAATCCCTGCCAGAGCAGGTTGAGGAATCCAGGGCAGACTCAGGGACAGAAGCTGCCCCTTTACCTGCACCAGCTCCTGAGGCTAGGGCAACATCCCCACCTAGCTCCCCCGAACCTGATAGGCAGCGCAGAGGGAGGCAGCGGCTTGCTGCACAGGAAAGGAGGCGAAGTGCAAGGCTTCAGGCACTCAAGCAGCGTCGGAACGACCTTGAGTTGTAACAGAGTGCAGCCCCGTCCTGCAGGTGAGAACTCTTAAGCCAGGACGCCCTCTCTTTTGGTGCATAAGCACCTGCGCACAGACCCGCCTGGTTCCACTGCGACTCCATTCTGCTCTGACTGCTTTTCGGCTTTGACCCCCGCATTTTGGCTCCTTGGACTACGCTCCTGGCTCACTCCCTTATCGGCTTGTTTGAACTCGGACTGCTGGAGAGGCTCGTGGCTGTTTCCCTGCCTGCATTCCAGCACAAAACTTCAGTAGATCTTTGAGATCTATAGGGATTTTTATGCCTAGGTGGTTTAAATATTCTGAAATCCATCTAAAAGAGTTGGATTTGCTGATGATTTTTCTTCCTGGGTAGGAGGTCACATTTATGGGGTATGCCTCGCATTAGGTTTGATTTATCACTAATCTTGAGACTTGAATAGTCTTCCAAATTTTTTTCAAGGTTTAATAAAGATGACACGGGGTCAGTAAGGTACAGGATCATATCATCCGCAAACAACCACAGTTCATGATGAGCAATTTGTATTCCTTTAATTTCCAAATGTTGTCTGCTATTCATTGCCAAGGGCTGGATAGCTATTGAGAAAAGTAACGGGGATAGAGGGCAGCCTTGTTGTGTGCCTCGGTATAGGTTAATGGCATCAGATTTTAAGCCATTAATTGTCAATTGAGTTTTTGGGTTGGCATATAATGTTTGGATAGTGAGAAGAAATCTTGGTCCAAAGCCCATAGAGTGCAGTAGAGAGTGTAAAAATTTGATTTCTAGATTATCAAAAGCTTTCTTGATGTCGAGTGCTAAGATAAGAGCTTGTTTATGCTTAATTTTGCAATAATTAATAATATTTAAGGTCTTATGTATATCATCAATAAGTTGCGTCTTTGGCATAAAGCCAGTTTAGTCCGGGTGGATGTTTTTGTTATGCACTTATTTAATCTGGTTGCCAGGAGCCTCGGGGCGCAGAGTGGTAAGCTGCAGTACTGCAGCCCAAGCTCTGCTCATGACCTGCGTTTGAACCTGGCGGAAGCTGGGTTCAGGTAGCCGGCTCAAGGCTGACTCAGAGCGGGACCACAAGTGATGCCTGACACAGGTTGGACACTTGTCAGCTTCCCTCAAGTTTTGATGGGAAATGTAGGTGTCCTGGTCTTGCAGCTTGACTCTCTGACTGCTGTCCAATGGACTTTTCAACTGTCACTTGTCCAACATTCCGCCAAGTGGCCTACATTTCCCATCAAAACTTGAGGGAAGCTGGCAAGTGTCCAACCTGTGTCAGGCGTCACTTGTGGTCCCGCTCTCAGCCTTCCATCCTTCCGAGGTCGGTAAAATGGGTACCCAGTTTCCTGGGGGTAAAGTGTAGATGCCTGGGGAAGGCAATGGCAAACGACTCTGTAACGAAAAGTCTGTCAAGAAAACGTGATGCGATGCCCCCCCCCCCCATGGGTCAGTAATGACTCAGTGCTTGCACAGATTTTTACCTAATCTGGTTGCCAATACTGCAGGATAGATTTTTGCATCTTACTTTATTTATTTTATTTATTTATGTTATTTATATTACGCCTTTCTCACGGAGACTCAAGGCGGATTACATAGTGTGAGATTAGCACAATTAGTGGCAAGGACAAGGGCAGGTATTTCCATACAGTGTCAAGAACATTTCCATAAACAATATCATAGAATAAATGAATACAGTTTCAAGACCATTTCCATAAACAATGTCATAGGGTAAAAGAATATAAGTTTACAAAGATATAGTATTAGCAAGGATCCAGTATGGGGCTGAGGAATTGCTGAAACATAACATAATCAATTCTAGGACTTACGTTGAACAACATAAAGCACAGGTAGGATATAGGAGTACAAATTTAAAGCAACAGATAATATGTAAGGCAACATAATGGTGAAATCTATGGTTTCTAACTCATTAGTGAAACATCTGGGATCCCATTCTTATAATACCACCCTCTTAGCTGAGAAAAAAGGCCTTTTTGAATAATTCAGTTTTGCATTGTTTGCAGAAAGCCAGGAGGGTGGGGGCTCTCCTGACCTCCTCAGGCAGGCCATTCCATAGGGTAGGGGCCACCACAGAGAAAGCCCGTGTACGAGCTGCTTTTGATTTTGCCCATGTACAGGCCGGCACCTGCAAGAGACCCTGTTCAGATGAGCAAAGCTGCCAGGGAGGGACATAGAGAGAAAGGCAGTCTTTCGAGTCGGCAGGGATACCCCCTGATTGTCCTGCTAATGAGATCCCCGAAATTCATGGGAATTCTGCTCGTCTCTCCCTGAAACCCAAAAAGGGGGTGAGATTTTGGCTGCCTGCCTTCTGCTCCTGTCGCTGGTAGAGGTCCAGATTGCTCTGGTGCCTGGGTGGGCAAGGGAGATGGTGAGCCAAATCCCTTTATAACGATGGCAGCTCCCCTACTGCTGACCTGATCTCCTCCTTGTTAAACAGCCTGTGGCAGCACAGCCACCAGTCTCCCCGCAGGGAAGGGGGCTAGGGTAAAGGTAAAGAAACAGTCAGAAATCCGCAATCCTTTCCTGAGACTGAGCCAAAGTAAATAAGAGTAGAGCAGACCTGCATAGGATTGCCCTAATACTGCCACAGGAAAAAGCTCTAGTGTATCAATCACTTAGTCTCTCACCTTGCCCCACTCGACCATGGATTCTTTGAGCAACCATTAAACTACCTTTGCTCCCATCCATATCACTGCTCCTTTATTTCATTTTTCATTTTTTTAAAACTCCCCCATGGAGTAGAAGTAACATTTCTCCTTCTAATTCCCAGCCCTTGTTCACTGAGATGCCCATCCCAGTCACATCGTATGCCTCGGCAGTGCCTACACCGACCAGTCCCTCCTGAACTGTGCCAGCAATCAAAGCCTCTGCCCCAAAGAAGGGCAGAGCAGCACACCCGTGAGGCCCAACTCAGCCTCTGCTCCCAAACGTACTCATAGGTCCCCTGTGAAGGCAAAGCACCTGGCTGACTTCCCCTCATTGGTGCAATGGCCCATTCTCTGCCACGGCCCTCTCACCACCGCCTTGCCCAACTTGCTGCAGCCGTGGTCTTTTGCAGCTCTGCCCTGCAGCCTCCAACCTGAGCCTCTTGCTGCTGCTGCTGCTACAGTCTCCTATGCCTCTTGTGGCCCTGCTCCTCACTCCTGCTTGCTGCCACTGCCACCAGCCTCAGACATCCACTTGCCACCGACACAGCCCAATAATCGCTGCCGATGCCAAAGCCTTGAGCAGCTTGCTTTTTCGCCATGGCCGAGGCACTTGTTCGCAGCTGCTTCCAAGGCATTGCGTGGCCCACTCGCTCCCAGCCACTGCCGAGGCCTCGCACAGCTTGCTTGCTTGCCACCAGCGAGGCCTCGCCTGGCCCGTTCAATCATAGCTGCTGCCACAGGCCTTGCACGGTCTTCTTGCTCACCACCACTGAGGCTTCACATGGCTCGTCACTGCAAGCAGGCCCTTAGCGCGCTCTTCCTCCATGCCACCACGGGCCAAGTGCAGAGGGGCGGGGGGGGCAGTCTCTCAAACCAGGGGTCTGCACCAGTGTGCCTGGGCATGCCTCCCCAGACCACTGGTCACTCCCCCGCCCATCTGCAACATAGCAGGCACCATGCCGTCTCCCCACCCACTTCCCCTGCATTGCCAGCAATCCGGCCCCCCAGGTGATTCTGGGAGCTGTTGCTTTTCTTGATTGTAGTGTCTCATTGGAAAGATCTCGGAAAACTTGTATTTTGGTATATTGAAAGGATAATGAACCATTTTTCCTAGCCTCTGACAAGATTTTCTCTTTTGTATGACTATTTGAGAACCTGGACAGGATATCTCTATTAAATATTCTTTAAGGGATCCATTCTGTAGGCTTTTTCCTAAGGAATATACCCTCTTCCAAGTTCCGTACCTGGGCCATCCAATTTGCCAAAAATATGGCAAAGTCTATAATGCCCCCCACTGATTTTTCAAATCCTCACAATTTGAGGTTCTTAGCTCTTAATTTGTTATCCAATTCAATCAGTTTATTTCTTGCCCAGTTTTCACTTACTGGCAGGTTGTGTATTTCTTCCTGTGCTGTTAGGCCTAACTCCATGGACATTTCAGCTGTCTGGGAAACTTTCTGTAGTGAGTCGTTAATTTATGATAATTGTTCGTTCACTGGTTGTTAAGAGTTCTCCAGTCTGTTATCAATTTTGTTCTCCATCTGATCAAGCTTTTTCAGGATTTCATTATGTTGTGCTGCGTCTTCAGCTGTGGTAATGGCCATTTTGGTCAAGCTTCCTCTTTCTCTGCTCACTGCTTCTTTGGTGTCCCCAGGTCAGAAAAAGGACTTGACAGAGGCTGAAGTTTGAATTGGGGGCTTGCCATAGCATGCACTGGTCTTACCCGTGATTTTTTAAAGTTTGGCTACCATAAGCACTTTGTTTTTGTTTGATCTGGGGGCATGGAGGTCAGAGCTCCAAAACTAGATGTCAGGTTCTGGCAGTTAGATCCCCATAGTACTCCACTGCACACACTCCAGTGTGTAAGTTAAAGTTACTTTATTAGAGATCCATCAGTATCTGCATACACAGACAAGGGTATTGGCAGAAGTGACGTGTAAAGGTTTGGAGGGGTTAGTTATAGGGCAAGTTCCTGTCTGTAGGATATGGATGGTTAAGATTCTAGTGTGAAAGATCCAGGAAGGGGGGGAAGAAGTTTTGAAATAGGAGGAAAGAAGAACTGGAAGAGAGTAGCAAAAAATGAAATCATTTTCAATTCCTAGGCTCAAGCCGGCCCTCAAGGACATATTCTCAATTGGCTGCGAAAATGAAAGTAGACACCACAGCCGACACCTTTAAGATAAACAATTCCCAGCCAAACAGGCCACTGTTACGCAACTTCTGTACTCTCAGAGGATCAGCACAGAGCACAGAATACAGAAAAATACTCATGGCAGATATGTAGACAGACATATATGACACTAGACATCCACCATTGTTCCGCATGGTGCCCCACCTCCTTCTGGGATTTGATCCAGGAAGATCAACTAAAACGGAAGTTGCTTTATATGCCTAAGAATATCCATAACAACATCAACAACATGAGAAAAGCTATATATTTATATTTAATTTGTCATAGACCATTTCAGACAACAAACAGATTCCAAATTAATTGTAATTCCCCCCCAAAACACACCAGCTTCAGTGCAGGGAGCACAATTAATAATCAAATGTGTTCAGATACACGCTCAGGCAACACAGCCAGTCACACACTGATAAAGAACTAATGAAGCAAATATGACTGATGGGTAATTATCTGTATGGTGTCTAGTGCACCAACAGATACCCTGTCGAGTCTGTTGGAGGTGGTGGCCAGCTGGATTTTGGAGTATACCAAGCTCCTGGTATTGGGGGATTCCAATGTCCATGCCAAAGATGGCTCCTCCTTACAGGTTGCAGACCTGGTGTCATCCGTGTATCAGCATCCATGCATCAATCGGGACACACGCTGGATTTGATCTTTGAGATGGGGATTCTGGTGGACTTGGCTGTTGTTGAAGCAGTGCTGAGGTCAGACCACTTTGTCACGAAGGTTCATCTGGACGCACCCCCCCCCCCGGGCTACGAGTACATTTTTGCTCACCCATGGAGACTGATGGGCCCCATTGGTTTTCAGAATGCTGTGTGGGAGCCAATGCCCCTGGCAGTTCACCGGATGAACTGGTAGAGGACTGACATATCCATCTCTCTGAAACCATCAACAAAATCACTACCTGTTGTCCTCTTCACTCCCATGCCCACTTAGCTCCTTGGTATACTGAGGAGCTGCAACAAATGAAATGGGAGAGGCTTGAGCTAGTGTGGTGGGGTTGAAACAAAGAGGCAAGAACATCTTATAGGATACCTATGAAAGCCTATAAGATGACGGAGAATGTGACTAAGAAGGAGTTCTATGCCACTTCCATCGCATCTGCATGCTCATGCCTGGCACAATTATTTAGAACAGTTCATTCCTTAGTCTCCCTCTCTCAAGGAGATTGCCAAATTGCAAATTCAAATATTATCTGTGAAGCTTTGGGGAGATTTGTGGGTAATGTCTTTCCACCATGACTTGCTGGCGACGGTTGATATGGTAATGGAACTTGAGGTCCCTTGGCCATCTTCTGGTTCTGTATTAGATCAATTCAGTCCACTCTCCCAGGACAAGGTTGACAGAATCCTGTGGGCAGAGAGGTCACCATCTGCCTCTTGGACGCTTGCCCATCTTGGCCGGTGAAGGTCAGCGTTGAGTGTTTGGGTTCCACTGGAGGCCATTACTAATTTCTCCTTAAGCTTTGGGGTTTTTCCTGAAGCGTTAAAGGAAGTGGTGGTGTGGCCTCTTCTGAAGAAACCATCTTTGGATCCCACTGACCTGGTCAATTAGTGCCCAGTCTCGAACCTCCTGTTTCTGGGTAAGGTAATTGAGTGGGTGGTAGCAAACAACTGAAGGCATTCCTGAAGGATGTTATTTAACATCTGTATGCACCCCCTTGCCCAGCTGGTGCAGAGTTTTGGGTTGGGTTTTGATCAGTATGCTGAGGACACCTAACTTTATCTGTTGAGGGAGGGCAGGCCAGACTCTGCCCTGCATAATTTTTCCAGGACTCTGGAGGCTGAAACAGAGTCAACTGAAGTTGAATCCTGTGAAGGCGGAGGTCCAGCACTTGGGCAGTGAGCTGCCGGGTTTGGAGTTCCAGCTCCCAGCCTTTGGTGGGGCACTACTTGAGCTGGCACCGATGGTGAGGAGTCCGGGCATGATCCTGGATGCTTTCTTATCTACAGAAGCCCAGTTCATGGCAGTTGCCAGGTCTACATTCTTCTATCTTCGCCAAGCCCTTACCTGTTGATCTGTGACCTAGTGTTCTGCTTCAGGCAGGAGCTGGTGTCTGCATGGTACTGCTGACAGATAATGAAAGCCAGCCGGCAAAGATAGGATAAACACAGTCCATAAATCAAGAACATTGTCATAGGCAGACCAAGGTCGGGAGTCACAGAAACAGTCCAGAGCACAGGCAACAAGGCAGTGGTTCAGGAAACTCATTGAAGCCATGTTGAAGGGCCCCTCCCTCATGCTCTTATGCTCTATGAGAGTTATGTCAGCTGGCAACAGCTGCTTCAAGTCTCCTCCGATTAGGCCCCTTCCTCTGGAAAGGCCGGCAGATTCAAAGCTCGACAGCATGCTGACCTACGTCAGGCCTGTAAGTCACCTCTGTGCCTGCATCAACATTGCTCTCATGGGTATGGAGACCCTGGAGGGGACAGAGAAACTGGCTGAGTCTGGACTGATGGTGCTGGGTGGGGAGGGGAAGCTTCCTGGCCTTCTGTCTGGGATCCCCCATCTGACAGTTCAGCTGTGGTTGGCTGGCGGGTGCCACACTGCTCCTCCATAGGGGAATCAAAGTTTTCAGCAAGCCTTGGCTGTCCCAGCTGCTCCTCCGCAGAAGGATCAGAGCCATCAGCAAGCCCTGGCTGTACCATGACATCTAGCAGCAGTGATTCACGCAACAGTCACCTCCAGGCTGGATTATTATATCTCGCTTTATGCTGGACTGCTCTTGGGCTTCCTGTGGAAGTTACAATTGGTCTAAAATGCAGCACGTGTTTTACCTGGGATTCCATTGTGGTCATCTGTCCTGCGCCAGCTGCACTGACTTCCAGTTGAGTTCCAGGTCAGGTTCAAGGTTCTGGTCTTAACTGTTGCCAAGGAGCCCCCCTCTCCTGCACTAAGGCCTGCCATGAACTGTGTTTGCTGTTTTACTGCTACAGCAAAGACTGCCTTGCACGTGTGCACTTTAACACACGTGTCTATTTCCTGCCTGGTTACTGTCTGCCACGGACTATGCCTATTCCTGCCTCTGCTAGGGACTAAAGCTATGGACTAAAGATGTACTAGAGACTCTCTTTCTGGGCAACACTGCCCATGCCAGTTTCCTGACATTCTTGCGTGTCTGGACCCCACTACACGTGTCTGTTTCCTGCCTACGCTCTTTGCTACAGATTACCTACACTGGGCTGCCCCTATCTTTGCTATGGACTGTGTTATACCTGCTGTTCCCTACCTCCATGGAAGCCCGCCTCACCTGGGCCCAAGCCGCACTGCTCGCAGCCAGGTGCCAGCCAGGGAGACCTCCAGCGAGCCTGACCAGGCATCCCCTGGCCAGTTCCCACCTGGAGCCTCCCACAGGCCGGTCACCCAGCTTGCCCTCGCTACCGGGCAACCTGCTAGCAAGCCCCAGCCATGCCCAGCCGGCAACCATGTTCCCAGGCAGCCCGAAGACCAGCCTGAACAGCCTGCTGAGAGAAGCCATTTCGGAGAAGCGAGCAGACCACGTCCGCAGAGGCGAGCCTCGCCTTGCTCTGCATATCTTAACAGCCGTCCCGGAGAAGAAGCTAAGTGCCAACCTTCCCAAGCACTTAGAGAATGCATCTCAAAGCAGCCTCCGCATTCCACAGATGATGACGACAGGAAAAGCCCTGTTCGGTGGAACATCCATTCAACACTCTCGGATCTCCCCCTCCCTCCTTTGTCCCCTCTTCCCAAGGTGTCACAATAATATAATCAGATCCCTAAAGTGGCCCATCTAGGGTAGTTGTAGAGCCATTAAAACCTTTGTTTCGCCCGTGAGAACCACTAGGAACTGCACCAGCCCCAGGGTACGTTTTGGGGTATTTAAGCTGGTGTCCCAGGCCACATGGTGCGTGTGCCATCCCTATCCAGACTCCTTGCTGTCACTCTATATCGGATCTAGTACAGGCATTAGACCACCTCATCTCACTGCTATGTCTTTGCTCCGCATCAAGATTGTGAGTATACCCAACTTCATCACTCTCAAGTGGGCTATCCCGCTAATGCAACCGTCTCTATTTTCCTACTCTGTTTTCCTAGCTCTTGTGTGTAACCTTGTATAGAAGTGCTAGTTCAGGCATACGCCACATTATTTAGTAAAACACATTGTATCTTTATTTAGTCTGCCTCTTTATTGCATGAGCGTCTGGAGAGGGACCCCGGTATATATTGGTTAAAAGATCCACACTAAATTTAGTTAGCTAGCTAATTCCCCATTCAAATAGAGCAGTTCTGGTAACATAACCTTTAAGGCCCTTGGTGGACTGGGACCAACATACTTGCAGGACTATCTCTTGCCCTATATTACCCAGAGGTTGTGTCACTCAGCCGATAAACAGCTATTGGTGATCCCTGGCCCCAAGAAGGTTCACCTTGCCTCAACCAGATCCAGAGCTTTTTCAGCCCTGGCACCTACCTGGGGGAACTCTCTGTCCATAGAGGCCCAGTCATAGCAGGACTTGTTATCATTTCAACAGGCCTAAAAGATGGAGATATTCTACCAGGCCTCCCAGTGGATGGGGATATGTGCTGCCCCGCGGACCCTGATGATGCCTGAGATGTGGGATGCAATGTGTGCTGCTCTGAGATGTTTTTAGTACAGTATTTACATGATTACTACCAAATGTTTTTATTATATGTTTTTATCAGGGCTTTTTTCAGCTGGAACATGGTGGAACTGAGTTCCGGAACCTCTTGAAAATGGTCACATGGCCGGTGGCCCCGCTCCCTGATCTACAGACAGAGAGGAGTTTAGATTGCCCTCCGCACCACTCGGCGCAGAGGGCAATCTAAACTCCCCTCTGTCTGGAGATCAGGTGTTGAGGCCACCAACTATGTGTCCATTTTCGCCAAGGGTGATTTAAACTTTTAAAAACTTCCCCCCCCATTCCAGCTTACCCAAAGTGACGTCATTGGCCCTGGGAGCATGCGTGCACTTTGCGCACACACATGTGGTACCAGGAGCACCACCTCCCACGAAGAGTTGCCCCCTGTGTGGGCAACCCACTGAGTTCCACCACCTCTTTTCCCAGAAAAAAAGCTCCGGTTTTTATTATATGTATTTATTATGCTGTTTATCCGCTGTAAGCCTGCCAGCAGGGAGAGTGGATTATAAATAAAATAAATATATTTTTTAAAAACTTGGCCTCCAAACAGACAAAAATGGCATGAGAAAGCAAGATAGAAATCAAGACAAGTAATAAAGAAGAGAAGAAAGGGTGGAGCAAACCCAAAGTAAAAACAGCACACAAAACAGAGTGAAATATATTTGCAAAGAAATCTAAGAAAGAAAGGAATAATATAGTATAAAATATTACACAGTACTTGCAAATGAGCTCTCCCTCTGGGTTGGTTCCCTACAAACACAGCAGAGATGAAACAAAAGAAAAGAAAGCGAAATGAAAGAAAACCATGTACTTTTTTCATTATAAACTGTTTCGATAGGGAATTTGTTTTCCTATTCATTATGAAACACCCCATTTTTAATAATAATAATAATAACATTTGATTTATATACTGCCCTTCAGGACAACTTAACGCCCACTCAGGGCGGTTTACAAAGTATGCTATTATTGGTTCTCCAGCGTTCTCCTGCTGTGAAAGCCGTCGACAATATATGCTATTATTATCCCCACAACAAAGTACCCCATGAGGTGGGTGGGGCTGAGAGAGCTCCTAGAAGCTGTGACTGACCCAAGGTCACCCAGCCGGCTTCAAGTGGAGGAGTGGGGAATCAAACTCGGTTCTCCAGATTAAAGTCCCATGCTCTTAACCACTACACCAACATGGCTCTCTCTTTATAATTACTGTAATTAATAACAAAAGAAATGCGCAACTTCAGAAGCAACTAATACTATTATTCCACACTACCACAAGAAGTTCAGTATTTTATTATATCACTTTGAAATCACAAAACCATATGTCTTGAGAATCTGGAATTCAATAGACCCATGTGCACGTCAGGGCACATCAAGGACTTGTAGTGTTCATGATGCAGAACCACTGCTTTATTGTGATTACTTGCCACCAGACCCAATGGGGTTGCATTGTCAGTCACATCTGGGTCTACGGAGAAAAAGAAGATTGGGACTCTTGATAAATTAGGTCATGAAGAAAATCAGGGCTGTACATTTTGACTGTCAGTACAGATTGGTGCTTTCAGTTCCTCCATTCGCAGCCTTCAAACACACTTTCTTCAAACATATGATAAGTATAGATATCAATAATAATACTTAAGTATTAAAATAAGAAGGAAGAGACAAGCTATTGCCTACCTGCATAAAATCAAAGGCTATTAAAAACTATAACTTCCTTTTGGTCGAAAGAAAAAATATGCTGCTAATGGTGCCGTGACTTTCACAGCACTAAAGATGCCACGAAACCAGTATTAAATGGGAATAATCCATAGTGATATCCAGGGCTTTTTTTCAGTGGGAACATGGTGGAACGGAGTTCCGGCACCTCTTAAAAATGGTCACATGGCTGGTGGCCCCGCCACCCGATCTCCAGGCAGAGGGGAGTTTAGATTGCCCTCTATGCCACTCGGCAATCTAAACTCCCCTCTGACTGGAGATCAGGGGGCGGGGCCACTGGCCATGTGACCATTTTCACTGAGGGCAATTTAAACTTTTTAAAACTCCCCCCTTGTTCCAGCTGACCCAAAGTGACGTCATTGTGTGGTCTTGAGTTCCACCGCTGAGTTCCACCACCTCTTTTCCCAGAAAAAAAGCCCTGGTGATATCATAGTTAGAGAAGTTTATCCTTATTCTCT
Source organism: Eublepharis macularius (assembly GCF_028583425.1). Classification (NCBI taxonomy): domain Eukaryota; kingdom Metazoa; phylum Chordata; class Lepidosauria; order Squamata; family Eublepharidae; genus Eublepharis; species Eublepharis macularius. Next base: position 214,530,750 of record NC_072791.1, on the reverse strand, counting down.
CTCTCACCCACACACATATAGACACACATGCACAGACACACGCATTACATTACTTAATCCATTCCTGTCAGCAGATAATACCATCCAAAAACACAGATTAGTTTTAGATTAAACCTGACATTCTGCAGTGTTTGTGCAATTCTATTTTTATCCTAAATAAATTCTGTGGGTGTTCTCTGAGAAGCCTTAAAGAGGATTCCTACTCATAAATATCCTGTGCTTGAATGTACTGGTTATTTTCTTCATGCCATTAATGACCTTTATTGATGTTTCTGCATTTTTTCTATTACATTATGCATTATCTCTGGTCAACACCAGTTCCTTTCCGTTTTATCCTCAGTTGAGTGACATTTCAGCTTTCTCCCTATACATTTTGCATGCCAAGTGCTTTAAAACGGAATCACTTTGTGGGTATTATTTTGGGTTCAGAAAACTTTGTACAGCACATTGATACCTATGGAACCCTACCTTTAATGTAGGGTAATGTAGGAGCAAACTAGAAAGATGAAAGATGGACCCCCATAGTTAAAAGCCTGGGTAAAGAGAAATGCTTTGGCCTAGGCACCTGACGGATAGCAAAGTAGGTGCCAGGTGTCAGGTCTTGCCAGGTATTTCCTCCCCAAGCACTTCACTGCATCACTCAGACAGGATCATTGGCTGAAGTGACACAAGGTAGCAAAGCAAGGTTAATTATTGGACAAAGTCCATCCCCACCCCCCCCAGTGGGAAAGGAAGTCTGTTAGGATTTTGGCACGCTGAGCCAGGAGAGATGGGAGTGTCAGGTTCAGAATGCTTCTCTATGTGTTGTAACCAAAGAGACTCCATTTTAATTCTTTTAGTGTTCTGAGTGCTTTCTTCACAGGTGCCAAGATGTTCCCTAGCAGCTATCTTTCTCAAGAGGAATGTTTTGACTACAGCTTTTCCAGTCCTGGGAAACTTTCACTTTCTCAGCTTCAAACAGATTGTTTTGAGAACTATGGGGGGAGGCTGGGCCTACTGAGTCTTACTACTTTGTACTGTATTCTTTGCTTTTCATTCGTAACAATACACGTGTACCAGTCCAGATATTGCATCTGGGCCAGTGGACTATAATGGTTGCATTTTTCAGTAAATCTTTTGAAAACAACCAACTCTTGTCTGATTGCAGAAGGTAGTCTGGATACAACTATTATTTAGCCACAGATCTGACACTTTGTTACGAATCACATCTGTTCCAATGCCTAAACCGGAGCAGCCGGATACCAAAGCCGTTCCCGACAGGGACCCTTTGTTTGATCCCTATGCCTCCCCCGGTTCGGAAGGACTGGAACCTCAAGGACCCGTTCAAAGAGGGACCGGGTCTTCTGTTACTACAATATACACCCTCGCTCCTAGCAGAACGGATACTTGACCCTTAGCAGCAGCTGACCCGCCGATATCCTTACCAACGCCGACACAGTGGGGATCGAGGCCTAGAGACACAAGGGAAAGGAGAGCGAGTACTGTGTTCACGCAACCCCTGATGGAAGGCCGACGGAATTTGGCTGTGATTGCAGAGCATCCCAGTAGCCAACCTTGGTACTATTGGAACCGTGAGGCCGACCAGTTGGAGTGGGAGCGAAGAGCTTTGGAGAGTACCCAAATGTGGGAAACATCCCACCGCGATGTAATGAGTTGGGACTATGCAGAAGTTGCTCCATGGACGGGGCAACAAGATTCGAGTGAGCACACGTGGATACAATTACAGAGCCGAACCATAGCAGTAGATGCCGGAATTTTGGCGGTTACAGGATTAGCGAAAGGAATCCTGGTGGGGAGATCGCAGGAAGAGCAAGGTAATGGGGCCCAGGGCATGGGAGAAATAAGACCGTGGCCCGGGGCATCCTATGCCGAGTATTTAGAGCCTACGCAAGTCCCTGGTGAACCTCCCCAGAAGTATGCTGAAACCGAGACCACGGCGGTGGACTCGAACATGGTACAGATCCTAGAGGAGAGATTGTCGAGTATGGAAGAGAGTCTGGCCCATGCAGTTCATTTGCTATCCGTGTTGGTGGTTGGGGGATCAGACGGAAGCCAAGAGATGGCCTCAGGTGTACAGAGCATCAGTCAAAGCTTGTCAGCTTTACAAAGGATTATTCCACGGACAGAAACGGGGGTACCCAATCAACCACTCCCGTTAACTGACGATTCGCAACAACCTGTACAGCCATCGAACCCCACACCAGGGCCAGTCGATGAACAGTCGACCGACACCGAAAAAGAAGAAGAAGAGGAGGAAGAGGAAATAGTTGGAGGAGGGAACCACCCCGAGACGATCTGAGGGGGACCCCGCCGCCTCCCGGGGTACCCCGCAACACCCGCCGGGGGAAGCTCCGATCCTTACACCTGCACCAATTCCACCGCAAGGACCACCAGCTACCCCCCCGACTACAACCGTACAGCAAGGGCAGCCGTTCCTGCCGAGGCTCGTAGCACCAATTGCATGGGGCACCACTCCTCGGCAATACCCGCTGACGGGATCGATAGGACGAGGTGCTACACCCAGGCCCCTACTGCAACCGGGACCGAGGGGACCTCCCCCCCAACACAGCCTGTCCCAAGAGGACCTCCTCCACCGCTACAACCCATTCCGAGGGGGCCGCCGCCACCACTACAGCCAGTGCCTAGAGGACCCCTCCGCCAGTTCAACCCATCCCAAGGGGACCTCCGCCGCCAATTCAGCCGGCACCGAGAGGACCGCCTCCTCCATTACGACCTCAACCGAGACCCCAGCAACCTCCGATACAACCTCCCCCGGTACAGCCTCATCCGCAGTACCCAGATGGGGGACCCCAACCAGTACCTATAGACTATTACCTACGGCCTGCACCGGTGACCAGACACCCGGAATTGCCAATGGAGTGGGTAAAACTGGAAGCAACATTCGATGGAGACCCGTCCAAACTAGGATTTTTCCTAGTACAAGCTTTACAATTCTTTAACCATTGGGGACATTTGTTCGGAGATGAAGCCAGCCAGATCGAACACTTGGGGTCTCGCCTACAAGGAAAAGCAGCAGAATGGTATGTAGCCCTTTACGATTTAGGGGCCCCTGAATTAAACACACTACAAGGTCTTGTAGATGCGCTCCGCGCCCAATACGAAGACCCTTTGGAAGAAAGTAGAGCTCGAACAGAATTACAGTCTATCAGACAAGGCAGCATGTCGGCTAGAGACTATGTTACAAAATTCCGACAGCTGGCCGCCAAATGTCCAAGGTGTGAGGAGTCCACCAAAATAATTCTGTTCAAACAGGGCATGAATCCCAGACTACTGGATAGGGCCCTGATGCAAGATAATCCCCCCACACTCTTGGGGTGGATTCAGTTAGCTTGTGAGGTGGAAAATCGTATGCAAGAAGTACGCTTGGTTGAACAGCAACAAGCCGCTGGGCACCGGCGCTCATCTGTACTTGTGAGAGGGAGCAAGAGTGCTGGATATGCAATTAGAGGAGCGAGAGATGCTAGATGGCAACAAGGGTTGTGTCTACAGTGTGGCCAAAGCGGTCACTTTGCGGCACAATGTCCGTTCCGGCCTGTGCAAAGAACTCCATTCCTACCAAGACGTCCAGCCCCCACTTCTCAGCCCACGCCAGCCCGCCCGACACCCACTCCCAGAGCGTCGAGAGGCAGAGGGACTTTCCGCAGAAATCCTCCTGAAAGGGGCTTAGAGCTCAAAGAGATTATGGACTATGATTCAATAGCTCTAATCGGAGAGGAAAACCCCGAAAGTCCCGCCTCGGGAAACGAGATGGATCTGTCGTAAAAGGACCCAAGCGGCAGATCAAAAACAAGTCAGTTCCAACTCCGGAAAGACCTCATGGGTCCATATTATTCATACCAGTAACGTTAGTTAAGCCAGAAAGAAAAACGCATATTCGTGTACAAGCCCTAATAGACTCGGGCTGCTCTAGGGACATTATTGCACCAGCCTTAGTAAATGGATTAGTACTCCCTGTGAAAGAACTGGAAACTCCAGTCATTTTTGAACAAATGGATGGCACTAATATGAATCCTGTCACTACCGAAACCATACCGGTCATTACAGGTATGGGACAACATTGGGAGACGAGATCATTCGTAATTAGTACTACAGCAAAGTGTCCTTTAATATTGGGAAGCAAGTGGTTGTGGGATCACAACCCCTACATAGACTGGAAAGCAGGAAGCATTACATTTTCCCATGAAAAATGTGCAAACCATCGCTGGAATCAAAACTGGGGTAAAAACCCTACTCTCATTGAACAAGCCCTGTTAACTCAAGAAGAACTCAACCAAAAGTTCATCACCTTGAACTTGATGGATCTCTAATAAAGTTACTTCAACCAATACACCTGTGTGTTTGCTGTGGAGAACTTGGGGATTCTACCTGCCAAGGGATGACAAAAAGATTTGTCATATCCAGGGGATACACTGCAATAGACTATGTTGATGGGGCCAGTGGTTGCCCCCAGTATGTGTACTGGTTTGTAGTAACGTTTTCACTTTGGATATATTTAGATTTGGAAGTGTGAGAAACAGATGATTAATTATGTTCCTGATTTCTTGTGCTGCCATGGAGAAAATTAATGCAGTTGAACTTTCACTGACATCTTGCAATTGTGTGTGCTTATTAATAAAACCTGTCTATTAAAATTAACAATAATTCAATTGTTAATTTTATACTTTAAATTGGAGATAACCAGAGCCTCTGTAAAAACATACACCCAAGTGGTGATGGAAAGAACATAATTACTTTCACTAATAACAAGCGTTAGTTGACGCAGAGAAAAAGGCAAATAAAAAAGAGGTTCGTGAAAAGATTGCAAATGCAAATAGTATAAGAGATATTGAATAATAATATTGGCAACTTGTAAAAAATATATTAATAGCAATGGGATTGGGACCCCTCCAGCCTAAACTTGGATTGGGGAGTCTTTTAAAAAAGGAAGCCACCACTGACAATGCAATCTTGTGCAGAATTTTTCCAACATTTTTATTTATTGCTGATATTGTTCTAATTTCCCTTTAATTCTGCAAACTACTTTGAGTATTTTGTAATATAACCGTAGCCTAAAAGTGTTGGAATGATGGAACCTTATAGATCTATTCTGTTAATTGTGGTACTTTCCTCCATTACGAGATAATCTTCCCCAGGGCTTTTTTTCTGGGAAAAGAGGTGGTGGAACTCAGTGGGTTGCCCTCGGAGAAAATGGTCACATGGCTGGTGGCCCCGCCCCCTGATCTCCAGACGGAGGGGAGTTTAGACTGCCCTCCATGCTGCTCCATGGCAATCTAAACTCCCTTCTGTCTGGAGATCAGAGGGCGGGGCCACCAGCCATGTGACCATTTTCAAGAGGTCCCGGAACTCCGTTCCCCCGCGTTCCCCCTGAAAAAAGCCCTGATCTTCCCTGACACAAAAGTTTTTTCTGCTGATGACAGGCCTTGTGTTCACAGAAGGCTCATTGTACCAGAGGAAGCCATTCCTAGTAGCAGAACAGATTATAGTATCCAGCTCTTAGTTAATAAATGTATCTTACTATATAATTGAGTAAGCGTATTTCAGACAACTACTGGCAATGACAATATACCAAAATAAAAAGAAATGAATTCTCCACCATCTCTCTTGATTTATTTTTATATTAGATGGGATTAAAAAAGATAGACCATGCTTTCACACATGCTGTGAAGGTAGGGTTGCCACCAGGCCTGGAGAAAAATGTCCTGTCCCTTTAACATAAGCTTAATGCGTGGAAATGGGCAGTGAAGCTTTTCATAGCATCACATAGGAAATAGCAGTCCATTAAACGTCTATTTTTTCCCTTGCAGGTAGTCCATTAACAATAACAGTCCATTAAACTTCTATTTTTTTTCTCCAGGTAGTTGGCAAGCCTTGGTAGAGGGATGGAAAACTCTTGCTTAGTCATTTAAAGAGAACCACTGGCCTAGTGTCATGTATGCCAGCATCCATGCCATTGTTGCATTCTGCATCCATGCCACTGTTGTGTCATATGCCATTACTGTGTTCTGCAGGCATCCATGCCATTGTCGTATTCTGCATTTTATACTGAGAGTGCTATAAGCATCCATGCCATCATTGCATTGTGCATCTTAGGCTACATCTTAAACTCATACTGCTATAATACCAAAGTTCAATACTGTATCTTATGCATTTTATATAATTCATCTGAAGGTGTCTAGATTGCAAATATTAATTTCTAGAGAAGCAAGTGGCCTCTTTGTTATCTCTAAGAAATATGCACTTTCATTTGTGAATGGCCTTGGGCTGAAGCTGCAGCTGTGTACTGAAATGTATCTTTTCACAGGAGGGAATGATTCCACTCTGTACTCTGTCTAGACTAAACTGCTCTGTTCCCATGTAACTTTTTCGGTTTCGCACCTGAACGCAAAGGAGCGGGAGAATATCAGTAGTCCTATTGTTTTACTAATTACTTTTGCTGACTTCTACCTAAGAGTGCATACCTGAACTGAATAGATTTCTAAATAAAGTTTCTTCAACCAATTCACCTGCTTGCTTGCTTGCTGTGAGGGACTTGGGGATCTTACTGCCAGGGACTGACACCCTAGGACTGACACCTAGTAGGAACCAGGCTTCAGACACCTTTGGCAAGAAATTCAGGATGATACTGCAAAGTATTACTAAGGGTGGTTGGCTTACAATGTTGTGCCAAGACTGTAATATTGTCTAGAATGTTGTTACAAGCTACAGGGCAAACACAGAGCAATTTGTGGGAAGAAACACCACCCACAACCTTTTCAGAGCTGTGCAGAAAACAGGTTTGAATGCCAAAGTGATCTCAAAGTCCAATTTGATATTCTTTCCCTTCCCATCAAGGTTCCTATGGGAACTCCTGCTTCTACTAAGGCTAGAAAATGATTCCTCTCAAAAACATAGACCTGGACTGTAATTTTACTCAAGCCTTTTCAAAACATGTGCTTTAAAAATGTCTCCCTATAATGCCTGAAAGTGCTTAATTGGTTACAGGTGGTGTTGCCCAGCAACCATTTCACCTTCTTGTTCTGCTTCCTTTTATATATAGCTGGCTTCAAACACACACACACAATTACAGAAAGTGAAAGGTAAAATACTATTTATTTCCTACTTTCAAAGAAGGAAAAGAATTTGCAGGACACCCTGAAAGAAAAGAATGCTCTTACAAGAGTGGGTCAAAAGCATGGATAGGAACGTGACTTCACATTGTGTGTATGTGCACAGTGGTACATAGGACACCATTTCAGAATATAAATGCTTCCTAAAGCATGATGCCTGTACAAGCAACAATGCAAAAGGAATCCTAAATTGTGTACTCACACGAACAAAAAAAAGCCACGAACAGCCCAATCTGCTGTTCGCGAACATGCTGTTCATGAAGCCCCATTCTAAATGAACAGGTGGTCGTTGCAAGCCTCGTTCGTTGCTGTCCATTGGTGTTCGTCAAGCCTGGCACCTGCAATCAATTCCCTTTGCAACTTAGACAGGGATTGTCTGAACTCTGTCTGAACTTCTGAACTCCTGCTGTTGCCCTGGAAACCCCAATCTAAGCCCAATTTAGCTTGATAGGCAGGTCTGCAAAGACCAGAGGGGAGGGGGGCTCCCAGCTCTGGCTTAGTTTGCAGACAGTGGAGAGGGAGACAGTTGCTGTTGGCATTTTGATATAGAGAGTGCATTGGAGCTTGAATTTTCTTTGTGTGTGGTGGGATAGGGATCTACCCCTTCAAGTTCCAGGGCTGCTGCCAGGCTCTGGGGCCAAGCTATTATTTATTATTGGTACCTTTCCTGCTGCCTGCTCAGGTCAGGTTTCCGGGAGTGGTGCAGTAGGGATCTTGACTTGGATGATGGCTGGAGGAGAGCCTGCTGGCCCCCATGAACAGCCAACCATGAACATGGTCATGAACAGGGCCATGTTCGTGGTTGTTCGTCAGTCCCTGTTCATGGATGGCAATGAACAACAAACATTATGTTCGGGTTTTTTTCTGTTCGTGCCCATCTCTACTCATGACAGTCCAATATGTTCACTGAATGTGCAGGTAGGGGGAGCGGGAGTGAGCATGCCAGCCCCACCCCCTGCTTCCACAGGATTACCTGATCGTAGTGGCTGCTTGAACTCATTCTCCCATGCAAAGGGGGAGAGTTCATACAGCCACTTCCTCAGCCCCCAGCAGACAATCAGGTGATCATGCAGAGGCAGGCAGTGGAGACAGCATGCTTGCTTCTACTCTCCCTCCCTGCACATTCAATAAAGGGTGAGGCTGTTGCGTGCCCTGGGATACAATCTCCTTCGGTAGGGTTTTAAGGGTTTGGGGGGCTCATGGTGGCACTGGAGAGGTTCAAACCAGGATAACTTGAAGGACTGTCATATAGAGGGTGGTGCAGTGTTGTTTTCCGCTGCCCCAGAAGGTCAGACCAGAAACAATGGCTTGAAATAAAATCAAAGATGTATTGACACTGTGACACTGAGAGATCTCTGTCTTTTGGTGCTACACCTCTGAAGATGCCAGCCACAGCTGCTGGCGAAACATCAGGAACTACAATGCCAAGACCACGGCAATACAGCCCGGAAAACCCACAACAACCATAAAATCAAAGAGCTTTCGGTTAAACATTAGGAAGAACTTCCTGACAGTTGGAGTGGTCCCTCAGTGGAACAGGCTCCCTTGGGTTGTCATGGGCTCTCCTTCTTTGGAGGTTTTTAAGCAGAGGCTAGATGGCCCTCTGACAGCAAGGCTGATTCTGTGAGCCTGGGCAAATCATGAAAGGGAAGGAAGGAAGGGTTACATCAGTGCTAAGTTCTCATTGTCTTCTTATATGCCTAGGGTAATGCTGATCACCACCTTGGGGTCAGGTAGCGATTTTCCACAGGCCAGTTGGCTAGGGACCAGTCGAGGACAGTTGCAGGGGGTAGTTGTGAATTTCCTGCATTGTGCAGAGGGTTGGACTATATGACCCTAGAGGTCCCTTCCAACCCTATGATTCTGTGACTCTATGATAACAGACTTGGGAAGGATCTCCTAGGCAGCTTTACATGCACTCCCATCCCTTGCCTGACAAAAGATAGTATTGCCTGACAAAAGATAGTATCTATATCATATGTAAGGTGTCTCCAATGTGGTGCCTGTAGGTGCTATGATACCAACTGTCACCTTTCTTAGTACCTGCCAGGTATATTAAGAAGGTGGGTGGAGCCTGGTGGGGCTTTGAGCAGCATGGCTTCTAACTGGCCATTGGAGAGATGACTGGCTGTGCAGATTTAAAAGCAAAACATTGCTTGAGCTGCAGCTGCCACCACGGCACAAGGATCTTCACCGCATGTCTGAAGGTAAGCTCTGTGTACACAAGAAAACTTATTTAAACAATATGCTTACTTTAAAAAAGCAACATGTTAAGCAGAGCTTCTGCCTAAAACATTGTAATGTTACTATTAGAGTTACACGTGACCCACTCCCTGACATTTTGTGGTTGGTTTCACCTCCTGTGGCAGCCATTTTGTGATCGTGCCCCACCCACCAACTTGGAATAGAATTCCAAATGTGTCAGCAGGATGAAAAAGGCTGGAGACTCCTGCCTAGGCTGAAGACATAAGAGACGGATCGGAGAGACCCAGATTGGAATCCCCACTGTGCCTTGACAGCTTGCGGAGTGGTCTTGGGCCGCATTTCTGGCTATTATTTTGTTTTTGTAATTAAAGCGGAAGTTGCATGAAGGGCAGGAGGAGCAGAAAGATACATATTAAGGAATACCAAATGAGCCTTCTTGTTTAGGTTGGCAATACAATGAAAGTTTTCTTTCTTTGCACCTGATAGTTGGAGAGGGTGACTGAGAGGCTTTCATACGTTCTATGAGCCTGTCTACAGAATATGGAATAAGTCAGAGCTTGTACAGAAAGAATGGCCTCCTCCCAATGAAACGAAATAGAAAATTCTTTTCTAATGTTCCCATAAGGTCCATTTCAAACAAAAAGAGACTATCAAACAGCTTTAAATGGGTTATTGATATTACTGTATTAATTTTTAGAATGCCCATGGAAAGAAAATGGAGCAATTGTCTGATATTGCAAGCAATTATAATGGCAATTTCCCCCCCACATCCTAGCATCTACCAACACAATTGGTTGGTGTGTGTGTGTAGATTATACAGCATGCAAACCATTCTGTGCAGTTTCCATAGACATTTAGTTTCATGACTGACCGCTGGGACTCAGCTTTTTGTTTGGGGTGCAGCACAGTGTGGTTTATGTGTCATTTGTACTACCATGTGGGTGCTACCTTCATTAATTGCTCTGGATGTTTAATGGTTGTTTAATCCTATGTTGTACAATGCTGAAAGCACTATTTTGTAAAGGTTAATGAAGCCTTTAGGCAATTATGATCTTTACAATACTCCCTGACCTTTGCAAAATGGCTTGCTCCTTTCCAAGTCGCTCCTGACAGTGTTTCTTGGAAGAAAGAAAAGAAAAAGTGCTGTCTTTGCAAATGTTGAATGCAGAGCAGCTATCCAATGGTAACTTATATCCAGATTTGCTGTAGTGTATCACACCCAACATTTTAACAGAAGGGGAAGAAAAGATGCTCTTGTGTACTTGTAACATACCAATAGGGCTTTTTTCTGGGAAAAGAGGTGGTGAAACTCAGCTCCTAGGACTACACAATGACGTCACTTTGGGTCAGCTGGAACAAGGGAGGAGTTTTTTAAAGTTTAAATTGCCATCAGCAAAAATGGTCACATGACCAGTGGCCCCGCCCCTTGATCTCCAGAAAGAGGGGAGTTGAGATTGCCCTCCACCCTGAGCGGCACGGAGGGCAATCTAAACTCCCCTCTGTCTGGAGATCAGGGGGCGGGACCACCAGTCATGTGACCATTTTCAAGAGGTGCCGGAACTCTGTTCCACCGTGCTCCAGCTGAAAAAAAGCCCTACATACCAAGTGAAGCACACATATGATGAGGAGGGTTCTTTTCTATCTGCTACATTCTGAAATGCCATCTTCTTCTTTACTGAGAGTCACCATTTCTTTACATTTATATAAACAGGACGGAAAGTGCTACAATCAGCTTTCTTCTTCAGAAGCCACCACCCTTGTCTCACAAACCTGTTAGAGTTCTTTGAGGGAGTGAACAAACATGTGGACAAGTGGGAACCACTAGATGTTGTCTACTTGGACTTCCAGAAAGCTTTTGATAAAGTCCCTCATCAAAGCCTGCTAAGTAAGCTCAGTAGTCATGGGGTAAAAGGACAAGTCCTCTAGTGGATCAAAAACTAGCTAATGAGTAGGAAACAGGATGTCATGGCCCAGTCTGGACTCAGTGAGGGTGATGTCTCCTCTGGAGGAAAGGAGCCTCATGTAGCCAGCCATGACTCCTCAGGAGAAGAGGCGTTCTGTGTAGCCAGCCCTTGCCCTGTCTCAGCAGAAGCTGGTGATCAGGAGCAACAGCAGCTGGCTGATCAGAGCTTACAGCCAGGAGCTGAGGCACCAGCTCCCTCTGGCCCCAATACCACAGGGGAAGCTCAACCAGGAACTTCAACAGGGGAAGCTCAGTCAGGGACTGCCAGCACCACAAGGGAAGCCCAGCCAGGGGCTACCACCACCCCCAGGTTCACCCATGCCTAGAGAGTGCTGCAGACAGTGTCAGAGACTGGAACTGCAGGAGAGACAGCGCAGTGCTCGTCTCCTGAGCTGATGCCAGCTGCTGGAAAGCAACAATGAGTAGCATCAGGATGGAGCCCCAGCAGCCCCAGCAGCTGGCTGAAAACCACACCTGGCTATAAAAGCCAGTCAGGAGCAACTGACAGGCATGGAAGCAACGTGTCAATTACCTGCAACCACTTCCTGTTCCCTTGTGTTGCTCTTGCCTGCACCTTGCCCTTGTGTTCTGACCTATGGACTGGACTGGACTGGACTGGACTGGACTGGACTGGACTGGACTGGACTGGACTGGACTGGACTTGGCTTGGCTTTTTGGATCTTGGACACATCCCTGGCATTTACCTTGGGCTCTGACTATGGACTGGACTTGGCTTGTGACTCTTGAAGGCTCCTTGGCTTCGTGGTAGTACCTGGGCTACCAGCTTGGGTGGGCCCAGCCCATGACAGGGCATTACATAGCCCTGTGTGATACAGGGGAAGCTCAGCCAGGGACATCAAAGGCTACAGGTGCAGTGCAGCCAAGGGCCTCCACCCCTCCCCCCAGTTCACCCACACCCAAAGAACGCCGCAGACAACACCAGAGATTGGAATTGCAGGAGAGGCAGCGCAGTGCTCATCTCCTGAGCCAATGCCAATTGCTGGAAAGTGATGATGAGTAGCATCATGATGGAGCCCCAGCAGCTGGCTGAAAATCACGCCTGGCTATAAAAGCCAGTCTGGAGAAACTGCCAGGCATGGAAGCAAAGTGTTAACTACCTGCAACCACTTTCTGGAATCTTGCATCTTGTTCTTGCCTGCCTCTTGATTTGGTACTCTCATGCTCTGACCTGTGGACTGGACTTGACTTGGCTTTTGGATTCTAGACACACCCCTGGTGTTTACCTTGTGCTCTGACTACAGACTGGACCTGGCTTTTGAATCTTGAACACTCCTTTGGTTTTGTGTTAGTGCTTGGACTATCAGCTTGGGCGGGCCCAGCCCATGACACAGAGAGTGAGTATAAATGGGCAATATTCACAGTGGAGGGTGGTAATCAGTGGGGTACCATGGGGCTCAGTATTGGGTCTGGTGCTTTTTAACTTGTTCATTAATGATTTGGAGTTGGGAGTAAGCTGTGAAGTGGCTAAGTTTACGGATGACACTAAATTGTTCAGGATGGTGCGAACCAGGGAGGATTGTGAGGCACTCCAAAGGGATCTGTGAAGGCTGGGCAAGTGGACATCAATGTGGCAAATGAGATTCAACGTGGCCAAGTGTTGGACTGGATGGGCCATTGGCCTGATTCAACATGGCTTCTCTTATGTTCATATGTTCCTTCAGGTAATCAAGGAAGGGGAGGATTTTACTGAGAAGAGCCTGGGGGCTCTGCACAAGCATGAAGAAATAAGTCCAAGAGAAGAAGGAAGAGTCGATATCCCTTCTGAGCCTCCTCTCAGTTCTGCTGTACTCGAGGTGAATCGTTGGCTGAAGTGGTGGTGCCGGCAGGAGCGCTTTGGGTTCTGGGACCATGGGATAAGTTTCCTTAGAATAGGCCTTCTAGCACATGATGGGCTTCACCTCTCAAGGTCAGGGGAAAAATATTTGGAAAGAACTTGGAGAGCTTCATTAGGAGAGCTTTAAACTGATGCCACAAGGGGAAGGGGACAATCAACATGTGGATTTCACTTGCTTCTGGGGAGGCACAGGGGAGGGTGTCTGCAGCGGAGGCAGGGAAATCCCCAAGTGCTGACAGGAAACTATCAGGATCCAACCTTTGGTCAATTCTATATATGTGTCCTATTGCTACTGTAGTTAAGACACTTGGCATTGGATTTCCACAAATGCAGCACTGGTGTCGAACCACATTGACAAGGTCTTGCCGAATATTTAAGATCTCAGCAAGCAGAATTCACAATGATGGCAGTCAGCAGAAGCCGGGTTATCAGCGATCACCATATTTCAAGAGAGCTTGTGAACTTCATCATGGATTAGACCTGACACGTTCCATTTATTGACTTAATTTATTCATTGAGAATGCCTCCTAAGAGCAAAAGCACTGCATTTCCACTACTGTGCTATTTATGTTCGAATCTGGTGGCTACTACTATTCTGCCTGGTGAATATAGCGAGCATTTGAGACGGCATCATCACTGACAGGCAGCAGAGCAGGCTGGACTCATCACTACCTCACATACAATGCTCATAGATGGAGCCTCATTGCTGCATTCTGCACCAACTGAAGTGTCCATATCATCAAAGGCAGCCCCCACGTAGAGCACATTACAGTAGTCCAACCTGAACGCTACAGCAGCATAGAGAAGCATGGCTATGTGTCAGCCGAGTCTCCATAAGGGGTCAGCTTATGAGTCAGATGAAATCAAAAGAAGGAGCTGCTAAAAACAGCACCAAAGTGTTTCTCCATTATCAAGGGCAGGTCTAGGAAATCCCCCAACTCTACCCTCCAGGATCTTAACTTGATCTACCCCCCCCCCCATGCCCAGGCTCTTGACTTGATCTACCAGAGAGACCTTAACACTAACTATGGTAGGTCAAATCTAGCTAAGTACTATTATAGAATCATGGAATCCTAAAATCATAGAGTTGGAAGGGACCTCCAGGATCATCTCATCCAACCCCCTGCACAATGCAGGAAATTTCCAACTAGAGGTGGGCACAAACCAAAATATGAACCAAAATTAAGCATGAACCAGGCCGGTTCATGGTTCACGAACCACTGTTCATCAGATCCCATTTCTGATGAACTGCCATGAACTTTTAGGCTGGTTTGTTTGGTTCGTTTTTTGGTTCATCACTGCAGACAGCCTGGTGCAATCAATCAGTTTCCTAGGCAACAGGGGATGGACTTCCTGCAGACCTTCTGCTGACCCAGAAGTGACCTTCTGCTGACCTGGAAGTGACGATTTTCTGACCTGGGTGTGCTGTTTTCACGAACCAAATGAACCGGTTCGCAAACCAGGGGCAGGTTCGTGAAAGTTCGTGGTTTGTGAAATTTGATGAACCACGAACCACATGGTTCAGTTTTTTTCCAGTACGTGTCCATCTCTATTCACAACTAAACTGGCCTGGAAAAAATTGCTTCCTGATCCCAAAGTGGCAATCGGCATTACCCTGGGTGTGTAATCCCTTCCCAGCCTTCCAAGTGTTATAAAGTTGCTAGTGTTATCGAACCATAAGGTAGATTTGCACCTCTGTGAGACCTAGCAGCAGAGTTCTAAGCAGCATTATGCTCTCCTAAGCCCACACACTTCAGTGGACTTACAAGAGTGTAACTCTATTTAGGATTGCCTGGAAATAATTTCACGTAGGGCTCAAATATATATACACTGGCAAAATCTGCCTGGGTGGGAAGCCTGAAGATCCTTCTTTGGCCGTACAATGTTTGGAGCTGCCTGGGGAAACACAGAGGATTTCAAGATGAACGTGTGAGTGAAAGTCAGATTGAGAACCCATGACCCAACTCACATCGCATATAATATGTATTGTGCCCTTAGGCAAATCCTCATGTGTTGTCGAGTTACAATGGAATGAACATGCATGTACCAGACTCATGACAACTAGAAAAGCTGTCATTTATGTTTGTATTTACTTACTTTTGGGCAAGGAACTTTACTCTTGCAATGAATCAGGGCTAAGGAGTCCAGATGTTGCAAAAATTACCCTGTTTATTCACGTTTGTTCTGAAAATCTGTTGAATCACAGTTTAACTACATCACTCATGACCCTATATCCCGTCAGATCAATCACAACTCATTCAGCTTGCTTCTTTGTAGTCATGAAATCCAGGCACGTAGCATAGTTTACACACTGAACCAGATTCTTTTCTTCCAGGCAGTCAATAGCAGTCAAGAAAATAACATTCCTGTAAAACCTGTGGGATTAAATTTTGTTTTCATATAATTAGTCTTTGTTCCGAGAAATTATATTTGTTAATAATACCAAAACAAGGTTTTATGTCTTACACGACTGTTATAGAAAAGTGCCATTGGAAAAAAATAACCCCCCTTTGAGAATAATAGTAATATATTAATTTATTTCAAGTTCCCATAATCGCAAGAGACATGATATCTCATGATCTGATCAGGCAGGACAGCCTCCTTAGAACTTTAAATGCATTGACATCTTGACATTTACACTTTCCAATCTGACGTGTGACTGTACATCTTGTTTAAAATCACACACAACTCTTAACACTTCTGCAGGATTTTTAATAGCAGAAGCAAGTGGAATGCATTTTGCACACAGCTCCCTAGAAATCAATGGGGTCCTACTGTTAAAGTAGTTTATGGTTTTTCTTCACAGTAAGATGAGATGGGTGAAGAGAGAAGAAGACACAGAAAGCCAAGCTACAAGTGATGAATGATATTTAAACGGCAAGTGAACAGACTTACTTGTATTCCTCCCTGTTCACTTGCTCTCCACTTGATCATGCAAGTGGAGCGCAAATGAACAGGGAGGAATACACGTGAGTCTGTTCACTTGCCGTTCAAGTGTCATTCGTCACTTGTAGCTTGGCCCAGAGTTGCAGCTGATTCTCTGATGTCTGTGGATGCTCCTGATGCTCTGGAATGGTAACTGTCATATATGCCTGTCTGCATATCTGCCATGAATGTATTCCATGTTATGTACTGGCCCTCTGAGGGCATGAGAAGTTTCTTATTTGATGAGAAGTTCTTATTGATGTTAAGGCAGTAGGTTATCTCACAAGTATTTACTTTCTCTTTCCCGGTTCTTCCAGCAAGTGTCCTTGAAGGATGGCTGTGGCCAGCTCGAAATGTATCTTTCTTGGGAACTGAGATGATTTCATTCTTTGTTCTGTCTAGCTTAAACCTAGCTTCTCCCTTTCACCCCCCCTCCCAGCCTTTCGTGCCCAAGACTTTAATGGTTCTTATCCTGATGGTGGGAACTTTCCCTACAACTAACCTCACCAACCCCATTTACATCACTTCTGCCAATTCAGCTCTCTGAGCTCCTTGAACTTGATGGATCTCTAATAAAGTTACTTCAACCAATACACCTGCGCGTTTGCTGTGGAGAACTTGGGGATTCTACCTGCCAAGGACTGACAGTGACCAAGCTGAAAGACTCCTAAGCCAGCTATTGGCCAAGCTGATCCTCAGTGGGAACAAGGAGCCTTTTCCTCTCCTGCCAAGGTACCTTCGACGCTTACCTTTTGACTCATCTCTGAGGAGCCTTGGCTTACAACCACTAGAGCAGGCTAGCCTTCTCTGGCCACTTCCTCCTCCATCCCGCCCAGGAAGGCATCTTGCAGGCCACACTGGAAATCTCTAACAAAAAGAAGCACTAGAGGGGGAACCAGTAATACTACAAACACAAAATCTCCCTCTTACAATAAATGTGATAATCTCCTATAAACAATTTTACTCAAAGTGCAATAAGTGCAAAAATCCTCAATAAATCTCATAAATATCAGTAATATCAAAATACAGTCAAATGCAATATCAATTCCTATAAACATCAATAATAAATAATCACTTCATAAGAATACAGTATAAATACAAAATACATCTTCAAGCGACAATAATTCAGTCCACGAAGGTCCACAAGATGCCACAATTAGACATGGGTTCAAACCCAAAAAAAATTAACGAACCAGCAGTTCACGATTCAGTGCTGACGATGATCCCGAGATGGCGAACCGCAACGAATATTTCCCGTTACCGAACTGGTTCGCGGTTCATTGGGCATGGAACGGCCCCCGTGGCACTTACAGAGCCCATATTCCTGGGGAGTCTTTTGCAGCCTCTCCTACAGCCATCACCCAAGTTTGGACAAGATTGCAAAAGGGATCTTGGAGTTATACCCTCTCCAATCCAAGGCCCCCAGGAAACTCCCACAAAAATCCAAGCTGAATTATACTCTCAGTCTCTCTCCCCAAAGGCTAGCAAGAGGCAAGCAAGAGCTCTGTCCCACTCCACTGCTCACTGAAAGTGAAACCCAGCCTGGGAGCCCACGGCTATTTATAAGCACAGGTCCCATTGAGCAATGCAGGAGGTCTGTGTTTGGCCATCAGAGCTGCCTATCAGTGTTTGCAGGGATGAGATTGGAGTGACTGTGGCTACAGGACACTCTCCCGCTCCCCCCTGGGTGTCTTCTCCCAACTTGTAACCGCTTTGCAGCTCTGTGGTTGAAAGGAAGACCTGCCGATCAAGGTAAGCTGGGCTTCCATTCGGGTTTCCAGGGTGACAGAAGGAGCACAGACAGAGTTCAGGGATTCCCCCGGCTCCATTGCCAGGGGAATTGATTGCTGGCGCCTGAGTGTCTGGCTTCCCGAACCGTGGCCGAACACACTGAACCAGGCTTTTACCGACCGCTGGTTCGTTGGCCATGGCTGATAACGAACCGCTGGATCGCGATCGCACGATTGCCATTTTCGTGGGGTTTTGAAGTTCATAATGTGGTTCGTGCCCATCTCTAGTCACAATGGCAGTTGTAGTCTCTACTTTTACTTGGGTCACAGTAACCCCCTAGATTCACACCATCCGCAATCTGCGGGGGGGGGGGGGGCAGCCAAGCTTCCCTTGTGCTGGCTCGGTTCTGGCCCAACAAATCGCCAGCTCCCTTTGTTTCGCAATAAAGGCTTCTTCAGAGGCCATTATTTAACCTTGTAGAGACAACATTACAGAAGTATTCCTCCAACTGAGTGTGAAGGCTAGGATCTCCGAGACATCAATAATAAACAGTGACCCGCCACTATGACATCTTGTGGACCTTCTTGGACTGAATTATTGTCGCTTGAAGATGTATTTTGTATTTATAGTGTGTTCTTATGAAGTGAATATTTATTGTTGATGTTTATAGGAATTGATATGGCATTTGATTGTATTTTGATATTACTGATATTTCTGAGATTTATTGAGGATTTTTGCACTTATTGCACTTTGAGTAAAATTGTTTATAGGAGATTATCGCAATTCTTGTAAGAGGAAGATTTTGTGTTTGTAGCACACTGGAAATCTGCCAAGAATTAATGAGAGCCAAGATGGGTCCTCTTTTGCCTGTGCTGAATACTAAGTTGACCAAACATGCCTCTGAAATGGATCCCTCCCCTTCCCACCTCCCTTCCAGTCAACTTTCAGTTTATTCTCATACGAGGCAGACGCTTGTCTTCATGTGATTAGCATGCACATTCAAAATGTGTCTTGCCTGGCGGAAATGTACAAGATGATTGCATATGCAGTGGTGGCATCAAATGCAAAGATCAACAAGATAAGAACGAGAGCAAATGACGTGTGGTGGACTTGGAGCTGAGAACTCTAATTCTACTTCTGCCATGTGCTCGATGAGACTCTTCAGAGATATAAAGGAAGCAAGCAAGGGTGAAGCGATTGTGACAGGCTTTCTTTTTGCCTGTTTCAAGGCTTTATGAAAGAGAAATCATGTGAAAAGAAAAAAAAAGCTTTAAATATTAAGCTGTAGCAAATTTCTCAGTCCATAGTGGTTTTTTTCCCCTAGCCTAAAAAGGAAGAAAAAAAACCAAACAGTAAGTAACTAAGACAGCTGAGAATCTAAATAAACTTCAGCAAGGAGAGAAATTTCAAGAGCATTAGCTAAGGATCCACTCTAATTTTAGCTGGGAGGTGGGTTTCCTGGAAACAGATTTCTTTAAAACAAAAGATTGTTCACAACAACAATCAAAACCAAGGGTTCGATCAAAAAAGGGGGGGCAAAAAGACTTGTGGGGGTGCAGGTTTGTCAGGCTACAGCCAGCAGCCCCCAGGAGAAATTGAAAGGCAGGGCCTGGCATGGTAGAAAACAATGGAAATTACATCTTTAGATGCTCTAGTATTTACAGCACCTCTATGGTTTCATCATAGAGTTTTTGTCAATGCTAGAGTGTCCTCTACTGTTTTTTACCAGAAGCAGCATTAGCATACTAGTGTTGATGCAGGCACACTATCCCCCCCCCTTGAAACTAGAGGAAAAGTGTGCTCCCTTTATGATCATTCAGGGTAAGCAGATGTGACGTTCATAGATTTGTATAAACGAAATGAGATGAGCTTCTATATGTTTTGTATAATTGTTTTTTTACATGCACACATGCCCCTATGCTGGGTGGAAAGGCAGCATACAATTGTTTTAAATAAACAAATAATTAAAAGTTGCTTTAATCACTCAGTGGCACTGCACATACATCCAGGAATTCCAGACTCAGATCCTCCCACCTCTGTTTGAAGATCTCAGGGAGCAGGGCTGGTAAAAGAGTCACCATTTGACAAGATTCACACTAATAAAATCGATTAGGGATCCCATTTCCCACGTGTGGGTGGGGTATTCCCCTCTCCCAGCCTCTGCCCCCCGTCACCACTTAATAATAATAACAGAATTCGATTTATATACCACCCTTCAGGACAACTTAATGCCACACTCAGAGTGATTTACAAAGCATGTTATTATTATCCTCACGATAATCACCCTGTGAGGTGGGTGGGGCTGAGAGAGCTCCGAGAAGCTGTGACTGACCCAAGATCACCCAGCTGGGTTCAAGCGGAGGAATCTGGAATCAAACCTGGCTCTCCAGATTAGAGTCCTGCCCCTCTTAACCACTACACCAAACTGGCTCTACATTTACTTGGCCAATGAGGGGGGGAAGGTGTGGAGGATCCACTCCGGAGGGATTCCTTTTCATGCTGGACATGTCACTCCTGGCACAACAAGGAAATGAAGGCCCCCAGATGGGGCCCCCAATACTAGTTGGGGTAAGTCCCCCCCCCACTCCCTACCATCCCCAGTTTGGACCCCATGAGGAGCTGGCAACCTTAAGATAGATTGACTTGGTATAGGCCTGAACCCAACCTGCATTCTCTAACATGTAAATTCTTAAAACAGAACAGAGGGGAGTGCTCCTTTCCCCAGCTTCTCTCATGGGGTAATATTACCGTGATTTTAAATGCATGTTTTAAAGAGATCATTATAATAAAGAGACACAATAAGGCTCAGCACTTTGACTGAACAGAATGTTTATTTTCATGTGCCGTCACATGCAGCCAAATGCATTTTAAAAAACCTTAAAGATTCTTTTAGCGTTTGCAGTAGGTTGAAGGAGGTAGGAGGTAACCAAATTGAGTACTTAAATATTTAATGGCCAAAGGAAAGAAAAGAAATGAGAAAAGTATTAAAAAATGTAACAAAAATAAAACATCAGAACAAAGGTGCCACTAAGAAACAGAGAGCTGCCCTTTCTTCTGGAGGAGAGAGAAGAGAAAAATACAGACCATGGTGAAAGGCCAGGGCAAGTTAGCTGAAGCGAAGTTTTTGATCTCACAATTTGATTTTATCATCCTCTTCTCCCTCCTCCTTCAAAAACGACCTTGCACTTTACCACATCACCTGTAAACCTGCCACAAAGAAGATTCAGCCGTCTGATGATTATAGTTATTTTAAGAGTTGGTTAAAAGAAGAAGAATGTGGTATTTTTTCCCACAGTCTCACAGAGTATATAGAAAAGGTCAGCGACGAGGTCAACACAGCTCATCTAATACCAAATTGCCTTTTAAAAATGCTCTTACAGAATAGGTACAAACCTCCCACAGTTCACATTCATGAAGGAGCTCCAAGTCAAGATAAGTATCTTTTGTCTACCCCCCATTATCCTCTGGATGGTGTATTTAAGATAATGCCTCAGAGAAACAGGAAATGTATTTCCAAAGAAGACCAAGTGTGGCGATCAGTCTTGCCGTAAGCAAATCCCCAGATCCAGGCAACCTAATATGCACATAATGTTAATTATGAACATTAAATTTTGTTATCTACCAGGTGCTTTGCATCTCCCCTGTTAACGATGAGAAAAAAGATGGGGAAGGATCACAGAAAGCATCCTTTGCTGATATGAGGATTTGCTTGGCGAACCTTACATATGGAACAAGGCTGAAAACTGAGGGAGGCTGAGAGCCTCCCACCAGCTAAGCTTACCTGAACTCAGTTCCAGTTGCCACCTAGGGCTAAGGGCGGGGAAAGGGAGGAAGCACGGCGACAAAACTCAGACCCACACGTTGGCTGGAATAATAAATCAGCCACAACTTTATTGTTAACAGCAGCTGCTTCCACACACGTTGGATAATCCACTTTCAATACTCTTTAGTGAACATTTGGAACTGCTTTTCCAAATGTGTGGAACAACAAATTCAAAGGATTGCTAAAGTGCATTGAAAGTGCGTTTTTCAATGTGTGTGGAAATGGCCGGCATGGAGCATTGGTGCCACATGTGGATCAGATCCCAAATAGCATCAACTGACTCACCTGCCAGCCGATGACCCTCACCTCCCCTGACCCAAGCTGAGGGGGGGACTGCAGAGTGACATTTAGGGGGTGATCACCTGGGTGTACACTCCTGAGTTATTCTCTTGCCACCTGGGAGTGAGTATGCCCCGGAAGCCCCCGAGATGGGCATGCACCACCATAATTCACTCCCAAGATTCCTTATGGGAATCCCCCTACCAGGGAGCCTGGGCGCGCAGGCACTGACTCCTCCAAAAGGGATCTGATCCAATGACAAGCCACCACAAGAGCCACCAGTGGCTCCCCACCAAAGCTCCTACGGCTGTAACCATTCCAGCAAGCCATCCCGGAGGTCCTGCAGCCAAATTTCCGGACCCCAGCTGGAAAGATGAACCCCATCAGGGCAGAAGAGGGGTTCCAAGTGGAATGAAATATCTCAGTGCACAATCAAGATGCCTCCAATCCTGGCGATATAGCGCCCCACGGCATGAGCCAGCCTTTGCCTGACCCCATCAACTTTCTCTGGGCAGCAAGCCCCTTGCAAGACACATCTTTCAAGCAAGTCCATCCATAGGAAGAAGTTTTGTGGAAAGAGTCCCTGAAGGTAGTCGAGATCGCATGGAGCGCTTCAGGTCCAGACCTTCCCACTTGCCCAGATCATTCTCTCCAACCTGAATAACTATAGCATCTGGAGGGCCCCACCGCTAGGCTTGGTGAAGCAGCATTGGTACCAGGGATTCCCAAAGAATACCACATAAACCCAGCCAATGGATCTGCAGGTGACCATCTAGTCCCAGGTGTCTGCCCCAACCGGTCGATGAAGCATACCTCCTGGATAAATACATGATGCTGTGGCCACATACCCAAATGGTCTTCTTTGGCCCTGAAAGAAGTCAAATAGACACCAAACACTGGTGGGGTGAATGTAGGAAGGGAATGGGGCCAGATCACTAGCGGCCAATATTCTGGATAACTGGGGCAGGCACACCCAGGCCTGCAGCCACTGTGGCGGCCCTGATACAGAAGGAGTGTATGCCAAAAAATCATCCAGGTAATGAGTAATAAAGGGTGAACCCATGTGGTCCTTGGCAGCTCATTCAAGAAAGGTGCTAAAGGTTTCAAAGGCCATGCAAGCTACAGAGCAACCCATTGGCATAGCCTTTTCAACATACCATTGCTCCTTGAACTTGAAACCCAGTAGGCAGTGATCCAGGGCGTGAGTGGGCAGCAGCTGGAAGGTTGGAAGGAAGCTGGAAGGTTGACTGCACATCACACTTAGCCATAAGGGCTCCAGGCCCTCAAGATTGAACCAAATGAACAGCATAGTCAAACGAGGTGTACTTAGCTGAGCAACCGGGGCGGGGGGGGGATAGACTGATTGACCAACAAACCCCTGGGGTATGAAAGATGGTGTATCAAATGGCACTCACCTGGAGTTTTCTTGGGAACAACCTCAAGTGGGGACACTCTAAGGTAGGGTAGTGGGGGGCTGGAAAATGGCCCGACAAACCACCCAGCAGCTACCTCCTTAGCTATGTTAGCTGCCACCACCTCCGGCAACTTCTTGGAAGAATGAAACTTGCCAGAGATGGTAGCTATGCGAGGTCATGTAAATGGGATGCAGAACTCTGCTGAAAAGCCCTCCAGTAAACAACGGGCTGCCTGCCTGTCGGGGTAGCATGAGAGGAGGGGGAGGAGGGCATGAAGCCTGAAAGGGGTGTGGGTGAGGCCCAGGATCCCACAGCCAGGGCTAATTACTGTCACCGGTAGAATGGGAGATGGTGGCTTCCTGATCCTCTGTCCTAGCAGGAACCACTGCAAGGGAGGGTGGAGCTGTAGAGGCAAGATGGGCTGAAATGTGGGCATCCACAGGCATCACAATTGTGCTCAAAGTGGCACTTTGGCCATTGGCACCTGCCCTGATTATATTCCCAGTATAAACCACGAACCCTATCCCCATGACTGGCCAGCACCCACCCTGAGACCCGTCCCCCTGCCTTTAATGTGAGGCACCACCAGCCAGAGCCACAGTTTCTGGTTGATGAGGTCCCACCTGGCCCTGGAGTTGTGCAAGGCCCTCTTAAGCAAGACCTCGTCATAATCTATGGCTGCATTATCCCCAACTAAGGCCCAGAGCATGTTCCCCAGATGGTTGGTGAGATGTCAGCTCCTCTTGGAGGTAAGCCTCTTGCACCACCCCCATATATACTCTGAACCCCTCTAACCAATTGGCGAATGTATGTTCAACCACTTCCTTCTTACCCCTTTTTTTCTCCCGTTTTGAGGGGAGTGGTCCTCCCATCCTCAGCCTCTGGCCGGAGCAGTGAAAGGACATCTACATAATATCCATCCAAAATCTGTTTGCGAACCTTATGGGCCAGGTGAATCCCAGGGGGATCCTCATCATCCATGAAGGATGAAGTGAGGGGGGGCTCCTTGGAGTTCCAGACCTCTCGGGGGTCGCCCTCCCCCCCAGGGCCCTGGCCCGCCTCCACTGGGCCTAGGCCAGGAGACCAGGGACCTTGGCTGCCAAATCCCAGTAGTCCTCCCATTGAGCCCCTTCCTCCGCTGATGAGGACTCACCTGATGTTCAGTTGCTGACTGCTTTCTCACAATGAAGGCAGCAGCTTGACTTTGTATGAGGTTTTCCTCCATTTGAGGGGCCTCTGGTGTTCCCTGCTGCTGGAGTCCACAGAGTTGGACGAAGGAGACTGTGCCGCCCAATGTCCTGCTGCCGAATGCCTCCTCCTTGCCTTACTGCTTCTGTTTTGTTGGGGGACCTTGACAAGACCTGGGGCAGGCAAGGCTGCCCTGGGACTGGAGTTCCCCAGATGTTCGACCCAGGCTGTAAGGAGCTCCAGTGCCCGGCGGACACTCTGTAGCAAACTTGGAAGA
The DNA here is from genome assembly GCF_028583425.1 of Eublepharis macularius. NCBI lineage: Eukaryota > Metazoa > Chordata > Lepidosauria > Squamata > Eublepharidae > Eublepharis > Eublepharis macularius. Next base: position 214,505,962 of record NC_072791.1, on the reverse strand, counting down.
GGGATTACACTTAGTAGATAGGCAACTCTTGGTTGCCGCAGTTGGCTCCCACCCCTTCTGTCCCCTTTTTGGGAGGGGAGCAACTGGTGGGGAGGCAGCAGTGACACCCCAGCTTTGTACCATCTCTTTGCTGGTTCCTTGCCCTGAGAACTTGGCTGCCCCCCCTCTGACCCCTTGGATGAAGAAGTGGAAAGGGAGGGCCTGCTGCCTTTTGACTTCCCCTGAAGAGGGCAAGGGTTCCCTGTCGCACTGGATACCTTTGCTGAGGTTGAATGAGCCTTCATGGTCCCACAGTTGGGATTGGCGACAGCACTAGCCACCCTGCTTGCCACCTGGGAGCCCTTCCCACCAACTCTATCCCCCTTGGAAAGAGCCATGATGTTTTAACACCTCCACAGAGCTTAAGCTGAGGCACCTGCTTGCCTCTTTGATGCCCTGTGGGGGGGAAAGGGGGGGAAGGAGGCTCCGGTGATCTTCGCTCCACCGCCACCATGCCACCCTTGAATGCCATGGGGCACGAGACTCTGCTCCAACCTCATGCTCCCGAGTTCTTCAGGTGCTCTCCGCTGCTCTAGTCTTCCACCGAGATCAGGGTCAGTGCCGCTCGAAAGCTGAGCTGGGGCATGAGGCGAGGCTCAAGCCTCTCTCAATCTCCGGCTTGTGCACTGCCCTGCTCAGTCTTCCCGCGCACATTTTCGACATGTCCCTTGCCGTTCTGAAGAAGCACTCTGTTCAGATGCCAGAGCTGAGGTGGGGGGCGGCTGGGCCAGCAGCAGGATAAATACCTGGCTGCAGGACCTGAACAAAGACTGCAAGCCTGCTGTCCGATGCTAAGGCCCACCCCCACAGACCAATCCCAGCCCACCTGTGATTCGGCAGCTGGTGATTTGAATTTGATTGGCTGATGGCCCACCCAGGGAATGCCCAGTGAACCCTCCAACATGGCAGCCACCATGCCTCGCTCCCTCCCCCCCATCAGCGGCAACCTGGCCCCAGGTAAGTCTGGAGGCCTCTATTTCTCAGGAAAGGTTGGTGCAATGATCTCTGGGCAAGGTACAGTAGAAACATAGAGCTGGAAGATACCCCAAGGGTCATCTAGTCCAACTCCCTGCACAATGCAGGAAATTCACAGTTTCCCCCCCTCACCTCCCTCAGTGATCCCTCCTCTATGCCAAGAGGAAGACAAACACCTCCAGGATGCCTAGCCAATCTGGCCTGGAGGAAAATTCTTTCCTAACCCCAAAGTGACAATTGGCATTACCCCGGGCATTTAAGAAAGGGCCATGGGAGCCTAGCACTGGCTCCTCTCTTCATGCCCTCCTCTCCCAATCTGTGTACATACCTATTGAGACATAGATTCAGCATTGCTGTCAGGTGGCCATCTTCTTAAACAACTCCAAGGAAAGAGAGCCCACCACCTCCCGAGGAATCCTGTTTCACTGAGGAACTACTCTGTCAGGAAGGTCACTCCATCCTCTATGTGACAGTCCTTCAAATACTTGAAGAGGGCTATCATATCACCTCTCAGGCCACTCCTCTCCTGGCTAGAACTTGGTCTCCAGACCCCTCACCATTTTTGCTGCCCTTCTTTGGACATTTTTGAGCTTGACAACATCCTTCTTAAACTGCAATGCCCAAAACTGAACACAGTACTCTAGATGAGGTCTAACCACAGCAGAACAAAGTGATACCATCACTTTGCATGATCTGGACACTATATTTCTATTAATAGAGTCCAAAATTGCATTTTCCTTTTTAGCTATCACATCACACCGCTGACTTATATTCAGTGTATGGACTACTAAGACACCTAAATCCTTTTTGCACATACTACTGCCAAGACAAGTCTCCCTATCCTATAATTAAGCATTTGATTTTTCCTACCCTGCCTTGCACCTGGGCAGATAACAAGCTGGAAATAAGCTTACAGAGAATTTAACAAGCATACATGTGATACATTTTGACTTATGTCAAGCAGGAATAAATGTTAAATATAGTTATAGGCCATGGCAGGCCTTTTTTTTCCAAAAAATGAAATATTAATTATGAATTCATCTTCAAGGAGCTAAAACAATCACGTTTATCATTGCTATGAGGACATTTCCTGCGATTAAGTGATGCCGCTTATCTGAGACCCAGGCTTCTCTGCTCTTTCCATAGTGACTTTTGTTTTTGTAACCATGGCTTGGAAACATAGGTGGCAACGTGCTCATGTGTACCATTGGCAGAGGACCAAGGTTTCATGCTAGTATGTGATCTTGAGATTTTTCTTAGAAAGAAAAAAATTCTTTTTCTTAGAAACAAAAAGAAAGAAAAAGCTAAACTGCTCAGTGAGGTCATCTGGAGATTTGGGCTGGGTTGTCTCTTGTATGCAGATAAGACTCAGCTCTGTCTCACACACCCAGCTGATCCCAGGGAGCTGTAGAAACCCAGAACTGGAGCCTGGAGACTGTTTTGGAGTAGTGTTGGGCTAACAAATTGAAGCTTAATCCTGACAAGATAGAAGTGCTACTGGTGAGTTGAAGGTCTGACTTGGGATTTCAGGTGTCACCCATTCTGGATGGGGTTGTGCTCCTCTTGAAGGATCAGTTCCATAGTTTGGGGGTGCTCTTGGACCCAGGCTTACTGCTGAATAAGCCAGGCTGCTGGATAAGTAGTAGGCAGCTGTGGCCAAGGGTGCCTTTTACCAGCTTCAAGTAGTTCACAAGTTGTGGCTTTTCCTGTGCAGAAAAGACCGGCTACCGTGGTACATGCCCTGGTTGCACCTAGGTTAGATTACTGCAATGTGCTCTTCACAAGGCTGCCCTTGAGGAGTATTCAGGAACTTCAGCTGGTGCAAAATGCTGCCGCCAGGATGCGGACTGGAGTGGGTTGTATGACCATAGCACTCCAGCCCTGGCTCATCTACACTGACATTTAAAGACCAGTATGGTTTGGGCCCAACATACCTGAAGGACCGCCTGCTCCCTTATGCACCTACCAGACTGCTGTTTCATCTTTGGAAGCCCTGTTTCAGTGTCCTCACCTTCTGAGATCAAACAGGTGGCAACCCATGGAGAGGTCCTTCTCAGTTGTTTTAATGATGTGTTGTTATTTTGGGCTGGTTTTAATTGTTTTTAAATGTTTCACTTAGTTTTCCCTCAGTGATCCTTTCTTCTTCGCTAATGTTTTTTACTGTTTGTATTACTTTTTTCATTGTTGTAATTGTTTTAAAGATACATGCTAGTTTTAATGTTTTTTAAGGTGAGATTTTAATTTGTTAGCCATCTTGGCAATCCTATTCTGGTAGATGGAGGGGGACCAGTACCTGGGTAGTGTGTCAGTCCTTGGCAGGTAGGTCTCAAAGTTCTTCACAGCAAGCACTCATTGGTTGAAGTAACTTTTATTAGAGATCTAAACAGTCCAAATGATCTATACAAATGCATTGGCAGACTTGACTATTCAAAAAGGGGCAGTGTTAATTATAGGGAACCTTCCCGCACCAGGATAGTGTCTGTTGGCATTCTGGCGTGAAAACCCCAAAGAGTTACATGGGAACTGATTAGTTTAGACTAGACATAGTACAGGATGAAATCATTTCATTTTCTGGGAAAAGATATATTCCGAGCTGGCTGTAGCTTGACTTCAAGGACACTTGCTGTACAAGTTAAAGTAAATACCTTTAGTAGATAGGAGACAATCCCCCCCCCCTCCCCTTGGCTGACTGCATTGCAGTTCAACACTGCAGTTTATACGCTCTCAGAAACCCAATACGGTATACAACAAAGATCAGCACAGAAAAAGGAAATACACACTAATGGCAGGTATGCAATCAGGCTGCTGCAAAACAAACCAAGATGCACCCCAGCAGATCTACTCAGATATAAGTCCCATGCTATTCAATAGTGCTTACTCTCAGGGAAGTGTCTTTTGACTTGCAGCCTATGAATGAAGTCTCCCTGCCAAATGTTTCCAAAGCTGATAGGCTAGGAGGGAGGGCTGATAGGCCCTTGCGAGGATGCGATTGGCAAGAGTGTGTGGAGGGAGACGCATGCATGTGCATTCCCCCTTCCCACCAACAGAATGAATAATGTGAGGCCTCTCTCCCCTTGGGATCTGGTTGTTGAATGCCTTTCAGGAAAACAAGATGCTGCCCTGCAAGGTGAGCCCAGTGCCTGCCTGCAGAAGGTACAAACCAAAACAGACAAACTTTTGGGTGGTAGGGACTCATTACAATTTAGTTTCCTGGAGTTGGTTCAGCATTCTGTAAGCTACTTTAACAAAGCAAAAGAGTGATTTCTGGGGGTATTTTTGGCTCAGTTTTTTCCTGTTACACACATTTGTTATGCATGCTGCTAGTTGCCAGCCACGAGTTTGGGCCTGGAGTACTCCTGGAATTACAACTAGGGGTGTGCATTAAAAAACAACAACCAGGAAATATGAATCTGGATACCAGAGATCCCCCCAAAATTAGGGATTTCTGAAATTCAGGAAAGATTACTGGATTATTTTCGCCATTATTCCCTACTAGTAACAAAGCCCATTGTGGGAAGAAATACAACAGGCTCTAGAAGGGGAGGGCAAGCAGGCAGGCATTGCCTCATCCTCTGCTGGGTGAAGGGGGGGGCAGGAATTGCCACCTGCTCCACTCCAGATCCCAGCTGGGTAAAGGCGGGGTGGGCATTGGCTCCTGCTCCACTCCTGATCCTAGCAGGGTGAAGGTGGGAGTGGGTGGGCATTCCCATCTGCTCCACTCTGGATCCCAGCTGGGTGAAGGGGGGGCAGGAATTGCCACCTGCTCCACTCCAGATCCCAGCTGGGTAAAGGTGGGGTGGGCATTGGCTCCTGCTCCACTCCTGATCCTAGCAGGGTGAAGGTGGGAGTGGGTGGGCATTCCCATCTGCTCCACTCTGGATCCCAGCTGGGTGAAGGGGGGCAGGCATTGCCACCTGCTCCACAACTGATCCCAGCTGGGTGAAGGCTGGTGTAGGCATCGCCATGTGCTCTACTCCTGATCCCAGCTGCGTGAAGGCAGCAGGTAGGTATTGCCACCTGCTCTGCTCCTGATCCCAGCTGCGTGAAGGTGAGGGGCATTGCCATCTTCCCCACTCCCGATCCCTGCTGAGTGAAGGTAGGGAGCCATGTGCTCTACTCCTGATCCCAGCTGCGTGAAGGTAGGTATTGCCACCTGTTCTGCTCCTGATCCCAGCTGCATGAAGGTGAGGGGCATTGCCATCTGCACCACTCCTGATCCCTGCTGAGTGAAGGTAAGGAGCCTGATTGGGCCTCACCCCCCACCTTCTAAACAGTATACAGTTGCTATTGGGAGTCCTGAGGTAAAATTCACCTCCCAGTCTTCCCCTAAAAGTTTACTAGGGTTGCCAACTCAAAAGAAAAACACACACACACACACATACAAATAAAAAAAATATTACATACTCATAAGTATTATAACTGGATTTAAAGTAGTTAAATACCGCAGCGAAGCACATGTATCAACCTAGTATATACATATACTCACAACATAGGGACTTGAGGAGAATTAGAGGATCCAGTAATTAATCATTAATGATAAGGTTTGAGCAGGGGGGCGGGAATCCTGTGGCTGGGCCAGGAAGACTGCCAAATCAAAATCTCATAATGCTGGAGACATTTTAAAATCCAAGCTTCAAAGCTTGCAAAGGGAGGTGAAATCCCCTATACATTAAATGCTATTTTTCAAGTAATAAATTCCTATTCTGAAAATTTCTCAGATTAAAGTGATGCAATAATGGTGAACTGGGACAGAGTTAAGAGTTAGAAGAATTGAACAATGGCATTAATAGAGGTTTCTCCATCTAATGTCATAGATAGTGTTAAGTAGTCAAAAGCTGTGTGGGATAGTTACTTGTTCTGAGTGGAATCTGAAAATGTAAAAGTGAACGCGCTCTAATTTTTGTGCGTGCAAGATCTTCATACTTGCAGTTATCCTTCCCGTGATTATGGTCTCTGCTAATGTCTGTTTCACCGTTTAGTTAAGAGACCGTAAAGAAATACCTTTGGGGATGGTGGCTACATTCATATTTTTAGGTTCCTAAAATGGCTCCCATCAGAAATTGTCTTGAATTTGCTATTTCTCTGATTTGACCATCCTTCCCCCAATTCTACCCTCCCCAGGCACCGCTTCAAGATCTTCAGGAATTTTCCAGTCTAGAGTCGGCAACCATAATTTAGGGTCAAAGTTGCTTATATGGTTGCCACCCCCCACCCCACCTTCAAACTGGGGGTGGGTAGCAGCAAACTCTTCATGGGGTGTTGTTGCCCTTCTTTGTGTGTGCTCTGTGCACACAGACTCCAGGGGTTATGCCTGGGGAAGATTTGATCCTGCTGAGCCCCCATTGCTTGTTTGAAACCAGAAGTGTAATCAGGGGAAGGACCCTGGAGCATGCATGTGCCATCTTTCCATGTACTCAGGGGGCTCCAGCCAGCTGCATGACACTTCCCCCCGCCAGCCAAGTGAGCCAGGGTGGAGGCAGCAGTGGGATCAGACATTGTCCCCACCCTAGGCAAGGGGCTGGTAACCCTAGTTGCTGAAAAGATTGTTCCATTAATTACTCAGCAAATAAGTAATTACTCAAATAACCCCAGCAAATAATCTTAAAACCTGAGCATTTTTACATGGCGAGAGCCAGTCTCTCAAGCCACTGAGGACCTTATACATCAAAATCAGTATTTTGAATGAGTGCATGCATCTACAAGAGCAAAACAATTCTTCTCTACATCATTTTCTTGGTGCATGGATGCACATCAAGACCAGAACCAACGATTTGCAGTCAAGGAATGCTACAGTAAACCGTGCATGCCTCTAATTCAATTCCCAACGTCATGTTAGAAATTCACCTAATTCAGTGTTCATTAAGGAGGGGCAGAACACAACACAGAGCAAAATTCCAGAACAAAAATATAAGGGAAGGGAGGAAAACCATTCATCCCTACAGAAAAGCAAAACCAGGAAACTAAATTTCTGTCTTAATTTGTTATGAAGTTGATAGATCCTCGATGAATCATTCCAAGTGTTCTAAATTTCCACGGGCAATCAGTCCTTTATCATTTCGGTCCTCATTTTTTTTTTAAAAAGGGACACCTATAACTGCAAAGTAAGTACTTGATGTGTCCAAATGATGGACCGCTGATTGCTGCCAAAAACACTAAAGTGTTATCAGCTGGGCGAGCTACTTCACATTATGGAGTACTTTTCTCAAAAGTGAAAAATGGCAGCCACCCAGCAGCCACAGATTTGCCATCTCGAAGTTTATTCTCGTTTTTTAATGGAAGCCAAGCAGGTCGGAAGCTTCTAATCATTCCCCACTATTCTCACCAAGTGCATTTTCAACATGGTTTCATTTGACACTCACAGCTACTAAACACACACCTTTCGAACGCTTAACATGCACCTCTAAAAGAATGGTGGTACTTCACCATCTGCAGCCGCATTAAGCCTTTTACACAATGCTGGAGAAAACAGGTGTTTGATTACTTCGCTGGCCATCAGAGAAACGTTCTGAACAGCGGCAGCCCATCAGCTGTGACAGAACACATCATTACAGAGGTACTCGGAACCATTGATATTATGATGTAGCCGTTGGAAAGCACACCAGCAGCAGGCTAGGCATATACAAAAGACACTTAACCAAAAGACTTTCACACAAACTAAAAGCAACAACTGTAATATTCTCACATACACACACAGAAGATTCAGGGGTAGCTCTGGAAACATTTAAAATTTGATCAAGAAAGTGTCTTCTTCAGGGCAACTATGACATTTCGTTCAAGTGTAAGTTTCGCCTTAGATCATTTGATCACATTTGCACAATTATGGCAAATCATTAGTGCACATTTATAAGCAGGGGTCATTTCGTAGAAAAAGAGCTGGAGGAACTCATTAGCACAACTCATTCGCATAACTCATTAGCATATGCCACACCCCTTGACATCACTGGAAATGTGTCATTAGCATAACTGATTTGCATATGCCACACCCCCTGACATCACCTATCCTGGCTGTTTTGGACCCAGTCCTGGCCATTCAGGGCCGAAATTGGGCCTGAAATGGCCAAAAAGGGGCTGAAAATGCCCCAAAAGTGGCCCAAAATAGTCAGGATCGGGACGCTGCTGAGCAGGAGAGTGATCCACCACCCGCCAGAGGCCCAATCCAGGCCATTTCGGCTGCAATCCAGGCTGAAACGGGCCTAAAATTGCCGAGAGTCAGGTGGGCAGGGCCACCTGGCATGTGACCTCTTTGGGGAACTACCGGAACTGCATTCCTGTGCATTCTCCCTCAAAATGAGCCCTGTTTATAAGTAATTCTGCATGACATTGTACAAGATCAATGTTTCCAGCTGTAAGTTTAGGAAAATGAATCGCCCCTCACTGCCATAAGCTTTACAGATCCTTTCAAGCAGAATGTGTTCTTTTCCTTTCTTCGTCATGCATGACTCCATGACTGCAGAAAATAAATGTGTATGTTAATACAATCTGTCACATGCCAAACATACGCTTGTCTATTTTGTAGCATGTAGTGGCATTTTGAAACCTCTGGATATTGAAGGTCATGGACATGATAAAAGAAACCCTTCAGTTTTGCACCATCAAAATATCCTGAGTTGGATCCAAACTTCCATGAATGGAAGCCAAGCAGGTCTTGTGGGGGGAAAGGGGAAAATGGGGGGAACATTTCCCCCCCCCCACTGGAAAAATTGGGAACTTCGGGGAAGAGCCCTCAAAAAAAAAATCCTATGAAATGTCTCTTTTGGAATGAGTGAAATGCTTTTAAAGTTTTTACTAACAATGTATAGCATGAAAAATTTTATGTAAGAATATAAAGCATTAGATAATGATAATTCCTATATATAGTATGAAGCATATTTTCAAAGATGTGTTAATGTTTTAAATGTGAATAAAATAAGCAACAATTAATATGCTATCATGAATTTGACAATAATACCTTATTATTAGAATGCTATAGCAATCCTATTATAAATATTGAGACTATTTCTGTGTATATAGTTTAATTTTCATTTTATAATTATTTTTATTTCACTTTTTTTCTACAAGGCAGGACCCAATGCAGCTTCAAGAACTAAAAAATGAACAGCAATCTAAAACCACAAGACAACGATGAAATAAAAAGAGCAGCCAGGGGTGACACTGAGCCAGTGGGAGGACTCGGCCCTTACTGGAAAATTCTCCCCAGCAGCTGCAGCATAAAACACCTTCTTTTATTTACTACGAAATTTGTGTTCTGTTTCAGCTTTTATTTTTCCTACCGCCCAGATGGCAAAAAATATACGTGCTAAGTCAGCATAGGTTGCAGAAGTTTGCAACTCTATTGCAAGCATTGGGTATATTTGCAATGTTGCTTGAAGAAAATAAAGGTGTGTGTACTTTCAAATCCCTTCCTTTCTCTTCCTTCACCAGTTCCCAGCAGCCCCTGAAAGCCTGCTGGGGGGTAGGGATAGAACTATGCTGAGTAAAAGTCACCCCCTCCCCTGTGCCACATGGCAATTTTTTCAGAAGAAATTTCCAGGAGGGCTCTGGAGATCTCCTGGAATTACAACTGATTTCCAGACGACAGTTCCCCTGCAGAAAATACTTTGGCGGGTGGATTCAGGAGCTGAGGTCCCTCCCCTCTCCAAACACTGCTATCCCCAGGCTCCCCTCCAAAATCTCCAGGAGTTTCCCAAGCTGGAGTTGACATCCCTCTACCCCACCATCAGCAGTAGCTTTGTGGGGAACACTGGAGGCTTGTTCAGGAAACTGAAGGATATTCTACTTCTATAAATGCTTTCCATGCGAATCGAATCGAATACCTTTATTGGCATAACAGGACATACATATGCACAGTCAGCAAGGAGACAACAACAACAACAAAAAATCCCTTGCCCCATCACTTAAACCATTCTTCTCCTCTTCAATGCACAACAAAGAAATTTAGCCACAGAATCAATGATCCCAGGGTTATGTGTGGCTAGTAAAAGGCACGTCTTACTGTCGTCAGATCGTCAGATTGACCTTCGTGATTTTGAAGCAAAGGTTCTAGCTAAATGGTGTGGATATCTCAATACAATAAGTAGTACAGGAGAACATGTTCAGTACTTTCTATATCCCTCAAGCCACAGGCACAATACCTTGTGGAGTAAGGGACTTTCTTAAAACCTCCCATGGAGAACCGCAGAAGGAAGAACATTAAAGCGCTCTAACATCAAGGCTCTCTGAAGGTGAGGGGAAGTCAAACCAGAAAAATACACTGCCAAAGAACCATTAGAGGAAATCCCCCATCTCATAGGGGAACATCTACCAGAGGCAAGGCTCCTAAGTTCTTGCATCTCAATATCTACAAGTCTTTGTTTAATCAAAGCAAATGCAGACCTCTCAGAAAGAAAAACTAATTCATCAAGGCAAACCTGATTACAGAGTTTTTTTTCTATATCAGCTAACCATGCAGAAGACTGGGATTCAGTTAGCATGTATGCAATAAGACTATTGGGGCTGCTCCTGAAGTGCAAACGCAGCCAGAATTTAATTGTTAGAATCCAGGCTTTTGTCTCTATGTGCATGTGTCCATGCACAGGACACATTCCCTTGGCTTCAATTTTTCCTTCAGGCAACCCCCCCCCCCCCCCGAAATAAAGAAGTATATTTATCATTACCCCATATTGAAGTAATGAGTTTGTGCACCCAAATATTCAGCCTGGTACTCAGTCAGTTGGTCCCTGGTACAGAACCCAATGGTCCAACTAGCAAGCTTTCCCACACATAATAGCTTCTCTTTGACATCAGGGAGGAGTCGCCCACACGGAGGGTATGGGAAAAGCTGGAAGCCCCACTGCAACTGTGGCCGTTTCCACATGGCTTACCTTATTCTGCAAAATAGCGAAATCTCACAAGAAGACGCTGTTATCGCACGAGAAGACACGATAACAGCATCTTCTCGCGAGATTTTGTGCGAGATTTCGCTTTTTTGCAGAATAAGGTAAGCCGTATCTGGGTGATATCATTTGGGATGTTTGTAGCAGATCCTACTGAAGTCTGGCTCTTCGTTAATCCAACATGTGATACGTGGTCTCTGTGTTGGTATGCATTCAATCCACATCACAGCTATTTTATTTTATTTTTTAAAAATGAGAAAAGCATTGCTTCTGATGCAATACACTTGTTTTAGTTATGCTCAAAAGTAAAAATTATGGGAATAATCCAGCCGTAATAAAGCACTATTTATTTCAATGGGACAGATGTTAACCGCCAAGCTTGCCAGATCCCTTGCCGTAGTGGCGGATCCCCAGCTCTCAGTCTTGGCCAGCCTCTAGTTCCCACTCACCTGGCCAGCGAGGGGGAAAGATGCCAGGAAACAGGGAGGCAAGCCCTAAACATGTGGATAAAGGATGGTGTGAATGCTTCCATGTCACCAGGAAATTACAACATTTCCAGTGCAATATGGAAGAGATGGGTCACGATAGGGGCTGATTCTCTAAAAAACAACCCCAAACACTACATTTTATCCTACTTTTAGAGAATCAGCCCCCACAAAGACCCATTGCTTCCATGTCGTGTAAGAAATTATGTCATTTCCTGGTAACACTGGAGCTCTCAGGAGTGCAGACACACTGGGTAAAGTACCTGCCCCTCCAACCCTATCCTGTCCCCCACTTTGGCTCCCAGGGGACATGGCATGCATATTAAAATCAATGGCGCTACAAGGTGTGTAGCGTTGTCTGGATATTGGCCTCTATCTGTAAATGCTAATGTTTGTTCCAGACTAATCCTATGACAGGGACTGCGAGCAGCCACACTGGTCCACAGAAAAATCCCAAAACAAATCCCTTGTTGAGACCTTAAAGTTCATTTCGGCCAACCAAAATTACACAAAACAAGTTTGATCCTGTTGTTTTTACTCACGGCCCACTGAATGCAATGGGATCTGCTGCTGTGGTTACTGTGGTCAGACTAGGGGGACACAGGTTTGAATCCCCAGTCTGCCATCAGAGCGAGCTGGGTGAGTTTTGAACCAGTCCATCCCTCTCAGCCTAACCTATTGATGTTGTGATGATAAAACAAAGAAGAGAACGGTGTAAGTCACTTGGAGTTCCCACTGGGGGGAAAGTAGGGTATAGATGAAGTCAGTAAATGTGTACAAGATTGTATCCTGTCCAAAGCCGTTGGTCATGCTTAATTTAGAGAGGATTGTTTTAACAGTCATGATTTGGGAGGCATTTGTGAATTTCCTGCATTGTGTAGGGCCCCTTCCAACCCTGTGATTCTATGATTAACTTCAGCTAGACAGAGGTTCTGATTTGGGATGGAAAAGAATACGTTTTCTTTCTTTCTTTCTTTCTTTCTTTCTTTCTTTCTTTCTTTCTTTCTTTCTTTCTTTCTTTCTTTCTTTCTTTCTTTCTTTCTTTCTTTCTTTCTTTCTTTCTTTCTTTCTTTCTTTCTTTCTTTCTTTCTTTCTTTCTTTCTTTCCATAGCCATAGATGCTTCTCTACCCTCCTCCATTTCAACCTTACAACAACCCTGTGAGGTAGGGAGCAATTAGATCACCCATTGAGTTTCACAGTAAGTTGATATTTGAACCTGGGTCTTCCAGGTCCTACTCCAACACTCTGCTTACTTACAGCAGTATGCATAGTGGTGGCTGCCTCTTCGGTTTCTGAACAAGTGTTAATTTCCATTAATTGCACTTTACTCATATCTTTGGTGCAAGAAACAGCGGGCGTACAGGCCTCGGCTTACAATGATTACATATGTACCTCATGTTAAATCCTTTTCATAAAATCTTGCCAAAAATTAAGGATGTGCTATTTACATTGTCAGTAGAAGGGCATTCTTCAATTTATTAATACCAAGGCACAGTGCAGAGTCCCTAGGGCATATGCTACAATTCTTTAACTATTCAGAATAAAGAACATGGCAATATTTAGGGTTTATGTTGAGCAAATTAATAATCACATAATTATTTAAGTACTCATCTGAGCAACGAGTGTCATGTAAGTGGCTCCCTTCAAATGAAGGACTTCTGAGGTTTTACTCGCTGTGAATTTACCATTTCAAAATGTAATCCAGTTTGGTTGACAGACATGCACACTAGTCCATTAGTCCCTTTGATCTAGGGTTGCTGATCCACAACTGACTGATGCAATTATTAATTGTTTGAAAGTCTATAAACACACATTCTTGGCTGTTGTGAGTCTATACATGCACATCTTTGGATCAGGGCCAATAATTGGGCTAATCTTTGCTAGCAAAATGAGTTGTTATATTCTGAATATATAGAGACAGTAAAAAATCACTATATTTGCGAGATATTAATTAAAAAAAATTAAAAATTAAAAAAATAAATATTAATTTAAATATTAATTAATTAAAATATTAATTAAGTAAAAAATCACTATATTTGCGAGATATTAATTATGGAGATTTATTGAAGGTCATGGTAGACTGAGCAGTATGCTTGTCTCCACCATCACAGACAGCTGGCGTGGCATAATGGTTGGAATCTCAGACTAGGACATGCAACGACTCAGTTCAAATCCTTGCTTTGCTGGGGAAGCTCACGGGGTGACCCCTGGGCCCATTCCTATCTCTCAGCCTCACCTACCTTTTAAGATGGATATAGTGAGGATAAAATAGAGAGGAGGGAATGTGAAAAAGCTGCTTTGGGTCCCAATCAGGGAGAAAAGTGGGACATGCGTAAGAAAATAAGGACAATAAATAAGCACAATGCAAGCCATGCTTAGAGCAGACAGGGAGCCATAAGAGATAAAGGCTTAGCAGAGGAAAGGAAGAACGGGAGCAGAGATGCCGGAGTACCTGCCGGTTTGATTCATATCCTACTTACTGGTTGCCATCGGGAAGCTGGTTGCTCAGCAAGCTGCTCAGAGATCTTTGAACAAGTTCAGATGCTCCTCTTTTTTTGCACAGCTTGGAAATCCATCTTTTAAGCATGAAACTGTAATGGTCACTATGACACCATTATACCCTTTCTACCATTACGGAACAGTCCTGGCTGCAAGAGAGGCATCCCTTTCCCCATAGAGTTTCAGGAGATTTGTTGAACTTATGTCACTTCCTTTTTTTTAACCAGAAGTGGCATGATGCTGTAGCCAGTGTTCCTCCCCCCTGCCCCGGCCATATCCCTGCCCACAGCCCACCGGCCAGTTGCTTGGCAACCCTATAACATCATGTATTAGTGCTATTCAGCATTTGTTTTGTGTGCTGTCAAGTTGCCTCTGACCTATGGTGACCCTATGAAGGAAAGACCTCCAAAACATCCTATCATTAACAGACTTGCTCAGATCCTGCAAACTGGAGGACGTGGCTTCTTTTATGGAGACCAGCCATCTTGTTTTAGGTCTTCCACTTTTCCTACTGCCTTCAACTTTTCCTAGCATTATTGACTTTTCCAGAGAATCTTGCTTTCTCATGATGTAACCAAAGTACGATAGTCTCAGTTTTGTCATTTTAGGTTCTAGGGAAAAATCAGGTTTGATTTGATCTAGAACCCATTTATTTGTCTTTTTGACCATCCATGGTATCTGCAAAACTCTCCTCCAGCACCACATTTCAAATGAATCCATTTTCTTCCTGTCAGCTTTCTTCGTTGTTCAACTTTCACATCCATACATAGTAACGGGGACTATCATAGACTGGATTATTTCATTTAATTTAATAGATTGCATTTCTAGCCCACCCTCCCCGCGAGTGGGCGCAAGGCGGGTAACAACATTAATAATATTAGAATAATGTAAAATAAAATATAAAATCAATAATATAATACAAGATATAAAAATTAAAACCAAATCCAAGCAACAATGTGTGATGCTAATACATCTCATAAGGAATTCTTTAAGGTAGAGAGGATAGATTGCAAATGTCTCAGCTAAACAGCAAACTAAGGCCACAGCAGAAAGGCTGACCAAGCAGCCCACCCAAATCTCAACCACTACCCTATGCCTGATGGATAATCTCCATCTTACAGGACTGGCAGATCTATAACAAGTCCCACAGGACCCTTGTCTCAATGGAGAGGGAATTCCACCAGGCCGTGCCAGGGCCAAAAAGGGCTTGGCCTTGGTCGAGGCTAGGCAAACATTCTTGGGATGAAGAACCACCAGAAGATGTTCATCAGCTGAACTAAGGGCCCTCTGGGGAACATATGGAGAGAGGTGGTCTTGTAGGTATGTACGTCCCAGTCTGTTTAGGGCTTTCAACGTCATAGTCAAAACCTTAAATATGACCTGGAATTCAGTTGGTAGCCAGTGCAGCTGGCACAGGAAATGTCATATATGGGTCTGAACCAGCATCCCAGCGAGGATACATGCTGCTGCATTCTGGGCCAACAGCAATTTCTGGATCAAACTCAAGGGCAGCCCTGCATAGAGTGAGTTACAGTAGTCTAATCTGGAGATGGCTGTAGCCAGGTCGCTAGTCAAAAGGTAGGGAACAAGCTGCCTGATCTGCCGAAGGTAGAAAAATGCAGATCTGGCAACCACTGTGACCTAGGCCTCCATTGACAAGAAAGCATCAAGGACCACGCCCAGGGTCCTCACCACCAGTTTAGGTACCAGTAATGAACCAGGGCTGGGAGCCATATTCCCAATCCCAACCCTGTCGATGCACGGCTCAGATACAGGACCTCTATTCTTGATCTTGGTCCCCAGAGAGAGATCCTTATCCTTAAGGATCTTTTCTAGTTCCCTCACGGCTGCTTTTCCAAATCTCAAAGTCCTTCTGATTTTTTTGGTCGCAGTCCCCTTTTAGTTGATGATTAAGTCAAGGAATTGAAATTGTTTAACCATTTCACTTTCTTCATTGTCAGCTTTAAAATTATGTAATTCCTCACTTGTTACCTTTGTTTTCTTGCTGTTCAGCTGTAATTCTGCTTTGGTACTTTCTCCTTTAACCATCATCAATAATCATTTCAAGTTTTCACTATTTTCTGCCAGTAATGTGGTGTCATCTTCATCTCTCTCATTGTTAATGTTCCTTCCACCAATTTTCACCCCACTTTCTTCTAAATGACAGGGTATATGCCTTTAACTGAATTGCCTTGAGGGTCTCTCTAAGTGTTACTTCCTTCATGAGTTTGCCACAGAGCCAACCTGGGCTCTTGCAGATATGCCGAAGGGCCCTTTAAATGGCCCACAAACCCCAGGCCCGGCCCCTCCAGCCCCAGCCCCAGCCCCAGCCCCACACTTACCTTGATGATTCCTGCAGCCCCTCCTCCTGCTGTGAGGGGCGGCAAGGCTGTTTTCAGCCTCCTCCGCCCCTGCGCAGGCCCACAGAGGGATGGAGGAGGCTGAAAATGGCCTTGTCAGCCCTCAAATGGCCGCTGCCTGCCAGCTGATAGTTTAAAGGGACCTGCTGCTTGCAAGGCAAGAAAGTGCCCTTTAAACTGTTAAATGCCCCTTTCTCTGCTGCTGCTAAGTGGCTGGAAATGGGTATTGAAACCCCACGAACTGGTTCGTAACTGGGCCAGTTCTGTGCCAGTTCGTGGTTCGTGGAAACCCCATGAACCACGAACTTCCTCTTTCAATTTTTTTTGGGTTCATGCCCATGTCTAGAGGGGACCCCGTACTTATTTGGAGTTCACACCCTTTGGACCCAAAATTGGCCCCAAATGAAGCATGGGAGTACTCCTGCAGCCAGCATGATGTTGACTTCAGCTGGGAGCATGCATCCCATGCGTGTTCCTGGGGTGCCTGCTGGTGGTGAGCGAGTGCCAGGCAACCAGAGAGCTCCCCTTCTGTTCTATGCCAGCAAGGAGGAAGAATTAATTCCCTAGGCAAAGGCTGGGAAGGTGTCTGTGTGGTGAGTGAGGGGGCTCTTCCCCCACCCTTTTCTATTTGATTTTGCCACATTGTAACTTTGTGGTGCTGCAAGCCAATGCAAGTCAATGGGCATCTGGGACTCCTAGTATCTACTGGAAGTTTCCTGGAGGCAGCTGCTTTGGGGGTCTGTAACTTGGAGGTCCGAAATGCAATCTTGGCCAAACTTGGGAGAGTGGCTGGAGAAGAGCCTGCTGAAGCCTTGCTGCATGTTTGGCATCTCTGAGTGTGAAGGGGGCAGTCCTAGGTCCCCCAGAAGTGACAGACCACAGACCGACGAACCGGTCCATGAACAGGCTGCTCCATGAAAAGTCCATGGTCTGTGGTCCATGAAAATAGATGGACCATGGGCTGGTGGTGCGTGGCATTTTCCTGGTCCATGCCCACCTCTAATTGTTTGTGCCAACATTGCCATCTCCATCACTTTCTGTTCATATTTACACATAATGCAAGGTAAAGCTAGCAACATACATGAGAGTGTGAATATCTGGGTTTGGGTGCATAGCTCCGAGCTCCCGGCTTCTGTAAAGGCTTATATTATGCGGATTAGAGTAAAAATTGGTCAGAAAAGCAATCCCAGAGAAGAGGAGCTGGTTCATGTCCATGCAGCAGCATTCTGTTGCTGCTGTCCTTCGCTTGGGCCACTAAAGAAGTCCTCCAAAGATAGCAGGTTAAGGAACACCAGGAGGAATTTCATCTGGCCCAGAAAGCCTTCTGTCTGTTTGGGTTTTTCTGATTAAAACTTAAATGACAGGTTCCCTGGCTGGGGAGTTAAAACGTATCTTTAGGGAGCAACCCTCAACAGGTCTACTCAAAGTTAAGTCCCATTTGATTCTGTGAGGCTTACTCTCAGGAAAGTATTCTTGGGATAACAGAAAACCTTTGTCCATATTATGTTCATAAAGGGTGTGTATATGTCCCAGGAATCTTTCAAAGTAGTACCAGTGTGATCCCACGCACACACAGTTTGCATACATCGTGATCTGCTTTAATGGTTATAAATGTGGAATACTGAATGCCTTAGTTTCAGTTTTTATCAAAGCAAATAATAGTGTAGCTTAAATATGTGACTATAGTTTGTGATTTTAAACTACATCTTGCTTAGACTTAGGCATCTGTTGCACGCTCAACGTTAGGGCAGGTTTTCTGCGTATTTGGCCTGCATGGTTTGGATCCGTTTGTTTGTTGGTTTTGGCCCCCATAAAGCTCTGATTTTTTAATTCTGCACTTGAGGGAGCTGAACCGAAGTGGTGCCTTTTTTAAAAATCTCTGCTCTAGAAAAATATATATAAAATTTGTTGTAATGTTTGGGTGTTAGAGGGTTGGTCGATGTGTTCTGGAGTGAAACTTTAAAATATTAAAGTTAAATATAAATATATTAAATAAAAACTCTCTGCAGAGTTTTTATGTTAGTGATTGCGGTTTTCTCCCCACAACCCTTTAAAAAAGATATTTTTTTTGTTAAAACAGCAACTGTTGCAACATTTTTTTTAAAAAAAATTAAAAACTGGGAAAACCAATATGTCATCCTGATAGCTTCTTGTGTTGTGAAGAGATGATTTATTGCCAAGGTTAATTGCCAAGGGTAAGTGCTGAGATTAGCATGTGCACACAAACTTTGTTAAAAAAAAGGATTACTGCTAAGAGTGGTGGGGGAAGAAAGGGGAAGAAAGGGTGTGCTTACACATTGCCCTTCAACCAATCAGGAGGCAGGGGGAAAAAGGAGAGGGTGGAAGACAGAGCTAGGACTTACACCAAAGAAAACATTCGGCACTACAAAAAACCTTCTTACAGTCGAAACACACGAGATGAAATACCTAGGTTCAGCTCGTGTTCTCTTACCTAAAGGTTTGTCGGGAAGCGTAGGCGTCCTTGCAGCTTAAAGTTTAGCACTTACAGAGCAGCAGGGAGAAGTGAAGGTGTCCTTGCAGCTTAAAGTTTAGCACTTACAGAGCAGCAGGGAGAAGTGAAGGTGTCCTTGCAGCTTAAAGTTTAGCATTTACAGAGCAGCAGAGAGGGATGTGCGGGGGTCCTTGCAGCTTAAAGTCTCCCAGTGCAGCTCTGCAGGGCCAGGCCAGGTGAGGGGAAGGGAAAATGCCATGATGCACCTTGAGAGTGGGAGGAAAGGTGCCCCACGCCTGCACTTCCCTCCTCGCTGCTCTGTAAATGCTAAACTTTAAGGGGCAAGGACGCCTGCACTGTAAGTGCTAAACTTTAAGCTGCAAGGACGCCTGCACTATAAATGCTACACTTTAAGCTGCAAGGACGCCTGCACTGTAAATGCTACACTTTAAGCTGCAAGGACACCTACACTTCCCGGCAAACCTTTAGGTAAGAGAACACAAGTTGAATCTAGGTATTTTGTCTCGTGTGTTTTGAGCCTAAGGCGTAGGTGTAAAAAAAAATGGGGCATGTGCACGGGGAGAAAAGCTGCAGAAAACCCAAGGAAAGGCCATTTCAGCATCAGATGCAGCCTGTCATGCTGAATGGGGGAAATCTGGGATGCAGTTTGGAGAAGAGTAAGCCTGTATGTAGAGGTATAGTGTGCACACGTGGTAGCGGAAACACACAGTTTCTTGCATGAGGGAAAACACTTGGGAGAAAGCCAAGATGGGAGCTTGCCCTCCCCCAGCAGCTTTCCAAGCATATTTGGGCTTTCCTTTCTTATATGCAAGCCATTCCTCAGAGTTGCTGCGTGTCTGCAAGAGCCCAGGTTGGCTCTGTGGCGAACTCGTGAAGGAAGTAACGCTTAGAGAGACTCTCGAGGCAATTCAGTTAAAGGCATACACCCTGTCATTTATTTTCCATGGTAACTGTAACTGCAATGTAATTTATTTCCCTCATGATGCCAGGAAATAGAATACTGTCACAACAGACGCCTAATACTGTTCTCTGTGAGGACAGAAATCACAACCAAAATAAAGTTTCTTAGTTAACATAAAGCTTTGTGGCCTGCTTTGTTCAACTGATGCAAGACTTTTCTTTAATGGTGTGGCAAAGCATCCCGATCATCAATTGTTAGTAAGCACATTTGCCAACCATTAACCAAAAAGCGGCAACAATTTCTCCGGTTGCAATTAGTTTTGGTGACTGATGTGGATCAGGCATCAGCCCATCAGCTGTGTCAGATTATGAATGCAAGTCATTTCTTCCCCTCTCTCTTTTCCAGTCAGGGCAATTCATTAGTTCTGCTGTTTGAGAGCAGCTGTACCATTTGAGATGTAATTTATTTAGATTCCCTCAATATTATTGCTGAAGCGTGAGCAGATAAGTGATTTGATGAGGCCATGTATTTACTGTCAGATAACATTATAGGCTGGATGTGTGGTCAGAAGTGATAGGATTTCTCCCCCTTATTTTCCTCCCCCTCCCCAAGAAATATTGCCCTTTTTGAAGCAAAAGATTAAGTGAGAGAAAGCAAAGAGTGAAAATCTTCTCACATGTCAGTCATGTCACAACATGCCGTTATTCAGAGAGCCCTCTGAAGAAAACTTTTGTCAACCTCATTACAATTTCTTGTATCCTTGCATATTGATGAATTTTGTAAAACCACCTATCCTAGTTAAATTGAAGATTTCATGGAAACATGAAGAAAAAAAGAAATAATTTCATCCAGTCAACATGAAGGTTGGGGTGTAAGCGGTCGGCCCGGCCTCCACCATCTTAAAGCAGTTCTGGATATGGCTGCTTGTGATATTAAAGATGTTCAGGCCTCTGGAGTTAAAATGGCTGTGGTATTGCCACTAGAGTGCCTCTAACAGTTGCTGAGTCTCACCCGGGAGAACACGGCATGCATGGAATGCTGCACAGGAATGCAGAGTGATTGAGAGGCGATTGGATTTACTATCTTTCCAGCCCCAAAGGTGTTCAATGCAACAAAGGTCTCACAGAGTCATCCCCACTTAACACATTCCTTTCCCTTCCTCCATGATGAGATCTCCTGTCCTTGATTGAGGAGCTAATCAAATGACATTCGTAAGTATATACAGTTGTTCCTGGGAAAGTACATTCCCCACCTAAATACCATCAACTCAGCTCCAGTGGAATTCACTAACAAACTATCCCTTTTGTACAGTGCTAGAACATGTTTTGCATTTGCTTTCACACACCCCGGCAGCTACCAATCAAGGCGATCAAAACTTTTGTCAAACCCAGGAACTGACCATTGGAGCCTTTGTTCTAATGGCTAGGTGGGCCCTTCCACCTCAGGGCACATTTTACCTATAAAGGTAGAGTCCTGGCCTCATTCAAATCATGCACGCTTCCTGAGTCCAAGCACTGGTCTCTTAAGGTCACTTCCCTAAGCCTCTCTCTCATCGTACATGCTTCCGGATCCACAAGTACTGTTCCCTTGAGGTTTACCCTAAGCCTCTCGCTCTCTTGGCCGAGGATGCTGGCCATTCGAAGCAACTCTCTTCTCCTGCAGACTGGACCCCCATCTTCAGGATAGGTAGATATATTTGCTCCCTCTCTCTCTCTTCCCAATTTCTGGCTAAACTTCCTAGGACTCTGTGTGTGTATGTGTGTGTAATTATTTTTACCCTGTAATTGCGAGTGTACGTGCATGCCATTTTGTTCTTAATAAAAGTTATTGTTTGACTTTAAGAACCAGCCTCGTTTGCTATTTTGGGAAGGGACCTGGTAGAAATTGGTGATAGATCCCTGTGGTTACCAGCCTCTTGCATAGCCATTCTCCTTGCTTGCTAATCCCCCCACAAATCATTTTATTGCAAGGAGACCAGTCCTGGTAACGGGTGTGTTGAAGGAAGGGAAGAGTGATTAGGCATGTAGAGTATCTCTTTGCTTACGAGTATCTACTTCTCAAGAAGGAGTTGTGATGCTGGACATTAGGATTGCCTTAAAGGGCTTAAGGGCATCCACCAGTGCTGGCAACAGATGGGAGACAGTGGTGGGGGGGAGGGGGAGAGGGACATGGAAATAGCCCTTTCCCCATAGATCAAATAGAGGCGTGCATTTATCCTTACAATCACTGAGACGTAGGATATGGAGACTGAAGGTGGACACAAGACCAACCAGTGAGCTTCAAGGCTAAATGGGAATTTGAATACTGGAATCCCTAGTCGCACACCTTAATCACTGCACCCCATTTACTCTCCACCCATGATTCAGCTGAGGAAAAATTCAGTGTTAAAATGCAATTCTTAAACATTCTAAGCCTATTGATTTCAATGGACTTAGAAAGATTTGACTATGTTTGGGACTGGACTACTAGCTTGCTTTGATTCAAAGTCAGTTTTAAACGATATTATGAAAAGGTTTAAATAAGTGCAGGTTTAATTCACAGAATCAGAGTTGGAAGGGGCCATACAGACCTTCTAGTCCAACCCCCTGCCCAATACAGGATGAGCCTAAAGCATCCCTGGCAAATATTCATCCAGCCTCTTCTTGAAAACTGCCAGTGAAGGGGAGCTCACCACCTCCCTAGGCAGCTGATTCCACCTTTGAACTACTCTGACCATGAAAAGGTTTTTCCTAATATCCAGCCAGTACCTTTCTGTATGTCATTTAAGCCCATTGCTTCGAGTTCTATCCTCTGCTGCCAACTGGAACAGCTCCTTGCCCTCCTCCAAATGGCAGCCTTTCAAATATTTAAAGAGAGCAATCATGTCCCTCCTCAATCGCCTTTTCTCCAAACTAAACATTCCCAAGGCCCTCAGCCTTTCCTCATAGGGCTCAGTCTCCAGACCCCTGATCATTCTTGTTGCTCTCTTCTGCACGCTCTCAATTTTGTCCACAGCCTTTTTGTAGTGAGGCCTCCAGAACTGCACACAGTACTTCAGGTGTAGCCTGACGAAGACAGTATAGAGAGGGATTATGACCTTGAAAATTAACAAATGTTCTTTAAGACACTTCCCAGCCTAGGGAGTTTCTTAAAGTTCCAATGAAATGAACTAACTTGTCACAACCAGCTGTGAATTTCTTGCAACTATTATTTCAATGGGATTGACTGTTCGTAGATTGGAACCACTGTGTGAATTTCTGAGGCAGAAATCTGGGGTACCCTAGTCTATGTTTGAATCCCTGTGGTTTCTCAATTCTTTCCTTCATCTCAAAATTTTAGCTTTGAGTTCATTTCAGTTCTTCTACTATATAACACCATCCAAAACTACATAGAAATTGTGAGTTAGGTTGCATTTATTTATCTAGGAATAAAATGTCCGGACCACTAATACCTTCCTCCAAGTTTTCAAATCTGATGTGCTTATGCTATGGCCAACATTTGCACTCAAATGTACTTTTTTACTGTATGCAACAAGTCTTTCCAATGTATGTCTGTTCTTGGATATGAGCCAGCTATTTTTAAAATACTTTTGAAGAGCAAAAATCTGCAGGCTGACTTATGTTTTTAAAATCCCCTTTGCCAACACTTCAATAAGCTTGTTAACATTTTCAAAAGGAAAACGGAAGGTTTCATCTCACCCTCTGTAACTCCATGACTTCAGTATATTAGGTACATCTGCACATTTTCACTTCCATGCATGCATGCCTTCACTGTATGTGGGGGGGAAAAGCTTCTTTCAGATACCACAATAAAGGAGCTGTTTGGCATGTGCCAATTTATTAGGGACAGTCCCTGTTTTATAGTAAACCCTGGATATCTATTTTGGCTTATTAAAAATTTTGTGAACTGCTACAGCACTCATTCTTCATGGTTCAGCCCTCTGAACCATTTTGTAGCGATGAAATCTTGGCGCAGGGAGCAGAGATGTATGCTTCAGTATTTCCAGTTTGAAGCTCTCAAAATACTTTATTGGTACGTTCAACGTCTATTCAGAATCTGGATCTATATTCAAGATTGTTGGGTATATCAATATTCCAAACCTTATTATTCCTGGAAATATTTGGGAATATCCAGGGCTGGCATTTTAAAGGTAGCTTGTTTTTCTTGCTTTGGAAGGATTCTCAGGCAAAAAAAAGAGCGGGGCAGGGAGAGACATGAATCCCTCTGTTGTAATTTTCATGAAAAACATTCAAACCATCCTTCTAGCAGGATTCCCCTGTAGGAAATAATAGACCCTGTTAATTTCAGAATCGCTCCCCCCCAAAAAAACCTTTGATCTGAATACCAAACTGGTAGAGAAGGACTCAAGTATAGGAGAATGCCAACATTTATGGCCTTCCAGAATCTGAAAAATACTGATTTTTTGTTGGTATATACGCCAGTTGGGAATTGATAGAATCATTGAATCATATAATCATAGAGTTGGAAGGGATCTCTAGGGTCATCTAGTCCAACCGCCTACACAATGCAGGAAATTCACAACTACCCCCTTGCCTGGCTGTCCCAGTGACCCCCGCTCCATGCCCAGAAGATGGTGAAACACCTCCAGGATCCCTAGCCAAACTGCCCTGTGGAAAATTGCTACCTGACCCCCAAGGATGACTTGTGCTTGCAACACACATGAAAATTAAGCAGTGCAGTTGCTGAGGGCTGTTTGTGGGATCATTATTTTCTAAACCAAAGACCTTTGCAGCTTATTAATTGGTATAATCATCTATTAATACGTATAACCTTATCCCTCCATCTTATTCAACCTCTATGTAAAGCTTTTTGAAGAACTCATTTGTCACTATAGAATTGGATGGCATCAATATGCAGATGACACTCAACTCTGTCTCTCACTATCCTAATGCCCAGGTGATAAAGTGGAGTTCTTGAGTTGCTGTGGTCAAATGGCTGAAAGTGGACAAATTAAACCAGAACCCAGTGAAGTCAGAAGTGATGGTGGTTGGGAAATCAGAGTGTCTTGAAGAACATTGTGGTCTCTGTCCATGCCATGCTTGGTGGAACAGAAGAGTGCCTTCATAATGGGGCTCTCAGAGAGCAATGTTGGGAAGGGTGTGTGAGAGTCAGTTCAGTCCAGAGGACTGGATGATTATCTCCCAGATGGTGGATGTCCTTAAGTCCTTTAAGGACTTCACCATGATGCTCTTGTCTGACATGGCAAACTGGGTCAGATCATTCTGGACCTATGCACAGGTCATGCAGACTTTGTTCAAGTGGTGTATGCAAAGTTAAGTCTGATAAAGCATTACTACTCTTACTGCCATTATAATGAACTTGCAAAGTCTCCTGTGGGAGGGGAAATCCCATCTCCTCCCTCCACTCTCCACATTCCCCTCCGCTACCACCAGCTCAGCCCTTGCATGCACTACACTTCTTCTGTGGCCACACAGAAATCATATTTTTTTAATCTTTAAGTCTTCCCACCCCACCCTCCCATCCAAAGTTTTTAAAAGCAGTTTAGTAGTGAATGTTGTGTTCCCGCTACTTTAAAGAAAGATGTTGTTAGAGATGTTGCCCTCCCCACTTTCCCACTGAGGACATTCAAGCGGACATGCCAATGGGGGAGAAAATCAAAGATGTGCACGCCACTGCGAGATCCACAGCTTTAGAGTTGCAGATTCAGCTGAGCCAGCATGCTGTGCGACACACTGGCTGGAAATCAAAAAAAGAAATAAAGGTGCTTGGGGTTTTTTGCTGCACAATAAGGTGGCCAGGAGTGAAGGGTGAGTAACAAAGGAGGATGTTTCATCAAAGAGTCCATCCTTATAAACATCAGCAAACCCCGTCTAAATATTGAAGCAACCCATTGTTGAAATGTCTTGACATATGCTAAATAAGTGATAAGGTGCCCGGCTGTCTCCTTTATGTATTTCACAAAAGGTACTGTCAGTCCCTGGCTGGTAGACCCCTCAAGCCCATCCACAGTGAACACATGTTGGTTCCAGCAGAAGTAGCTTTATTAGAATCTATGCAGTTCAGGTCTGTACTCCATCACGGTATTTGGCAGAAGAGACAATGCAAATCAAGCAGTCTCTGTTATAGTTGATTTTCCCGCACTCCAAATGACAGATAAGGTTTTGGCGTGCAAGCCTATATGAGTTCTGTGAGAATCTATTTAGTTATGACTATGCATCAGGTATACAATAAAGTATTCCCAGCACCTGGGAAGAGTAGCGAAAGCTGGCATCTAGACTAGAGATGGGCACGAACAGCAATACGAACTAAAAAAAGCCACGAACAGCCCAATCTGCTGTTCGCAAACAAGCTGTTTCTGAGGCCCCATTCTAAATGAACAGGTGGTCGTTGCAAGCCTCATTCCTTGCTGTTCGTCAAGCCAGGCAGTGTGGCACCTGCAATCAATTCCCTTGGCAACTCAGGCAGGGATTGTCTGAATTCTGTCTGAACTCCTGCTGTTGCCCTGGAAACCCCAATCTAAGTCCAATTTAGCTTGATAGGCAGGTCTTCCTTCCAAGTGTGGACTGGAGCTCCAAATTTGTTACAAGAGGAAAAGACCAGGTGGGAGGGAGGCTCCCAGCTCTGGCTTTCAGGAAGTGACAGCTGCTGTTAGAGAGACAGGGTGAGTGCATTGGCGCTTGAATTTTCCTTGTGTGTGGTGGGATAGGGATCTACCCCTTCAGGTTCCAGGGCTGCAGCCAGGCTCTGGGCCAAGCTATTATTTATTACTAGTACCTTTCCTGCTGCCTGCTCAGGTAAGGTTTCTGGGTGTGGTGGGGTAAGGATCTACCCCTTCAAGTTCCAGGGCTGCTGTCAGGCTCTGGGACCAAGCTATTATTTATTACTGGTACATTTCCTGCTGCCTGCTCAGGTAGGGTTTCTGGAAGTGGGGCAGTAGGAATCTTGATGGCTGGAGGAGAGCCTGCTGGCTCCCATGAACAATGAACAATGAACATGTTCATGAACAGGATCATGTTTGTCAATGTTCATTGTTCATGGATGGCAACGAACAATGAACACCATGTTCTTTTTTTTTTCTGTTTGTGCCCATGTCTAATCTAGACACCAAGGTCATGGTTGGCTGAGACTTGTATATTTCTCTAAGATAACCGGGGAGGCCCTTTCGGGGTCCTTAGCAAGTAACATCTGCAATATGGTTATGACTGAGAGAGTACACATCAAGTTAGCAATACGGCAGTATAGCTTCAGCATATTGTGGCACAAGCATTACAACAAACAGACAACCATGGCATGGCTGCACACAGACATGACAGATACCATTTTGCATAAGACTAGTTAGCCTAGGGGAAATACTTCACTGGATGATTATTTATTTATGGTACCAATGGATTTCTTTCTTTTCCCTGTTTCGGAACCTTGGCATCAACTGGTAAGAACAGCTAGCTTAGTACATGGCCTTAGTTCACTGGGGACTTCTCCTCCCAGCCCATCATCAAAAATGATGGACCAACAAGTTGGCATCTACACGCCTCACTTCTTTCCACTGGAATTGTCTTGGGCAATTGAAAGACAAACTTGTCCAAGCTCGCTTTTCCGTTGGGAACCGTTACCATCTCTTTGGACTTCACGCTTAAAATGTTCATAGAAGTCGAAGTAAAGAGTTCGACTGACATTCCAGTCACTTGTTCATAGGAGCCTCATAACTAATTTGTAATGCTTGTCATTTTGAAGAAGGAAAAGAAAAGAGAAAAGATTTATGTCTGAGCCGGTATGGGGTGGGGGGAAATTCAACACCTGAACTTCTGAAGGATTAAGGAACAGAAATGAAATCAATGTCTGTTCTTAGAAACGTGTGTTAACATCTGGAGATCATTAAACAAGTTTTGGGGGAAAGCATCTTTGCCCATTAAGGTATGTCTGAAATGCCTTAAATATAGAGACAACCATCAGTCTCTGCACCTCATGAACTACAAGGGGGAGTAACTCTAGGTGGAATGTTTTCATAAAAACTTGGATCTTAAATTCTTGACTAATATCTTTTTGTGGATGGTAAGAAATTAAGCCTTTGCCCTGAGGAAATAGCGGTGCTCAGTCACGATCAAAAGTCCCCGTATCCCTCCTCGTTCTTGACATGCTTCCTTCTGAGGCTACGTTTTCCTGAATTTTTGAGGGAGCCGCCCATGAATTTTGCCAATTTAAATCATCACATTTGATTCGACTTTCCCTGGCTGAAGCGATCCCACGTTTTCAGTCGCAAGAATCCTGACAGGTGATTGAGAGAGGAGGACGAGCTCATGGTCAGCC
Organism: Eublepharis macularius; assembly: GCF_028583425.1. Classification (NCBI taxonomy): domain Eukaryota; kingdom Metazoa; phylum Chordata; class Lepidosauria; order Squamata; family Eublepharidae; genus Eublepharis; species Eublepharis macularius. The sequence goes on along the minus strand of NC_072791.1, from coordinate 214,478,092 downwards.
AGGGAGTTACCAGAGCTGGTCTCTGTGGTACAGGCTCAGCATTCGAACCAGGGTGTGGCAATGGCTGGCAACGGGCTCACCACGCTGGCTTCTGATTTTTGGGGGGTAGAGTCTGGAAAGCCTGCCATTGTAAACCTTTCATTTGTACACAACACAAGTAGCGAAACATTCCACAAAATAAAAACAGAGAGGCAGCACCAGTGGTTCTTGCTTCCTCTCCTTGAGCTTTCTCCATGGTATCTGAAGTGGGGAGTCATGAATCTGCTCCAGGATTTTCCATGAGCTCACACATTTCACCACAGCAAAAATGTGAACTTTATACCAGGAATAAACAGTCACACGTCCTTCCTCTCTGTGTGCTTCCCATGTTTCAACAACTGTCTAGCTAGCATGGGCTGTTGACTATAGGCATGTCCTCTGACATTGACATATAACATTGTCACCTGAACTTATCTTGCTCAATCCACCTTGAGCACATATAAGGCAAGCTACTGATCAGATCACTTCAATGTTCCCTAGAGAAGTTCATCTTGAGCAGAGCACTGTGTTGAGTAGCTTTCCACCTGTGCAGTAGCCACTTATGCTTCACAGTCAGGTCATTGGAGTTTGCCGCTGTTTTTTCCCTGTCCGAGAACTAAATCATCTCATTTACTGAAGAGGCAGTATCCCCTGGGGCATGGTTATCCAATCATTGAATTGAATGACTAGTAAAGGATGGAATCACTTGCAGCTCATCCTCTTTTAGCCCCTGTGCAGTCAGAAGTATCAACGTGGTGCAGTGGGTAAAGTGTCAAACTAGGATCTGGGAGACCCAGGTTCAAATCCCCACTCTGCCATGGAACCTTGGGTCACCCAGACTCTCTCTCACAGACTCTCAGCCCATCCTACTTCAGAGGATTGAGAGCCAGTTTGGTGTAGTGGTTGAGAGCAGCAGGACTCTAATCTGGAGAACTGGGTTTGATTCCTCACTGCTCCGCTTGAGGCCAGCTGGATGACCTTGGGCTAGTCACGGCTTCTAGGAACTCTTTCAGCCCCACCCACCTCACAGGGTGTTTGTTGTTGTGAAGATAATAATAATACACTTTGTAAACAGCTCTGAGTGGGTGTTAAGTTGTCCTGAAGGGCAGTATATATTATTGCTCTTCATTAGTTTCACAGCAGGTCCGCTCCTGCCCTCAGTTGCCACTAAGGCCGAGTTCATCTGAAAGTACAACATACAAGACTTCTTTCCTTAGCTTTTCAGTCGCAGAGTAACAGAATAACTGTCTCCTCTCACCACACAGACTTCCACACAGACTCACTGAACTAGACTGAACACTTCCCCTCAGATCCTGTTCAATCCGCTCCCTCACAGTATTCCTCACCACCACTACCCTCCTTGCTTGCATATGTGCCGTCACAACCAACTTATGGTGACCCTAGCAAGGCGCTGTCAAGACAAATGAGAAGCAGAGGTGGTTTGCCAGTGCCTTCCTCTGCAGAGTCTTCCTTGAATGCCAACTTTTGAGAGCCAGTTTGGTGTAGTGGTTAAGAGCGCGGGACTCTAATCTGGAGAACTGGGTTTGATTCCCCACTCCTCCACTTGAAGCCAGCTGGGTGACCTTGGGCTAGTCACAGCTTCTCAGAGCTCTCTCAGCCCTGCCCACCTCACAGGGTGAGTGTCATGAGGATAATAATAGCACACTTTGTAAACTGCTTTGAGTGAGTGTTAAGTTGTCCTGAAGGGCGGCATATAAATGTTGTTGTTGTTATTATTATAGGACTGTTATAAGGAAAAATGGAGGAGAAAACAATGTAAGCTGCTTTGATTACATTAAATACATTTAAATGGCCAAAGCTGCATTGCATTACCTTCTTAGATATGTTTCATAATCAGGAGCACCAACTTGTGAAGTACGTGCAAGAAATTATCATAAGACTAGCTAATCATATAGACAATGGGAAGGCACACTGACACCTAAGTAGTAGGTCTCAACAATCAAGTTTCAAACTAATTGACTTATTTTTATTACGTGCCCTTTAACAATGGAAGTGGTGGAAGACGGTTGCCAAGGATCCAACAGCTATGAGAAAGTAATTATGTCAGAAAACAATGTAATTGTGCAAAACGGGCACATTCAAATTAGTTTGGATGGCTCTGAACAGCTCGTTGAACAATTAATCAGCTCCCTGTTTGTACCTGGTGAACAGGACATGAACTAACCTGGCAGAGCATCAAGAATGACTAGGTGGCTGCTATTGTCTCCACAGTACCTGAGATGTCGACTAGAATCATAGAATCATAGGATTGGAAGGGACCTCCAGGGTCATCTAGTCCAACCCCCTGCACAATACAAGAAATTCACAACTACCTCTCCCCCACACTCCCAGTGACCCCTGCTCCATGCCCAGAAGATGGCAAAACAGACCAACTCCAAGCGACCAACTCAAACCAACTCCAACTGACTAACTCAAACAGTTACTACAGTTCCAGGGAACCCTATAATATCATATTATTTTTTTATTATTTACATGCAGTGGAAGTTGCCACAAATGGCTTAAAAGGGGAAGCTAGTAACATCACATTCTCTGAGGATAGGTCATTGCACACACCTTTTAAAACTGGCCATTACAGAGCATGTCACAATCCTATAATCTTTCTAGCATATGAGATTTAAAGCCACCTTGAATTCTGATGAATTTCTACTGTGATCGAAGAATAAAAATAACCAAGGCAAACAGTGTGTCACTGATTACTTTCCTTAGCCCTTAATACGGGCAACAATCCCACAATCTCCATTTCTCCCTCGCATTCCCTGTAGACAATTCCATCTTCTGAACCCACTGCTCCACATCATGCCCTAATACCTGAGAGGTGCTCTGAGCCATAATCAGTCTTTCACATTTATTTTGGGGTAGGAATCTTAAGTATTGGAACCATTGATAGAAAATGTCAAGGATGCTAAAGAAAGAATCTAATAAAAGAGTACCTGCACACTCATCAGTAACATAGATCACTGTTGTAGGACAATGAATTCTGTACATTTCTACATCTTTAATACTGGACAGCTTTCCATGCCCAGTGTATCTTTCAGCAAACAGACCTATCATACTTGCACTGTTAATGAACACTTGCCTTCCCAGGAGACAGTTTCTGGCTTATCTTTAAGATATCCCAGTAACCGAGCACTGCCGCTCTTACGTGAGAATGTGCAAGCCACCAATTCGTTAAGCTCAGTATTGTCTCCTCTGACTGGGGGCAGCTCTCAAGAGCAGAGAAAAGTCTTTCTCAGCTACCCGAAACCCCTTAATTGGAGATGCTAGACCCTTCTGCATGCAAAGCAAGTGTTCTTCCATAGAGACACAGTTCCTCTCCAGGATGAGGCTGGTCCCCCTTATTTGTTCATGGAAGAGATTTCTACTGTGCCTTTCTATACAAGGCTCCCAAGGCAACATACCAAATAATGCAGAATCAACAAAATAAAAATTACCGCTAATAAAATAAAGTCAGCAAAAACAGCAATATGGCCATAACTGACAGCTCTACCATCCATGAAGGTGTCCATGAAGGCCACGAAATGGGGAAAAATTGGAACTAGAGTTTTGTGTTTCATTGCGATCTACAAATCACAAATTATGAAATTTCATGAAATTGACACGTTTGCCAAAATGATTTGTTAGTTTCCTGATTCGTCAGAACTTGGGGCATTTCAATGGCCCCCTTCATACCTGGAGATGCCTTCAGGGGAGGAAATTCAAAAAATGCCCAGGGGGGTGTCTCCCCTTACCCCCGGATGTGCATGGGTGGGTGGGATGGATGGATGGAGGCCTCCTCTGTTGGGGGACGATGAGGACACCACTGATCTCTGCTCCTTGGGACAGGTCATCCCCTTGATCCACAGGCTGGACGGATGCCTACTCCTCTTTGGACTACAGCAGTATTTACCACAGCACATGATCAAGACATCGTGACTCCCCCCCCCCATGGAGAGGACATGGCCTCCATCACAGATCTGCACACTGCGAGCCCTCGGGCGAGGAACCCACTTAGCTTTGCCCCAGAGAAAGACAGTGGACCTGAGAACAGGAGAGGCCAAAACTACCACACAGACACCTTGCCATAGACGGAACAGACTGACGTGTATGGGAGTGTGGGATGGATTGATGGACTCCTCTCCCTTGGGGGGAGGAAATTCTAAAAATGCCCAGGAGGGCTGTCTCCCCTTACCCTGGGCTGTGCATGGGTGGGTGGGATGAACGGACATCTCCCCCTTCAGGGGAGGAAATTCTAAATACCTGGGGGGCATCTCCCTTCACCCCAGGACATGCATGGGTGGGTGGGACAGACAGACTAAATGTCCAGGGGGGCTGTCTCCCCTCACCCTGGGACATGCATGGGTGGGTGGGATGGATGGATGCCTCCCCCTTTGGGGGAGGATATTCTAAATGCCCAGGGTGGTGTCTCCCCTCACCTTGGGACGTGCATGGGAGGGTGGGATTGATGGATGGACAGATGGATGAACAGATGCTTCCCCCTTGGGGGGAGGAAATCTCCCTCACCCCAGGACAGCAGAACACCTCAACAAAATCATCTTTCCAGGTGACACAGGTTCTCAATCTTTCCAGGTGGCACAGGTTCCTTCCAGGCAGCACAGGTTCTCAAAACATCTTTCCAGATGGCACAGGTTCTTTCCAGGCAGTACAGGTTCTCAAAACATCTTTCCAGGTGGCACGGGTTCTCAAAATAAGGACTCTGCATGACGATCGCAGGGCAGCAGAGGCAAACTATGCCCTTCCCCCCTGCCAGGGACCAACAGGGACCTACAACAGGCAGCACCAGCAGAACTCCTGTCCTGGGGCATGGACGGGAAGAAACAGTCCCCTGGATAGAGCAGAGCATGCAGTACCTGCCCCAGCACACATGCCCCTGCAAAAGAGCGCCAGCTTCCGAGAGAACCCACTCACCATACATGGCAGCACTCCCCTTGGGGGGGAGGATATTCTAAATGCCCAGGGGGTATCTCCCCTCACCCCAGGACATGCATGAGAGGGTGGGACAGACAGATGGACACATCCCCCTTTGGGGGAGGAAACTCTAAATGCTCAGGGGGACATCTTCCTCACCCCAGGTCAGCAGATCAATGCAATGGAATAATAGAATAATGCGCACCAGACACCTCCACACCTTTCCAGGTGGCATAGCTTCTCAAAATAAGGACTATTCTGCATGGAGAACACAGTGCAGTACAGGTGAACTATGCCCTTCCTCCCTGTCAGAGACCAACAAGGACCTACGAAACACACCTGTCAGACATGGTGGTACTGACAGATGCCCTCCACACCCTCTCAAGAGGGACCAGTGATCAAAATAAGACTTTCCCTTCCACCAGTAAAATCCACCAGTTGGAGTTGGTGGCATTGACGGATGCCTCCCATTCTTTGGTTTGTGGCAGTACCTACCACAGCACAAAACTGAAACAGGCCCCCCTGAGTAGATATTTGCCAGTGCTACAGACCAACTGACACGGCCTTCCCCCACAAGGATGTGTGAGTGGCCCAGACAGAGCCTGACGGTAAACCACTTTACTTTTGGTGCAGGAGAGACATCACCCACAGACCCTTTACAGTTCAGGACAGGTGCTCCACGAAAGAATATCAGTTCTATGAGCCCTTGGGCGAAGATTTCACTAAGCTGGGCCCCAGAGCCAGGCGGTGGCCCTGAGAATGGTGCCCATGAGTGCACAGACAGCTTGGCATTCGAGACAGGTGCTCAAAGAAAGAGTAAGGAGAAACAAAAACAAAAGGTTGTCCTGTGTGAGCCTCCAGGGGTGGTGCCCACATTCAGCTTTGCCCCAGAGCCAGGAGGTGGCCCTGAGACTGGCACAAAAACAGCGCACAGAGACAGCTGCTCAAAGCAAGAGTAAGGAGGAACACAAACAAAATAGTTGTCCTGTGATCCCCCCGGCAGAGGTGCCCACTCAGCTTTGAGCTTCAGCCCCCCCAACAAATCAGTAGTAGCACTCAGACACCTTCCCATGTGGGAAAATAGCAAAAAACAAGAGTGAAGGAGTAAATAAAACAAAAAGAAGAGCCAGCGACTAAGCCCTTGCAACAGGAGCACAGGAGGATGCTTTTCCCTGGAGCCTGGCGGTAGGTGGGCGGACACGCATCCATCTGGGGTAGCTCAGGGCCCAGATAAGCTCAGGTCCAGGGAGGGGTACCCAAGCAGGGGGAGGTTGACCTTAATAAAGGACAACATATCCATCATGTCCAGGTGCAGACATGCACCAAGTGTGGGGGACGGAGAAGGTCTCCCATGTGAGAGAATACATGCTCACTCTGGACACTTGTGGGAGGGCAGGAGAGGATGTTAGTGGCCACAATGGAGAAGTCCAGCCAGATGGCAGATTTTCGTGCCCAATACTCCAGGGGGTTGGTGTGCGGGGGCTCAGTGGGCTCAGCAAGGTACTCTTGCACCATGGCCCCCATTGAGTCCTCTGTCCTGACCGATGCGCCAACTCTGCTGGCCTCAACTGCACAGCCCACTGCATATGACCAGAGGTCTTTGTTGGGAGGGCTCTCATGGCTGAGGACATCCAGCTTGTTTACAGCCTCCCGCTCCTCTTTCTTCTCATCCTCATCCACCCCCCTCACCGCACCCTTAGCCCTCCATCCCACTTTGTGTGCCTGATACCTGTGCCTCTGGGCTATGATTGGGGTTTCCAATGGCAACAAAAGGTCTGGGCCCATTGCCTAGGGAATTGATGGATTGGTGCCAGCCTATCTGCAATTACAAATTGTTCACAAAGCTAATGAAACAGCCCAAAAAGTCATGAATTTCGTGATAATTTCATGATAATCGCGGCCCCACAAAATGCTGTTTCGTGACACATGAAATGGCCCAATTCCTGATGAAATTTGCTTAGTATTTCGATTCGTGCCCATGTCTAGTCTAATGCTCCCCTCCCCGCAGCAGATTGGTTATTTAGTGCACTGAGAAGCAGAGCCAATTAAAGATAAAACAGTAACTTATTTTGGAACTAACTTTGCTGCATAGAAGGGAGTGGGTGGTGGTGGTAAGAGGCCTAAGTACGTGTGTGATAGGAAGGGGGAGAGGGTAGAACTGAGATGAAGCAGGAGTGAAACCTGAGAACTGCGTTTTGAGTACAAACAAGGGAATGACATTTAGCAGATAGTGACCTCCCACATCCCTATCTAACTAGTTTTCCCATAGATCTGCTTCTGTTATATACTAGATGTTGCATATTTCAATATTTTTAAAGTACGTGGCTGCAATCCTGTACACATTGAGGTTGACTAAATCCCACTTAAGCTAAAACTTCCAGGCCATGTAGATTAGGAGGTTGTTCAGAGATGCTGCTGAGAATATGGACCCGCTCTCTCTCTCTCCTCCTCCTCTACTCATTGAGGACCCCACACTGTCCCCATCCTGCACCCTGGCCTTCAACCACCATGGTTGGACCACCAGCAGATCAGTGGTTCTCCCAGCTCAGCTGTGCTTGTTTTTGGCACTGTCATCTTTAGAGACATTACCACCAACGATCCAGAGGAGTTAGCCATGTTAGTCTGTTGTTGCAAAATAGTAAAGAGTCCATGTATCTGATGAAGAGAGCTGTGGTTCTCGAATGCTGTTCAGCATAATGAAAATGTTTTTTTACAAGAAGTGGAAAAAATGACTCAGCAAATAAGCAACTATGTTGGTTTATTGCTGAAAACGGAACATAACTTCTTTTTAGGAGGTCATTTACTTGCTTGGGGATTACTGGTTTAATGCTCAAAATAACCTACTCTGGTGGTCCAATCCACAAAGATCCTACACAGTATTTAGGGTTGCCAACACCGGATTAGGAAATAAAGACAACAGACCCACTATGAATAAACCTATGAACCCAACTAGGATTGTCACCTGGTGGGTGGAACATGATGGGAGATGGGGGTGGTAGTGCTGTAGTGTTGATGGCATGACATCACTTCCAGAGTGAACCTGGAAGTGACATCATGCAACTTTAGGATTCAATGGAACTCTATGGTTTTACCATAGAGTTAACATTTCTCTATGGTTTTACCATAGAGTTTCCACTGAATTTTAGAGCGACATGGCAGCACTTCCATATTCACTCCAGAAATAACTTCATGCCAACACATTGTCTATTTTTGCTTTATTGGCTGTGAGGATTGCTCGTGGGATATATCCTGCTATAGTAGAAGACCTGGCAACCATCAACCCAACAATAAAATCCAGAGAATGGAAATTGCTGAAAAAAATATAAACAAATATTAAAAGAAATTAAATAGGGGATCTTTATTTGTAAATGTTAACTTCTGAAGAAGGTCTTCACTAGTGAAAATGGAAAACAAGAGACATTAGGAAGAGGGAGGGAATGGGTATATATTTCATGGTAAAAGGAACACAAGTTTGCCATTAATATTCCTTCAGGGTGGCTGATTAATGATAATCCACCTCAGGTATGGTGGGGCACTTTGTCATGGGATGCCACATCATCGTGCAACCATCCAACAGTAAATGTGCTTTCTGTATATCACCCCTGACAGCCGAACTAGCATTGATTAACTCATATATCCTGTTTGAATCTTTTAAAAATTTATAGAGTATACAAATTATGTTTAGATCTAATTCAGAGGAAAGGGGGGATGTTTTGATGTATGGAAAGCTCAGAGCCTGCCAAGCAAACCCCACAGATGATTAATATTTATTAGGGATGTGACCCAGTATCCTAGATTGATCTGGTCAAAGAAAGTGATGAATACATGGGTAGTAACTGCCTTTACTTAAACCAGAGCCACAAACACATCAAAGGACAATTTAGAAACAAAAAGGTACTGATGACACACCACTGGCTAAAAAGTGCACAGCCCCGGTAACAGGGGGGAAATATTTACACACATAGGCACTATTTTCATACTCTTATCCAATCGCCTGCCAAATTATTTTCCAGGTAAAGAAACAGAGAGTGGGTTTGCGAGCTTTCTTTGTTAGCATTGTCATGCATTATGAATTGACACAACAGCCATCCATGGACCAATGTGGATGCAGCTCAGGGTGAGGTTCAAAATGTTAACTCTTAGGCACTGAGGAAGTTGTTCCAGAGAGATTCTCCAAGCAGGATGGCAATGCCATTAACGGATAGTGCTACAATCTGTTACTGGAAATGGTCTCCTTGTGAAAATATGATTTATGGGGGAATTAGCTGGCAAGGAGGATGGCTCTGCAAGAGGCTGGTAACCGGGATCTTATCACCAACTTTAACCGAGTCCCCTCCCCAATAAGCCAAGCAAGTCTGGTGCTAAAATCAAACAATAACTTTTATTAAAGAACAGAACTTCATGCGCATACACTTCAATTACTGGGGGAAATAATTACACACACACACACACAGAGTCCTAGGAAACGTAGCCAGAAATTGGTAATAGAAAAAGGGAGTGAATATATCTACCTATCCTGGAGAAGGGGTCCAGTCCATGGAGGAAGAAAGCAGCTTCGAATGCCAGCATCCTCAGCCAAGAAAGCAAGAAGCTTAGGGAAGTGGACTCAGGAAGCTTGCATGATTTGAATGAGGCCAGGGCTCTACCTTTATAGGTAAAATGTGCCCCGAGGCAGAGGAGAGTCCTCCTAGCAGTTAGGACAAAGACTCCAATGGTTAGTTCCTGGGTTGGACAAAAGGCTTGATTGCATTACGTGCTTTTGGCCAGGGCGTGTGAATGGGAAGGCAAACCTGGCCGGTTAGCTGGAAGAATAACCAGAGCTAGGTTGATAGTTTTAGGTGGGGAGTACAATATCCCTGGAATGGCTATATATACTTACGAATGCTATTTGATTAACTCCTCGATCATGGACAGGGATCTCATCATGGGAGGAGGGACAGGAATGTGCTGAGTGGGGATGACTCTGCGAGACCTTTATTGCTCTGGCCTTCTGGCACTTGGGTGGACAGCAAGGCCAGTCGCATCACAATGCCTCTGTATTCCAATGCGGCATTCCTTACATGCCTGGTTCTCCAGGGCAGACTCTGGCAATGACAGGGGCTCTCTGGTGGCTGTGCTGCAGCCATCTTAAACTCCAGAGGCTTGCATACTTTTAATATCATGAGCAGCCATGTAAAAACTGCTATTAAAATGTCGGAGGCCGGGCGGACTGCTCACAATTAGGGAATCAAAAGAATATTGTTAGCATTTACTGTCAATTCCGTTTCCTTCACCCATACATCCTATTAGGGTTGCCAGGCCCAGTTTGGTAACTAGTGACAGACCAGAGGAGAAGGCACTTGGGGGACAGCTGTCAACAGTAGCTTTACATCATTTCCAGGAAAAAATGCTGTCAGACTTCTTTAGGAATCATCAGGAACCAAATAGCAGACCATATTCTTTTGATTGCGAAGAGAATCAGGATCTATAAGATATAAGTTGTTATTGTATTTAGTATATTTAAATACAGGTTTGTTTAATTTCATTTTATGCCAACAAAGGTATTGACTGACTAGTGAAACACAGAGTTTTCAGTGATTATCTGAAAGAACTGACATCTCTTCCAAGTTTTTCCCGAATGACATCAGTCCTTGCTGGTGAACTCTGTCAAGTCATAGCAGACTTATGGCTACCCTTGTGAGGTTTTAATGGCAAGAGACTAAGACTCAAAACAGACGTGACGAAATACCTAGGTTCAGCTCGTGTTCTCTTGCCTCAAGGTTTGTCGGGAAGTGTAGGTGTCCTTGCAGCTTAAAGTTTAGCATTTACAGAGCAGCAGGGAGGGAAGTGCAGGTGTCCTTGCAGCTTAAAGTTTAGCATTTACAGTGCAGGCATCCTTGCAGCTTAAAGTTTAGCATTTACAGAGCAGCAGGGAGGGGAGTGCAGGCGTGGGGCACCTTTCCTCCTGTTCTCAAGGTACATCGCGGCATTTTCCCTTCCCCTCACCTGGCCTGGCCCTGCAGAGCGACACCTGGCTGCACCGGGAGACTTTAAGCTGCAAGGACACCCGCACTTCCCTCCTTGCTGCTCTGTAAATGATAAACTTTAAGCTGCAAGGACACCTGCACTTCCCTCCCTGCTGCTCTGTAAATGCTAAACTTTAAGCTGCAAGGATGCCGACACTTCCCGACAAACCTTGAGGTAAGAGAACATGAGTTGAATCTAGGTATTTCGTCACATTTGTTTCGGCTCTAACAGAGGTCATTTGCCATTGCCTGCCCTTGCAACTCTGGTGTTCATTGGAGGTCTCCCAAACAATTACTAACCAAGACTGACCGTGTTTATCTTCCAAGATCTGATGAGATTGGGCTTGCCTGGGCTATCCAGGTCAGGGCCAGTCCTTGCTAGGTACTGCCCTGTTTTACTATAGTTTTAGAGCCAAACTACACAAGATGAATTACACAAGTTTCTGTGAGTGATCAGAATTACGTGTGCTCCAACATGCCCATGTTGACTTTTCCCCTTGTTGGCCACATGTCCTGTAATGTCAGTCCCTGAACATGTCTTGTAACTGCAGTCTATGCGTGTGGCTGCATTTGTGAGTGTCCATGGCCATAATCAGCGAGTCATCGTTGCATAGTGTCGATTTTGGGCAGCTTCCGTTTCCCTCTCCCCTCTTTTTGCCCTTAGACCCAGCTTGCACCCAGACTGTTTTGCTTTTAATCTGGCATGTTTTAAATTCTCCCATTTTCTAGTTGATGCTGCCTCCTCCCTACTCCTCCTTCCTGCACCCACAATCCCCCCTTAACTTCCTCCTCCTCTTCTCCATGCAGCATCTTCAGTCGGGATAAGAAGGAGGTGGGAAGAAAGATCGTGACAATATGATTAAGCATCTGAGCAAAAGTTCAGAATCATGCCTGATACATGAACCTGAAAAGGACTGGGTGGGGAGTATTCATTCTTCAGTTTGGCTCAGCAATACAGAGCAAATTCAGTAAAATCTGGCCATTCTTTTCAATGGGAAATGTGATTTGGGGCTTTCCAGGGGCCTGGGGGGCATTTTAGTACCAAATTTTACCCAATTTGCTGGGGATCTACTTCTAACTGTCCTCTAATGACCCCCCACCCACCCACCCACACACACGTTTCATGAAGATTGGACTTTGGGGGACTATTTTATGACCCCACACAGAAGATGCCCCCAGCCACCTCCAACCTCCATTATTCCCTATGGGGAAAACAATTGGAGCTATCTAGGAGGCTGGAGTAGTATTTTTAAGCAAAATCTGCAGAATTTGCAAAGGACCTACTCCAAACTGTCATCTAAAGACCCCCAAGTTCCAGAGAGATTGGGCCCTGAGGAAGCCATGAGCCATGTGTTTCTGCAGTGGCTGTCAGTTTTTCTCCACAATAGACAAATGGGGTGGCTGGGAGTACTTTTAGGTGGCATAAAATGGCTCCCCAAGGTCCAAAATCCACAGAATTTGCAAAGGACCTTCTCCTAACTGTCCTCTAAAGACTCCTCAAGTTTCAGGGAGATTGGATCCTAGTTAAGCCATGATCCATATGTTTCTGCAGTGATTGTCAGTTTTTCCCCACAATAGCCAAATGGGGTGGCTGGGAGTACCTTCTTTGGGGGAGCATAAAATGGCCCCCTGGGGTCCAATCTTCATGAAACATGGAGGGGGGTCTTTAGAAGACAGCCAGGGGTATGCCCCTGAAATTTTTGTAGATTTTTTTTTTTTTTTTGCAAAATACCATCCCCATCTCCCTGGATAGCCCCCATAATTTTCTCTGTGGAGATCGGAGGTGGCTAGAGGCAAACAGGCAGGAAACAGTTATTCTAGCTGACACAAGAAATGCTGCTGTCATGACTCCCAAAGTTTACTGCACTGTGCAGTGTAGTGTAGTTCCCTCCTCCACCCCACCTAACACCCATCTGACAGCCTTGAAGAACTAGGAGGGAAGCCCTCTGATCCATCACATAGACAAAAAAAAAAGGAGTCTGTCCTGGGAACAAGAGGGGTGCTTAGAAAGTGGGGATTCCCCACTCCCCTTTGTATAGATGCCCCCCCCTTCCTGGTAGGCCGAGCTGCAAGATCTCAGCAGAAGTGAAAAACTTCCACTTCTTAGCATCCACCAGGAAACCCGGCGTGGTTTTTTTCCCCCTGATACATCCAATGGAGTAAACAATTCTCCCTCACAGAAAAGTTACAGAGGAAGGTTTGAATATGTGCAAAGAGCAAGTGCATCATGGGATACTATCCCTCATCTGGGAGGAATGGGGAAGAAACCCGTGCCAGTCTGAGCAGGGGATTGAGTGCAGTGTGACCACGGTGTGCAAGTAAACAGTAAAGCAACGGGGAAACACGTGAAAGTGCATTCATTTGCCATACATACGTAATTCATCTCATGTAGTTTGGCTGTATAGTTTCACTATAGAGTTTTCTCCAATTTCTGGACAGGTATTATTTCTCTTATGGGGTTTCTCAGAAGTGACAACACTCTTCTTTCCTATTGAAATTGTGCTTATGCTTATAAATTTCAATGGCTTCCCTGTTCAATCTGACAAAGTAGGTGGATGTGTTGTCCAGTATTTTAGCGTCCTAGAATAAGATACTGCGTTCTGTTTGAGTTAGGCTATGTTCAGCCACTGCTGATTTTTCAGGTTGGCCAAGTCTGCAGTGTCTTTCATGTTCTTTTATTCTTGTCTGGATGCTACTCTGTGTAGTCCCAATGTAAACTTGTCCATAGCTGCAGGGTATGTGGTATATTCCTGCAGAGGTGAGGGGGTCTCTACTGTCTTTTACTGATTGTAGTATCTGTTGTATTTTTCTGGTGGGTCTGAATACTGTTTATAGGTTGTGCTTTTTCATAAATTTTCCCATCTGATCAGTGATTCCTTTGATATATGGCAAAAGATATATAGCACAATTCCAACAGGAAAGAAGAGAGTTTAAGAATGAATAGGGCATGGTTTCAAGTCCTGAAAAATACTAGACTAAGAAAATACTCTATACCCGACAATAACCCTGCAGATAGGATTAGCATACCAACCACCAATCCATATGCAAAAGAACCTCTTCAGGATACATTGAAGCTTCCCCCCATTAGCATTCCACACCCTGGGAAACTCTTACAGGATGACTCGGCCCAAACCCACCTTCCTGAGTAGATATAAATTACCTGCCAACTTCTTTTCCACACTGTGACACTGAGAGATCTCTGTCTTTCGGTGCTACACCTCTGGATATGCCAGTCACAGCTGCTGGCGAAACATCAAGAACTGCAATGCCAAGACCACAGCCATACATCCCGGAAAATCTACAACAACTAAAGAATGCTGATTCACTGGCATACAGATTATGTTGAAAATGTATCCATTCAACAGTAAAATTTATTTGTTTGTTTACTTTAGTTACACCCCACCTTTCTCCCCTGGGTGTTCCCAAAGAGGCTCACATTGTTCTCCTCTCTTCCATTTTATTCCCACATCAACTCTGTGAGGTAGGTTAGGCTGAAAGGATATGAGTGGCCCAAGCTACCATGGCAGAGTGGGGTTTCGAACCTGGACCTCCCAGATCCTGGTCCAGCATTCCAACCACTATGACACCAAGCCATGCTGAGGAAAAATAAAATGTCAAAAACAAAATGAAGGGAAGCAAGGGAGATGCAACATCAAAACAGGAATTTTCTGGTAGAAACAACGGAAATGAGACATTGTCACTCTCCATTACATCCTGGGCCAAACTGAGCAATAAGTTCAATGCAGGTCAGGTGAGGGTTCCTCCAACTTGACTTAAAGTCATACAGTAACATCAAGTTTTTATTTATTTATTCCGGTTAAAGAAAGCAGCATAGAACATGTATTAACAGAATAGTTATAGGAATATATATATATATGTAATGATAAAAAAAGAAAAAAGAGGAAGACCAAAAACGAGATGGCTTGACTCAGTAAAAGAAGCCACATCCTCCAGTTTGCAGGATCTGAGCAAGTATGTTTATGATAGGACGTTTTGGAGATAACAACAACAACAACATTTGATTTATATACTGCCCTTCAGGACAATTTAACGCCCACTCAGAGCGGTTAACAAAGTATGTCATTACTATCCCCACAACAATATCATCTTTGAGGTGGGTGGGGCTGAGCGAGCTCCTAGAAGCTGTGACTGACCCAAGGTCACCCAGCTGGCTTCAAGCAGAGGAGTGGGGAATCAAACCCGATTCTCTAGATTAGAGCCCCAGATTAGAGCTCCAGATTAGAGCACCGAGCTCTTATCCACTACACCAAACTGGCCCTTTCATCTTTCATTCATAGGGTCGCCATAAGTCGGAGGCAACTTGACAGCACATAACACATACACATAATTCATATTTCATACTTCATCTCTGTATCTGGAATTCTGCTTGCTTTCAAATTTCTGCAATCTGTTCCCTGTTGTATTGTTTATTGACTGGTCCAGCCATTGACCTTATTTGACTTCCACTGTGTAATCTGTTTTGAGTCTCAGCGAAAAAGACCCAGTATTCACTGCTATGGGGCTGTCCATGAACTTACTGCAGCACATGAAGCCCCACAACAGGGCAACCAGCCCCCCTGGCAGCCATATTGGCTCAGGAAAGTAGCACAGGAGGGAAGTCTGAAGCCCATATATCTACTTAAGAATGATAGTTCCCCAATGGTATGTATGACTGCAAGTTGTGTCAGGAGAACCCCAACCCAACTTGCGACCCTTGTGTCCACATGGCCTCCAATGGTAGACAACTTTTCCAATTTCCTCAATGTTGATAAATACCAGACCAATCTGAGAGTGGGAAAAGCCAACATGGGCCACTATGAAGTGCTGGGAAGAAAATGGCTGAAGTGGTGCCTTGCATATTCTGAATCTCCCTCTGCACCTCTCCCAGCACCATGAGGGAAAGAATATTCAGGAATTTAAGTTACTTTCCCTCCACATTTTTTCACATCTGGCAGGTAGAAATGCATACAGGTGGATGGGACATGTCAATATTAAGAAACTGGTCTTTCATTCTGTTTCCTAGGGTTGTTGTGGGGTGGGGAATTCCTTTTCCCAGAATTTCACTTCTTTAGGTACAACCACTGATCCCTCTTACTCTCTTTTTTCTCTTTTAAGAGCAAGGTTTCTCTTTCATTTCTGTTCAAAGAGAAATCAAGTCACCCTTTTGTAACTTCAACACTTGCAGTTGTTTTATGTTACGCACTCCAGGGTGGTGCTCTAGCAGGAAGATAGGAAGGTTTGGGAAGAGGTTTTCTGCTTCTGAGCATCTGCAGAGTGAAAATCTGAAACTCCTAGAAAGAGAAAAAGATTGTTTGATTTCAGGGAGAAACTGGGTAAAGAGGAATTAAGAACATTTCTCTTAACAAC
Organism: Eublepharis macularius; assembly: GCF_028583425.1. Classification (NCBI taxonomy): domain Eukaryota; kingdom Metazoa; phylum Chordata; class Lepidosauria; order Squamata; family Eublepharidae; genus Eublepharis; species Eublepharis macularius. Next base: position 214,461,776 of record NC_072791.1, on the reverse strand, counting down.
CTTACTATTTTCCTTTCAAAATGTGTGTGTGTGTGAATCAATTTTAACACATTATTCAAGTATAAAGCTAGGCTTCTCTGAACTACGGTAGAGATTCCATTTTAATAATGAATTTAAGCCAACTGACATTTTCCTCTAGAGAATGAAGTGTTACATCCAGGGCTCATTTCGAGGCGGAACATACAGGAACGCAGTTCTGGCAGTTCCCCAAAGAGGTCACATGTCAGGTGGCCCCACCCACCTGACTCTTGGCCATTTTGGGCTCATTTTGTCCTGGATTGGGGCCAAAATGGCCCGGATCAGGCCTCTGACAGGTGGTGGATCACTCTCCTGTTCAGCAGCAGCCTGATCCTGACCATTTTGGGGCCCTTTTCAGCCCTTTTCAGCCCCTTTGTGCCATTTTGGGTCCAATTTCAGCCTTGAATGGCCAGGATTGGGAACAAAACAGCCAGGATGGGTGATGTCAGGGTGTGTGGCACATGCAAATCAGTTATGCTAAGGTCACACTTCCGGTGATGGCAAGGGGCATGGCATATGCTAATGAGTTATGCTAATGAGTTCCTCCAGCTCTTTTTCTACAAAATGACCCCTGGTTACACCATTTGTCTTTGTAAATTACAGCCCATCGACTACTCTTCTATTTTTATTAGTAACCGTCAAATAATGGTGTAAAATGTACAATTCAATCCTAGAGACTGGTTTCATCTTCACGAGAAAGAGGATGGATGACGTTGGCTGGAGAGCAGGAAGATGAAACTGAAAGGTGGGAAGCTGGAAAGTGGATGGCTTGAACATCCTTTCATTAGGATCACAATTTGTTTGCAAATTGAAATACGTTGGTCTGGATCCCTTGGGAAGGAGGGATTCCTCTTCTACGTCCTCCCACCCCCCTGCAGCCCAAAATGTGCCCTGAAACGCTGTCCCTAAGTAGCTCCCAGGGCAACATCAGGAGTCAAAAATCTATTGCAGAAGGGGCAACTGGCAAAAAATCCATCCTCTTCTGTCCTCAGAAATCTTCCATGGGATCCAAGCCATTTGATTTTTAAAAAAATGTTTGAAATGTGATCAAAATTGTATGCACATTCACACACTCCTTTCCCGTCCTTACCCCTGTTCTTTTGGCTGCTCTCTTCTAGCTTTGCCCATTTTGCTTGGCAAACTCAGCGTTTATCTGAATGACTACCTATCCTTGCCCGTTTGCCCAAAGCACCTGGCAGAGGTAGTTTCCTTAGATGTCTCATTCCTGCTGGGTTGAAGTTCAGGGAACCTTCATGGCTTGGTGGAAACTGAACATTTACACAGGGCTGGTGTGATAAGATACTTGAGTGAGGGTAGAATTCTAAGCACTGAGGGCCAAGCTACACATGACGAATGACACTTGAACGGCAAGTGTATTTCTCCCTGTTCACTTGCCCTCCACTAAATCCACTTGCCGTTCAAGTGTCATTCGTCATGTGTAGCTTGGCCCTCACATGACTTGTTCTTGAGAAACCCATGCTAGTTCTTAGTAATCACAGCCATCCTTTTGAAATGCTCAAGGACTGGCTGTTTGATGATGTGTTCTAAAACTTTTCCAGGTATAGATGTCAAGCTGATGGGTCGGTAGTTACCTGGATCCTCCTTTTCCCCCTTCTTGAGGATGGGGACATTTGCCCACCTCCAATCTTCTTGCACCTCGCTTGTTCTCCAAGAAGTCTCAAAAATAATGGACAGAAGCTCAGAAATTACATCTTTGAGTTCTTTTAGTACCCTTGGATATAATTCATCTGGCCCTGTGGACTTAGGGCCAAGCTACACATGACGAATGACACTTGAACAGCAAGTGTATTTCTCCCTGTTCACTTGCCCTCCACTCAATCCACTTGCCGTTCAAGTGTCATTCGTCATGTGTAGCTTGGCCCTCAGTGAGAAAGGCGGACTATAAATGAAATAAATAAATAAATGCTTCAATAACACCTTTTCTCTGCACTGGAGCCTTTTCACATCTCTTACACTTCAGAATATGGTGACAGTTGTGTACCTTTTTATTTATTACTGAAAAAGTACCTCAAATATAAATTTTATAGTAATTTGCTCTATACCCAGGTCATGTTTTCTTTTGGGGATGGTACTTCAAATTCTCTTACTATATTGGACCTGTTACATTGTGCCAGTAAAGGAATTCCAGTTTTTGAAGCAGCTCCCTAAACTTTCTGTATCTAAATTAATTGGCTAACTTTTATACATTGAAGATCATTATGTATCACCAGGGTCCTGCTTTTATGGACAAACTATTACTGGCAGAAACCTAAATCACTATTAATGTAATGTTGAAGCACAATGCGGTGTAATTCCAATTTGGGCTTGAAAGACAAATTGCAGGCACTGTGCCTCATACATACTGTACCACAGGGACATAAATTCTGCTCCCCCCTTCTATTCTATCACTACCCTTCATTTAAATTTGTGCGTTTTATTGAACCAAGATATTGCAGTAGATACACTATTCTGTTTTAATAATACATTGACAATCTACAAATGCATTCTTGCAGACAATAGCAGAGCAACTGAATACTCTGAATATAAATATATTCACTGTAAAAGAATCTTCAGTCATAAAGCCCTGAAATCCAATTCTATGGTGTTGTTGGCTTTGGTGTATGTGTGCGCATGCATGTGTCCATCACACAGAGACACATAGGCCGTTTTCACACTGCTTACTGGACACAGAACATCGTGCCGAGCTCCCGGAACAACAGCGTCTTCCTGGCACGATTTCTCACGTGAAACCATGCCAGGAAGATGCTGCCGTTCTGGGAGCTCAGCACGATGTTCCATGGCCAGCAAGCAGTGTGAACAGAATAAAATAACTTTTTGCTGTCTTCCCAATTATATTCTGTCCCTTTGTAATATGTGAAAAAAACATTCATTTCTCCTTTTTTAATTTTATTTATTTTTATTTATTATTTCAATTTATAAACCGCCCATCCTCAGGGGCTCTGGGCAGTGAACAACAGTTAAAATCAATAAAAGCAAGAAAACAATTCTAAAATCAACATACAATGAGCAATAATAAAATAAATTAACCAAGTACATTAAAGTGCAATGGTGGGGAGAACCCCCCCCCACCCCAAAGGTGAGAGGCCAACATGGCATCGCCCCCTTCAACCACTGAATGCCTGGGTGGAACAGCTCTGTCTTATAGGCCTGGTGGAATGATAATATGTCCCGCTGGGCCTGGGTCTCCATTGACAAAGTGTTCCACCAGGCTGGGGGCCAGGACTGAAAAGGCCCTGGCCCTGGTTGAAGTGAGGCAGGCTTCCTTAGGACCAGGGACCACCAGCAAACATTTATCCACTGATCGAAGTGGTCTCTGGGGAACACACAGGGAGAGGCAGTCCAGAAGATATGCCAGTCCCAACCCACTCAGGGCTTTAAAGGTAAGAACCAACACCTTGCACCTGATTTGGAATTCAACCAGAAGCCAGTGCAGCTGGCGCGGGACAGGTGTGATATGTGACTGATAGGATATACTGGTCAGGACCCGCGCCACCGCATTCTGGACCAGTTGTGGTTTCCGGATCAGGCCCAGGGGTAGCCCAGCGTAGAGTGAGTTACAGTAATCTAGCCTGAAACAGCTAACCCTCTGCATCCTTCCCAACTAAACATAAAGAGCTGGAGTGGAGTGAGTGGTCTATAAAACTTTAATTGCAATGCAAGGAAACAGAACAAAATACCCAAAATGGTTCTCTCTGGCTCCTCCATGAGCAACAGAGTTTGTATAACAATGATGAAATCAGAACATCATTGTACTTAATTACAATATGATTGGTTCATAGTTATGTCTGGAGATCAGGGGGCGGGGCCACCAGCCATGTGACCATTTTCCCCGAGGGCAACCCACTGAGTTCCACCGCCTCTTTTCCAAGAAAAAAAGCCCTGATTACAACTTGTCTTGGACTCTGAACGTTGTTGCTGACCAAGAATGTTGTGTTATACCTGCAATGTATCATCATGGCTTAGAATGGCAAAGCCTCTGCCAGGATATGTAGAGAGTTGAGCCTAGTTATATCTTTATTGTTTTATTATTTTTATTTTTATTTACATCATTTATAGTTCGCCTTTCTCACTAAGACTCAGGGTGGATTACACAGTATGTGGTTAATACAATCAGTATCAAGTAAGTACATTTCAGTACCATACCATAAGGTAAACATACACAAGTGTAAAGACATGGCATTAGCAAGGATCCAAGACATAGTAGAGATACTGAAGCAAAACATAATCAATTCTAGGACTAACATTAGACAGCATAGAGCAATGGCTGTACATAGGAGTACATATTTACAGCAGCAGATAATATACGAGGCAAAAATGGTGATGAAGTCTATGATCCCCAACTTGTTAGTGAAGCACCTGAGACCCCATCCGTACAATGTAGCCCTCTCCAAATATAATCTTTTATGCACAATCTTAATAAACCCAAATATTCTTCACAGCTACGTAGTGTTTCTTTGGTTCCGGACGTTAATGTAAACCATTGTTCAGGCCACATTTGGCTCAGCTACCTGGCTAACCTTTTTTGTAGAAACTCAGCAACACTGACTCTCAGGTAAGGTCCGGTAAATCCAGGGGCTTGTTTTTCCCCAGACACTGGGGCAAGACTTAGGGCCAAGCTACACATGACAAATGACACTTGAACGGCAAGTGGATTTAGTGGAGGGCAAGTGAACAGGGAGAAATACACTTGCTGTTCAAGTGTCATTCGTCATGTGTAGCTTGGCCCTCAGTTCAAATATACCCAAATCTGATGGAAGTAAGATAGTGAGTCCCTTAGCCTCAACCAAGGTCGAAATTATTGAAAAGGTGGCAAACTGCCTTTACTGTGCATACAAGAGAAGAAGTGTGTTTAGGAAGTTTAACAATTCATTGCTTTCCCACTTAGACCCCCTGTTTTCATTGCCTGTTTCTTTGATGCTGTTATGGTTATCCAAGGCAAAAGGCACACTAAGGACACGCCAAAAGACCGCTGCTGCAATCCAAAGCTTTTTTCACAAGTGCCGGGGGTCAAATCAAGAAGACAGGGGAGCGCCCACACTCTCCGGCTGCTTCCGGCGGGAGATTGGGAACGGGTTTGCCTGGCTAAATTGTCCCATTTCACAAGGCTCACAGCTTCATCGAAAGCCACAAATAAATTCTTAGTGTAAAGCATATTTCAAGACAAGAGAAAAAATTCTGTTCAACTAAAACTAAGAAGAAACTTGATTCTTGTCTAGCAGGTTATTTTTCTTTTTCAGTAAAAAAAATACGCTTTACACTAAGAATTTATTTGTGGCTTTTGATGAAGCTGTGAGCCTTGCGAAATGGGACAATTTAGCCAGGCAAACCCGTTGCCAATTTCCCGCCGGGAGCAGCCGGAGAGTGTGGGCGCTCCCGTCTTCTTGATTTGACCCTCGGCACTTGTGAATAAAGCTTTGGATTGCAGCAGCGGTCTTTTGGCGTGTCCTTAGTGTGCCTTTTGCCTTGGAGTTTGGGACCGTTCCCCCTGTCCTTTTGCCTTGCTGTTATGGTTATGCCAATAAAAGTTCTGTCTGTCTGTCTGTCTGACTTAGTTCAGGAAAATGGTGGAAGCCTTTGATTCCCCCACCTCCTTGTGTTCAACGTGCTCTGGAGGAGTGAGACTTTGACCCTGTTCTACAGCCTCCCCCCTGAACTTGTGAGGCCCTGTTTGTTTCTCATAGTCCCTTGGCACTCGCAATATCAATAGATGACCCATGTATGAACCGGACTGCAAGACAATACAGTAAAGAGTGATGTTAGCCATTCCATATCCCCCTCCTTTTTAAAGATTGAATCTCATATTCCCAGTATAATATTTAACAAACCAAAGCAGGAATGTGGGAAGCAACTACATAGTCAAAGGATTAGTGTATCTAATATACTTTTTCTCATCACATTTAGTGGAATTACTCATTGCAGACAAAGCCAATTCAATCTTTGAGAATTTGCAGGAAAGTGGTTCTAAAAATACAGTTTTGTCGGATCAATACACTGCATAAATCTGAGAAATTATGCTGCGTCGAGTATCAATTCATTGGCCAAAACTGTACAAAACACAGGATTCCAGGAAGCCAGTCTATGAATTACATTACCATAATGAAGTTTCTTGGCCAACAAAGGCCACAGAAACCCAAGCCCAAATTTACTCTGGGTGTTGACATATTCACTAGGAAGACATTATCAGCTGATAATAATGATAGTTTGGATTTCAGGACGATTTTAGCAGTGGCATTTGGCAAGAGATAAATCACAAAAAATTCCCTTTACTGGTTCCCTGAAAGTATGCAGTGGATTAAAGAAGGCTACAAATCCCCTTTCTATAGCTATAATTAGGGATGAAGGTATTTTGAATTCGCAGCCTGGGCAGTAACATCAGCTATTAGGGGCCTGCTCTATAAAATGTTAATTGTGGTTTCATATCCATAGCTGTTGAGTAAAAGTTAAATGTGATTGGATAGTTTTCCATTGGGACGTTGCTGGGTCAGTGTTGAAATTCATCAGGTTCCCCCCCCCCATTCTCATTATTTTTGTGGCCATTCTTTTCCATGGGGAAGGGGATCGATTGGAGGCTCTGGGGCAGCTGTTTTTGTACCCAACAGCACCAAAATTGCACAGAACACAGTCCTTTCTCTAATCTAAAGAACCCCTAAGTTTCAACCAAATTGAACAAGAAGAGGGGGTTACAGACCCTCAAAGTAGATCCCTACTTGTGCAGCCTAGGGATGCCATTCTCTGGGTGGGGGTGGGGGATCCCCCACTCCCAACCTCCACCTCTTTCACCTCTCATCTGGCCACTTGGGGGTGGGGGAAGCCATGGAGAATAGGCCTAGGAGGCAAAAAACTTCCAGGGCAAGTGCACAGCAGGACATGACAACGTCACTTCCTCAAGTGATGTCATCACACCAGTGGTGGGTATGTTCCCATGCTTTACAGGAGCTAATTTTTGCCCCCAACAGGCTGAACTGGCCCCGCATGAAGCATGGGAGCATGCCTGTCAGTTCCTGGCAGGTAGATCCTTCACTCTCTCTCCAGTGAACACACATTGGTTCCAACAGAAAAGGCTTTATTCAGGATTTTACAGTTCAGGTCTGATCTCCTTCACAGAGCTTGGTAGAAGTGACCATTCAAAACATCAGGTCAATATTGTACTTAAGTTTTCCCACATTCCAGCAACGGTTACATTTTGGTGCGCAGGGGTACACTGGTTCTGTGAGAACCTATTATAGTTATGGCTAAGCAGTGAGTACACAGTACTGAATTTCCTGCATCTGGGCAAAGTAACAAAGGCAAGCGTTTGGAGTCTCCAAGGTCGATTCCAGCTCAGAGATGCATAGTTCTGTAAGATAACAGGAGGCCCACCCTGGCTAGAGGAATAACAGTTATAATATGAAAAGAACATGGCTACTGAAAGAATACAACAGGTTAGGGATTAGACATTCAATCTACTGTGGCATCAGTGACAGACCAAATAAACAAACATGGCATGGATATACAGAGACATGACAATGCCTGCCACTGATATGATAACATCACTTCTGGGAGGGTAGAGGGACCTGGTAACCCTAGTGCAGCCGCACTAAGTTCTCTCTGCTAATTTCTAAAATTGCCACCAAGCATCAGTCAGCAGAAGAGCTCCAACCAGCCACCAGCATTATAAAAAAATAAAAATAAAGCCCTGCCTGCATTCATTTCATGTCCCTACCTTACAGTGTCTGACAACGTTTTTATTTTTCCACTGGAAATTCTGCATTTGCCTGCCTTCTTCGTTGTGTTTTATTGTTTGTTTCTATTGAAGGCTCCCCCTCTCGTAATGGTGAAGTCTATGGGTGATGTCTATGGTCCCTAACTCATTCGTGGAGCATCTGAGACCCCCTCCCCACAATACAAAAGCCTTTTTGAATAATTTGGTTTTGCATCATTTGTGGAAAGCTAGGAGGGTGGTGGCTCTCCTGACCTCCTCAGGCTGACCATTCCATAGGACAGGGGCCACCACAGAGAAAGTCTTGTATGGGCAGCTGTTAATTTCATACATGTGCAGGGTGGCATTTGCAGGAAATCCTGTTCAGATGAGTGAAGGTGCTGGGGAGGAACAGCAGAACAGACGCAGTCCTGTCAGTATGCTGGTTCTCCCCTCCCTTTTTGCCCTCACAGCAACCCTGAGATGAAGATTATGCTAATAAAACTACTGGTCCAATGTCACCTCATAAGCAATGGCTAAATGAGGATTTGATCCCAACTCTCTCAACATTCTAACAACCACACCTCCTTAGGAGCTCAAAGCAGTTATTTTTTCCTGCTTTCATGTGGGATTTCCAGTGATTTCAGTTTACATTACCCACTTCTATAGCTTGTGCAACCTTCGGCCAGTGAGGTTTATAGACCATTCCTAAGCAAAGTTACACCCTTAAGACCATTGAAGTCTGCCATGTAGGTCCACCATCTTTGAATATTTGGAGTCTAAATAATCCTTTGCATCTTCACAAACTCATTTTCCCAAGCAGCTGAAACCCAGGTCAATTCTAAGAAGGCATTGGTATCAGGATCTGCCCAATGTGTCAATCCTTTGTTCTTTTTCATTGTTCTGAAGCCAACATATTTAACATCTCAGGGCCAAGCTACAAGTGAGGAATGACACAGGTTGGACACTTGTCAGCTTCCCTCAAGTTTTGATGGGAAATGTAGGCATCCTGGTCTTGCAGCTTGGCTCTCCGACTGCTGTCCCATGGACTTTTCAACTGTCACTTGTCCAACATTCTGCCAAGCTGCCTACATTTCCCATCAAAACTTGAGGGAAGCTGACAAGTGTCCAACCAGTGTCATTCATCACTTGTAGTTTGGCCCACAGTAGGATCTTGCTGATCTGGAACTGACCTCACTCAATCGGAGTCACAGGAGCTTATGGGAGGGCATGTGGGAAAGAGCTTTCTATAGTAGCAGTGTTCCACTTAGCAATATTGTTATGTTTCATTCCTTCACTGGTACATGAATAACCCTCGGACACCCAGCTGCATTCCCCTTCCCTGACATTTGTCTCTTGACTGATCATTATGTCAAACGAACCTTATAGAACGAATAACTGAAAGGAGTCTAATTTGCCTAAGTTCTTACTAACGAATGAATTTTTTTTTAAAAAAACCCACCTTGTTCAGAATGGAACATAATAATGGGAAGGGATTTATGGCTCTAAGTTGTCACACTGGTATTGCTGCCTGAAGATCAAACAAAAAATTTAAGAGGAGTCTGATTTCTTACATAGTGTCAGATTAAGAAAACCTTTTGCAGCCTGCCATTTCCAGACTTTTCTCACCATCAAATCTAGAAGAGCTTCCTAAAATTATACCAAGAGATCCCAGGAGTTACACCCTTCTAGATCTATGTATGTATGTCACAGATAACAACAACAACATTTGATTTATATACCGCCCTTCAGAATGACTTAACACCCACTCAGAGCGGTTTACCGATTCTTTTGAGTTTGTGGTACACATCAATGACAAATCTAATAAATGCTGAGAATAAAATAGATCCTTTCCTCCTCACCCACACTCAGAAAGAAACCCATTCTGATAAACAGCATGAAGATTAGAATCAGCAATCAGTTTTAAATGGATGCTAGGCAATAATTCTAGAAAGCGGATTAGGTAAAACATGTTTTGGGGATTCTTTAAGAACCCTGAGTTTCAGCCAATTAGGCTGTCGTATAGCTACCGCTATGCTTGCAAGAGAATTCTTAATATTTCTCTATCCTTTATTATTTTATCTGGATATTTCAATTTACTTAGTTTCAATTTACGTAACATGCAAGTGGCTAGGGGAAGGAAAGATAAATGTGTTTTTATGAAGCTTTTGTTGCGCTGCTTGGTTAGGACTCCTGCAATATCAGTAAGGCCCCTGCCAATTATCGTTGTCCTGGGATGATTAGCAGGAGCTATTTCCAGTCTGACCTCCAACTTTGCCCCACACCTCCCTTAAATGGCTGTTACACCTATCTCCAGCCAGCTGATGCTATTGCTTTGAAGTTCAGGCCTGTCTCACGTGGCACCTGTTCCTCTCTCAGGTATCACAAACATGTAGGGGCAGGTTTCAAACAAAATATTGCCAAACAAGGACCAAACGGTCTACAGAAATCTGATAGATAATAATAATGCAATTTTAATGAAAGTGCCAATGCAATGAGTGCAAAAATTGCAAGGTAAGTATTCCAATATATATACTCCAAAAATACTAGGGACTATCCATCTGCACGCATGTAGCCCCAATTCATGGGATACAGTCCACATGTATAATAACATGCATATAAATTCGAAGTTCGTCTTTCAAAACGTACAGTTCCAATGGGTTGTTTCTTCTTTCTTGCAGGCAGATGCCAATGAAGGGCAAAGAGGGTCCGAAGGGAGCCAGAAGGTCGACAGAGAAGCTCCCGGGCTGTTGTCAATGGGTGCGCTAGCAATTTAGACAGCCCGTTTCACGGTGTATTGCTCTATCAAGCCATTCCTCTATTGCCTATAACATAAATGTTAACACTAATTGCAAAGAACAACTGCTCGACTGAAGAGATAATCTTTCAAAGAGATTCTCTCAAGGAGAGACGGATTCTCTTTCAAAAATCCAATCACCTGGTTTTCCTTCGGCTCAGAGATGGAGGTGGGGTGGGGGGAATCCAAGCTGCGATTTCCTGCTGGGACAATAAAAATGGGAGGGTCTGGATTTCTCTCACGCTCGCAAAACATCTCGGCTTTTTTCCCGGTCTCTTGTTATGTCTCTTGTTACATCCCCCCACCCCCGTCCCAAGTTCTCAGAGGATTTTTGAAAGAGAGAAAGTGTGTGTGTGAAACTCCCCCTTCCCTCACCAGCTGAGAATCACGTTTTGTGGATTTTTTAAAAACTACAATTCCCAGGGATCATTGCAGGATCTGACACTTGCCCATGAGTATCCTGTGTTTGACCCTCAGCCTGCTCTGCTGGGCTGGGCATGTTGCCAGTTTATTGGGCAGACCTGCCTGTTGCCTGGATGGCAGGCTGTCCTGCTGAGTTGACTGGCAGGGTGGGTCTGTGTTCTGCTTTATGCTCCTGTTGTCAGAGGGGCTGCTCCTGCTGGCCCTCTCCTCTTCATCTCTGGTAAGAATGGGGATGCTAGGGATAACTCCAGACAGCCTGAAAGAGGTGCACACATTGCCACCTTTAAGACTTTTCATTTCTGGCATTTCCTGGCTAGTACATTCTTTTCCTCCTTTTGCTCCAAATAGCTCGGGGAAGACTACCTGGTTGTGACTTCCCCATTTTCCCCACAGAACTACCAACTGAGCTGTGTTTGGCTGAGAAAAAGTAACTGGCCCAGACTCCACTTAAATCTCATGGCAGTCCAGGGACTTGAAGTTGGGTCTCCCAGACTCCACCTTCACATTCCCCAATCCCCCATTTTTCTTGGGGAACAACATCAGGGCTTTGTACCACATGTAGAGTTGCTAGTACCCACTTAGAGTGGCAATGGGAAACCATTTTATCAAAAGACTGTTAGTCCAATGGCCGGATATAACTTTTGGGGAAACCCTGGATGTGATGTCAGACCTCTCTAGGAATTTGTGGAAAATCCTTTTACCAAAGAGTTCCTGGTGATTCCTAGAGAAGTGAAATGCCATATCTGGTTGTTGTTGTTTTTTCTGGCTACCATCCTCACATGCAATGGGAGTTTGTTCCTCTCAGATGCTCATCAGCTCTCTTCTGTTTCTTACCACAGCAGGCAAGGAGAAGCAGTTTTAGCCTTCCCCTTCCATCCCCTGGGTTGTTTTTGCATCTGCAAACTAACCCATGAAGCTACTATGGGGTCTCATATTAAAATTCACATTACTTTACAAGGCTACACATAAGTTTCATAATGGAGCCAATACTGGCTTCGTGGTGTGGTTGGCAGACTCACAAACAGTGTGTTTCTCCCTCTATGCTGTGGACACGGACAGAAAAGAGTTGATGTGCATCTGGGAGGCACAAAATTCCCATCACATCTGGATGCAAAGCCCTTGTATTGCTCCCCAACAAACAGGGGCACAGCTTAATGGCAAGGCCCGCTCCTTTCCTAGAGAAAGTCATGGGTTCAATACCTGGTAGCTCCAGCTGGAAAGATCTCGAACAGGAAGAATCCTGGGAAAAATCTCTCCATGTAACTTTGCTTTTAGAGTTGCCATTGCTGGCTGAAATGTGTACAATGCAGTCTGGATCGCACAGTGTAACTCACATATAACAACAACAACAACATTTGATTTATATACTACCCTTCAGGATGACTTAACACCCACTCGGAGTGGTTTACAAAGTATATGATTATTGTTAGCCCCACCACAAACATCTTGTGAGGTGGGTGGGGCTGAGAGAGCTCCTAGAAACTGTGGCTGACCCAAGTTCACCCAGCTGGCTTCAAGAGCTGGAGTAGGGAATCAAACCCGGTTCCCCAGATTAGAGTCCCATGTTCTTAACCACTCAGATCCAGTTTGTGTTGCAACAGGTACAGAAGAGGCTTGAACTTTGTGAACAGCAGTGTGTATGTGTGTGTTACGTGTGTATTATGGACCATCAAGGCAACCCTATGAATGAAGACCTCCAAAACATCCTATCATTATCAGACTTGCTCAGTTCTTGCAAACTGGAGGACGTGGGTTCCTTTATTGAGTTAAACCACCTCATTTTGGCTCTTCCTCTTTTCCTACTGCCTTCCACTTTTTCTAGCATTATTTTCTGTTTCAGAGAGTCTTGTCTCCTCATGATGTGACTAAAGTACAATTGCCTCAGTTTGTAATTTTAGCTTCAAGAGCCAGTTTGGTGTAGTGGTTAAGAGCATGGGACTCTAATCTGGAGAACCAGGTTGGATTTTCCCATTCCTCTACTTGAAGCCAGCTGGGTAACCTTGCCTCAGTCAGAGACAGCTGGGTGACCTTGGGTCAGTCACAGCTTCTCGGAGCTCTTTCAGCCCCACCCACTTCACAGAGTGTTTTGTTGTGGGGATAATAATGGCATACTTTATAAACCACTCTGAGTGGATGTTAAGTTCTCCTGAAAGGCAGTATATAAATTGAATATTATTATTATTCTAGGGAGAATTCAGGCTTAATTTGATCTAGGGCCCACTTATTTGTCTTTTTAGCTATCCATGGTATCAATAAAACTCTCCTCCAGGTCCACATTTCAAATGAATCAATTTCTTCCTGTCAGCTTTTTTTACTGTCCAATTTTCTTTTCCATACATAGGAATGGGGAATACCATAGTTTGGATTATCATGGTTTTTGTTCCCAGAGAGACATCTTAATCTTTAAGGATCTTATCTAGCTCCCTTACAACTGCTCTTCCAAGTTTCAATCTCCTTCTGATTTCTTGGTTGCAGTCTCTCTTTTGGTTGATGATTGAGCCAAGGAAGAGAAAATCTTGAACCATTTCAAATTCCTCATTGTTAACTTTAAAATTGCATAATTCTTCAGTAGTCATTACTTTTGTCTTCTTATTGGTCAGCTATAATCCTGTTTTGGCACTTCCTCCTTTAACCTTCATTAGTAGTCATTTCTGAGAACACTGGGAGGGGAACAGAAAAGGCTGTTAGTTCTGGAAGCCAATATACCCTTTTGTTTTCAGATAACAGGAATGGAGTCCAAAAAGTCCAATTTTCTTGCCCTATTTTAGTACTGTGTCAAATCTATATAGGTCAAACATATGTGTTTAGATGTCGATATGCCATGTTCTGTTAATCCTAACCTAACTTTCAGGGAAGAGTCAATTTAAACCAAGGAAGATTTATATCCAAAAAAATTCAGTGGGGAGCCATTTGGAATGAGGAAGTGCTCCATGTAAAACTGCAGGCAGCCCACCTACTAGCAAACTGGGGTCAGGGCCATCTGTTTGACATGCAGGAGGTCCCAAGTCCCGTCCCTGGCATCTCCAGCAAAAAGGATCAGGTGGTAGGTGCTGTGAGATGCTGAAGAGCTTCTGCCACTCTGAGCAGACAGGATTTACCTTGATGGACTAATGGACTTCAGGTGTTCACGTGTCCAAGTCCTTAATCAGTGCTGACATGTTGAAGACGCATGCAGAATGAATCTTGGTGTCCACCCAAGAGCACAGGGTATCCATGTTTGTTTAGTTTATGAATGCACAGTGAAATTCCAGGTGCAAAATGTATACCAATATCTTTTTTGTGCACAAAAGATCTAATTGCCCCCCCCCCACCATTCAGAATGAAGAGGCAGACACAAAAGTTGGGAACTAAAGGGCCGCTTTGAATTACAACAATGTAACTGTCAACACAGCAAGGGCCTAACTAGTGGTACAGGTCAGGCCCTGGGGTCACTCCTGGACCTCCACCTTGACCTGTCTGGGCAAGCCCCTGCAGCCCCGTGTGTGAGCCATCCATGCGCATAGGTGGGACATGGCCTGGCCAGGTGAAGTGGTTCCCCCTTAAAGCTCCCCCACCCAGCCATAAAGCTGTGGGGGGAGACTGGCTTCTCCAGGGGTTTCCCACCAGGGCATCTGTCCTCACCACTGGGCCATAAAGCACCCAGTAGCTCCTGACAGACCCCAATTCCCCACCAATGGGGATATGCCAAGGGGGCTCACCAGCCCACTGATTTCCCCCAATTTCTATCCTGCCACTGCTAAGGCCTGTCATGCTATGGATGACAGGCTATGGCAGATAGATCCCTGTACCATTGCAAAAAGAAATCCAGGCTCTTGGTTAAATTGCTTTATTCGGAAATCAGATCATTTCCACAGATATGTCCATAGGATTACTCAGAAGCAAGGTATGCATCTAAGCAGTAAGAACAGGTTGTCAGGAATAGTGACCTTTGGGAAAATCCTTCCTCTTAACACACATTTGCTCCTTCCTCCTCCCAACAGTTAAACCGTACTTTTGGCGCAAACTCATCCTGAGAATGTCTCACCTAGTTGTACTATCAAGTACACTGAGAAAGCAAGAGATCAAAGTTGAGGCATAGCAGTGCATGGGAGTGAGCAGTATACAAGGTCAGAGGCACTGAAAGTTTCTACTGTCCGTTAGATAAGGCACTTGGAGCTTCAATAAGCCTGTGAAAGGAAACAGTCATGGCATTGGCAATATGACATCAAGTTATAGCATGAAACATTGGTTCAGAAACAACAGGTCAGCAAACAACAGGTCAGCATTAAGTATTGGCATGGATGGGGCACAGGCATGACAAGGCCAAGCCTCTGCTTAAGGCCTTCGCACCCTACAGATGGCATGAAGCCACCCGAGCCCTTGCCGCATCTCCTCCAGAATGCTGTTCCTTCTATCTTCTCAGAGGTCAGCAGATGCAGCCCTGATTGCAGAAGGGGGGACCCCCCCCATTCCCAGGACTATAAACTGCAAAACCCAAAGGCTAGACCCAAGATGATATAACCCAGGAGTCTAATCATGGGAACGTGGCGAGTGTTGCCTGACTCCCAGAGCCCCCGTAGACATGCACCAGAGGATGTTGGACTTACCTACCTTGTCAATTAGGTCCACTGTTACCTCAATAGGACCAGATTACAGCATCCTAGGCCAGATCCACTTAGATTTCTGTGTCTTGAGTAACAGCTTTGCAGATTCCAGCAGACGCAATAACACAGCATGCCATTAAGTGGTGTGAGTGACAAAACCTAAAAACAGCTCTTTAGGCCCACAAAGGCTGCAAAATTGAGCAAGGAAAAGGGACCAGCCACCACCTTGGGGCCAGCCACCCTTCAGATGACTGTACCCCGCCCCCCCCCCCCCCGGCCTCAGCCAGGATTTCACTGTTGCTGCTGCTATAAGTACTCTCTCCAAATAAAGTGAAAACAGTGGGGGAGGCCTAGCTAGGCTGGAGACCTACCAGGGCTAGGCCTAACCCTGCTTCAGCCCTCCTGCCTAATAGATACTGATAGCCCAGTATTTCCTTCCTCCCCCCTTTGTCCATTTCATAGGGCTGCTATGTCCAGGTTAGGAAATTCCTGGAGATTTGGGGGGTGGAGCCTGGAAAGAGTGGAGTTTGGGGAGTGGCTTCAATGGGGTATAATGCCATAGATTTCACTCTCCACAGCAGCCATGTTCTCCAAGAGAACTAATCTCTGTGGCCTGGAGATCAGTTGTAATTCCAGGAGATCACCAGTCACCACCCAGAGGCTGGTAACCCTACCATTTCATCATCCTCAAAGGATGAGTCTTGCCCTTACCAGGGCTACTACCCTTTTTGGGTGGCATGACGGAAATGTACAGTAATGTAATGTAAAATGACTGGTTTTAAAGCTTCAAAGCCCAGTAGGAATACAGCACCCCCAAAATGGCAGTCCAAACACTTTGTGGGCTGTAGAGGCCTCTATAAAAGAGCCACCATTGCCAGGAGGCTACGCAGGCCACTGTGTGACACACTCAAAATGGCCACTCCCAGCACAGGATAAGCTGCAAAAGCCCCACTAAAATGGCCACTACTGCAGTAAGCAGGATGCAAATCAGGCCACACAAAGCCCACACTCAAAACGGCCACCACTGGAGCTGTGCATATTGTAGATGCCTTCACAACATGGCCACCATTGCCAGGAGGCTAAGCAAGCCGCCAGGTACTCCTCTCAAAATGGCCACACCTGACTGAATAAACTGCCAAGCCCTCCCACGAAATGGCCCCTGCTGCCTGAAGGCCTTATGCCAAACTATTGTTGCTGGAAATACTTCTACCCAGGTAAGTGTAAATGGGGGGGGGAGCCTAGATGGGCAGGCACCAACATCCACCCTGCTAGGCCAGTAGCAATAGTGTATGAAGAAATCCTCCCCTTAAGATGGCTGCAATTCACCCCTGCAGCCTACAGCAAAGGCCTTGCTGATGCTATTGGAAGTACTCCTCCCAACAAAGTGAAAAGAGAGAGGAGCCTAGGTAGGCCAGAGGCCTACAGGGGCTGGGCATCGCCCTGCTTTAGCCGTCCTGACTGATAGACATCAAGCCCCAAATGTAAACAAGAAAAAAAATCTCTGCCAAACCGCTGAGCCTGACGCTGGGCCCAGGCTCTCCTCCTGGAGTTTGAAGGTAGCAAGCAGGGGAATAGCACAGCTTCTCCAAGGTAGCTACTCCTACCTTGCCCAGAGGGCCTTCAGTAAAACCAGCCTCAGAGGAGCTTGGCTGAGAGAGCTTGAGATACGCTCTGCTCAAGCTGAGCACAAGGCACGAATGAAACACTGAGGGGCAGAGCAGCCCTATAAGGCCTCTTGCTCCACCTCTTCCAGCATTCCCAGATGGCCAGGAAAGCATAGCTGCCTCCTCCTCCTTCAGGGAGGCAAATTGCGGCTCCCAGCCAAAGCGTCTGTTGTCGCTGGCTGGGAGTGCCATATTATCATGAATGTAAATCATAAGCAATAACAAAAGCACTTATTGCAAATTTTAATAGGGAAGCTTTGTTATGAATGAATAGAGAAATTAATTCGAGTGAAATTACCTCCAGCTTTCAGTAAGGAACCAAATAGGTCACATTCAAGTGTTAATTTAGCAGTACCACAATGACTACTACAGCACTGCACTTTCTATTTACCAGATTGTCTTTAACTTTCCCCTTCCCTCAAGTGTAAGGTGTAGGTGAAGAACAGCAAGGGGGGCGGGGAAGAATTCTCCAGATAAGTACCTGACAGGGACCACAACTGGCCAGAACACTTAGCCCAAGTTTGCACGCAACAGAATAGTCTTCATTTACAGTTCTGCATACAGTATTTCATTTGACCAGCAGCCAAAGTAAGTTTCCCCATGTATAGTAAAGAGTTGATTATAGCATATGCTAAGATGCAATAGAGATTAGTAATAATAAAGATAATCCCTATCAGTTAACTACTGATTCAAGACTTGAGAACTGTTGGATGTCTAGTAACTCTAAACAGCCATGGGGAGACCTGATGTGCAAAATTCTGGTCATTCACACAAAAAGCAAAGGCTTATTTATGATACACTATAGGCAAAGGTTGACAACCATTGATTCCCTTGCCTCATCTTGCTGCACTGAGCGTGAATATCGAATGTTTTCCTCTCCCAGTCTGACTTGCAAGTGAGAATGTGAGAATTTTAATTGCCTCTAGAAGAGGGAACCATTCTCTTATCTGTCTGAAAGATGGTAGGGAGGGCAGGTGAGGGCTTTTGGGAGAACAACACAGGAACTTTGTCTGAAAGATGGTAGGGAGGGCAGGTGAGGGCTTTTGGGAGAACAACACAGGAACTTTGTATCACAGATGCAATGGGAGTTCTGTGCCCCCCAGAACCGTAGTAGCTCTTTCCTTTTTGCAATTACAGCACCAGGGTTTTTTTTTCTGGGAAAAGAGGTGGTGGAACTCAGTGGTGGAACTCAGGACTGCACAATGACATCACTTTGGGTCAGTTGGAACAAGGGGGGTTTAAAGTTTAAATCACCCTCGGTGAAAATGGTCACATGGTCACTGGCCCTGCCCCCTAATCTCCAGACAGAGGGGAGTTTAGACTGGCCTCTGTGCTGTGCTGAGTGGCGTGGAGGGCAATCTAAACTTCCCTCTGTCTGGAGATCAGGGGGCGGGGCCACCGGCAATGTGACCATTTTCAAGTGGTGCTGGAACTCCGTTCCACCACATTCCAGCTGAAAAAAATGCCCTGCACAGCACACCGGGAGAAGTGCTTGTATCCTCTCCTGCTGTTTACACATCCTCAGACTGCCCTAAGGAGCCGTTATTGGCTCTTCTGTAAAAATCGAATTATAACAAACACAAGGACTTTGTAATATGTAGACGGTACCTCAGTGCAAGTGAATTTCACCCCGGTCTCCGGGGAATTTCATCCCAGTTAGTCAGGAAACAAAACTACATGGCAGAACATCAATCAGCTACAGCAAAATATATTGCAACAGTAACTGGAGAAACAGTTACTGGAGAAACTGGAGAAACGAAAAAAAAAGCAAAATTTAAACCCAAACAAAATTTCTATACCTATTTGTACTGCATATCTAGCATGCAATCAGAAGTCTGTGGATACAGACTTGACATTCCTGTTGATGTCCCCCCCAAAAAACCCGCATAGTGACAGCAGCAGCATATAGATTAACTGTAGATAATTTTGGTGAATGCAAGTGGGTGGAATGAAAGAAAATTGTAGTTTTGCTACAGGTGTCCATATTAATACAATAAAAAATAGAATAATGGCTTTTTAGAAATTGACTGAAGCATTCAAGCAAGATTCTCTTTATCATATGCACATGGCACCTAGGAAATTACTGCATTTTTTCAAAGTAACAGTAATAATAAGTGTCTTAATGAAAACCTCTAAGAATAGCACAGTTTATGACAAGATTATATTTGAAGCTGTTTTTATAAATATATTCTTAAACAGCTTGTGCATCTATAATAGCACATGCTCCCAATGCCTCACCAATAAATCGTTGATTTAATATTCCATAATAGATAATTTATGCCATTTTGATATAGAAGTTGTTTAATTTAATTGATCGTAAATGTACGCAGTAGAGTTATTCATAACCAATAGGCACAAACCATTGATTTCCCATCTCAGATTATTCAAATTAATTAGAAAAACTGAAGTATTGCTCTACATCCTTCCTCCTCCTGCAGCGGATTCTATTTTGAGCCCTGAGATTCTCAAAGCTTAATAGGTCCAGAGGAGTTAGCCATATTAGTCTACTGTAGCAAAATAGCAAAGAGCCCAGTAGCATCTTTAAGACTAACCAGGGTCACTTCGTAGAAAAAGAGCTGGAGGAACTCATTAGCATAACTCATTAGCATATGCCACACCCCTTGCCATTACCAGAAGTGTGTCATTAGCATAACTGATTTGCATATGCCACACCCCCTGGCATCACCTATCCTGGCTGTTTTGGACCCAATCCTGGCCATTCAGGGCCGAAATTGGGCCCAAAATGGCAAAAAGGGGCTGAAAATGGCCGAAAAGGGGCCCAAAATGGTCAGGATCGGGCCACTGCTGAGTGGGAGAGTGATCCACCACCAATCCAGGCCAAAATGGGCCCAAAACGGCCCCGAGTCAGGTGGGCGGGGCTACTTGACATGTGACCTTTTGGGGGAACTGCTGGAACTGCGTTCCTACATGTTCCCCCTTGAAATGAGCCCTGAGACTAACCAACTTTATTGTAGTGTAAGCTTTTGAGAATCACAGTTCCAATAAAATTGGTTAGTCTTAAAGGTGGTAACTTGTGGAAATATGTACCTGTAAAATATTTATTTTAAAATGGTGTGTGTCTCGCTGATGTGCAATTGTGTAATTTTTAATTGATTTTGAGAATGTGATGGCCTCTGGCTAATAAACTTTGTTGTTGTTGTTGTTGTTGTTGTTGTTGTTGTTGTTGGTTAGTCTTAAAGGTGCTACTGGGCTCAAAGCTTAATGAAACCTTCAGTGGATGGAAAAGTTGCTTTCTGTTTTCCTTTTTAAAGAAAGGAATCTTACAACATAATATGTTTACTTAAAACAATTGCTGATTCCGCACACTTTGGATAATGCACTTCCAATCCTCTTTAGAGACCATTTGGAACTGAATTTTTCCTGCGTGAAACAAAAAATCCACTTCTAAACTATTGCTAAAGTGCATTGAAAGTGTGTTATCCAATGTGTGCGGAATCAGCCAATATAAGAGTAGGGATACAAATGATCTGCAGACAGGAGGATCACAGGTATGTCTCGTATCCCCTTCCTCCCGGCAGCTGGTGTTGCTACTTGCCTGCTTGTGGCAGGAATCCTTCCACCAACGCTCCTGTATCCTCTAAGCTCGCTCAATAGAACTGCAAGGGGGGAAATGGGGATGAAAAGTGGTATCAGTTGTACCTGTAATATCACTCAAGAGTACTGGAGAATTCCTAGAGCACTGTGACATCACAAAACCCAGAAGTAACATAATGGCATCAATTGGCACCTTCGCTCCCTGTGCACTACCCCGAGAATCTCCCAACAGATGAGAGCAACCCTACCAGGAACACACATGAACTCACATGTTGGAAATAGCTTTAGCGGGGAGAGAGTAAAATTGCTCCCTCCTTCCTCTTCCATTAGTAGAGCTCTGCTAATGGAAGAGGCAAAAAAACATTGTGACATCACTTCCAGCATGAACCAGAAGTGACATCAATACATTGGGGTGAGACTCTAGCATGTGATCCAAATTCAGAGACTGATAAATGCACTTCTGGTGCAAGATGTCAAAATGCTGGGGCAGGGGGAAATGTCGATCCTCCCCATTCCCACACCACCACCCCAGCAAGCAGTGGCAGGGCATTAGACATGTGACTGGAGGTCTTCTGCCCCCTGGTCTTATGCAGAATCCCTTACCTTGTCTGGGGGAACCTGGTTTTGTGATTGCCTGAGCCATCCATTAGATGGCTCAGCAGCTTCACTGGCTCCCAATAGAATTCTGGATCCAGTTCAAGGTTTTGGTTTTGACCTATAAAGCTCTAAACGGGCTGGGACCAGCATACCTAAGGGGCCGTCTCTCCCTATATGTGCCCCAGATAGCATTTTGTTCAACTGGAAAACATCTACTGGTGGTCCCTGGCCCTAGAGAGGCTCGGCTGGCCTTTACCAGGGCCAGGGCCTTCTCAGTCCTGGCTCCAACCTGGTGGAATTTTCTGTCTGAGGACACTCAGGCCCGCCATGATCTTGTGTCATTTAGGCGGGCCTGTAAGACAGAGATGTTCCGCCAGGCATATGGTGGAGACTAATTTTAGCCCATCTTTGCTGAGCCTTCCACTGGTCTCCCTCTACGAGGGGTATGGAGAGTCCAATCATGCTGGTTGCCCCGAAAAGGGTACAGTATTTTATCTGTTCTTATGATTGGTTTTAAGTTGTATTTTAATCAGTGTTGTACCTTGCCCTGAGCCTGCTTGCAGGGAGGGCAGGTTAAAAATAAATAAATTAATAACATAATAGGACATGTTAACATAGCATGTTATATTATAGCATAATATAACGTAACATGTTAGTTAACATAACATATTAACATGTCTTATTATGTTATTAATATAATAGGACATGTTAACATAACATGTTGTATTATAGCATAATATAACGTAACATGTTAGTTAACATAACATATTAACATGTCTTATTATGTTATTAATATAATAGGACATGTTAACATAACATGTTGTATTATAGCATAATATAACTTAACATGTTAGGATTTTCTACATGTTGTCATCCGCCCTGAGCCCACTTGGTTGGGGAGGGTGGACTATAAATTTAAGTAAATAAATAAATAAATAAGGTAACACTTTAGGACTTTTTACAAAAATGGGAAGCACAAATACTGGATGGGGGATACACTTCTGGGCAGTAGTATATGTGAAAGGGATCTTGGGGTAAGAGTGGAATGTAAACTAAATATGAGCAGTCAGTGTGATGCGGTGGCAAAAATGGCTAATTCAATCTTGGGTTCTATCAAAGGGCGAAGCTATAAGTGACAAATGACACTTGAACGGCAAGTGTATTTCTCCCTGTTCACTTGCGCTCCACTCAATCCACTTGTCATTCGTCACTTGTAGCTTGGCCCTAAGGGGCCATAGCGTCAAAATCGCAGGAGGTCATAGCTCCGCTCTATACTGCCTTGGTCAGGCCACACCTGGAGTATTGTGTGCAGTTCGGAGGCCTCACTTCAAAAAGGATGTGGACAAAATCGAGAGGGTGCAGAGGAGAGCGACGAGGATGGTCAGGGGTCTGGAGACTAAGGGCCAAGCTACAAGTGACAAATGACACTTGAACGGCAAATGGATTGAGTGGAGGGCAAGTGAACAGGGAGAAATACACTTGCTGTTCAAGTGTCATTCGTCATGTGTAGCTTGGCCCTCAGCCCTACGATGAAAGGCTAAGGGCCTTGGGAATGTTTAGTTTGGAGAAGAGGAGGTTGAGGGGGGACATGATTGCTCTCTTTAAATATTTGAAAGGCTGTCATTTGGAGGAGGGCAAGGAGCTGTTCCAGTTGGCAGCAGCGGGTAGGATGCAAAGCAATGGGCTTAAATTACATGCACAAAGGTACCGGCTGGATATTAGGAAAAACTTTTTCACTGTCAGAGTAGTTCAAAAGTGGAATCAGCTGCCTAGGGAGGTGGTGAGCTCCCCCTCACTGCCAGTTTTCATGAAGAGGCTGGATGAATACTTGTCAGAGATCCTTTAGGCTGATCCTGCACTGGGCAGGGGGTTGGACTAGATGGTCTGTATGGCCCCTTCCAACTCTATGATTCTATACTAAAGAATTCTAGAAATGTTCATTTGGCAAGATGGAGAAGAAGCCTCTGGTAGAAATTCCCAGGTTCGCAGAATGCTAACTCCTAGGATTTCCTAGGATGAGAAGACAGGCAGCATAGAGGAGAAATGATGAAGAAATCGTATTTTGGAAAGGCTCCCACTTGGACAGGAAATCTGTTACTGTCCTTTTCAATCCTGAATTTGCTTAGCTTCACTTCTTACTTTTCATGCCAGGTACATTAGTATGTATTGTACACTCAGCAACAAACTGGAGCCAGAAAGGGAATCTATAGGTAAATAGCTCAGTTCTGCCCTCCATGGCTGGAAGCCTTTTGTGGAGGCTTTTATGCCAGACTTTTGCTGGCAGGCTGCCCTGTTGCTTCAGCCAAGACAGAGCAAATTTAGCACTTAAACTTTAAAAATCCTTTTTTGATCTTGTACCTCAAATCACATCAAGGAACAGTAAAAGCTCTGATCCCATTTGATCCTTCTGCCATACCATTTATCTGAAGCTATTTCCTAAGACAGCCCCAGAAATGGGTAGCATAACATTGCTTATTGTTCTGCTTTGGCTGGTTGAAAGTGATGCAGGTTTGATAGATGTGGGGGTAGGGAGGCAAAGGGCCAAGAAGGTCAGGAACGGGGTTGGCCAGTCCATTCTTCTCAAAGTCTGACTAAAGAATATGGAGAGTGTTTTTTTGCATTATATTTAATAACAACAACAACAACATTTGATTTATATACCTCCCTTCAGGAGAACTTAACACCTACTCAGAGTAGTTTACAAAGTATTCTATTATTATCCCCACAACATACACCCTGTGAGGTGGGTGGGGCTGAGAGAGCTCTGAGAGAGGTGTGACTGACCCAAGGTCACCCAGCTGGCTTCAAGCGGAAGAATGGGGAATCAAACCCGGTTCTCCAGATTAAAGTCCAGCTGCTTTTAACCACTACACCAAACTGTTTGTTTGTTGGACTATATTCTGAGGCACTATGTAATTTGTCAGGTCAAAACAAATCCCCATGTGTTCTTTACTCCCATCATATCAAGGACTGTTCTACTTCAGTAATAACAACAACAACAACATTTGATTTATATACCAGCCTTCAGGATGACTTAACACCCACTCAGAGTGGTTTACAAAGTATGTCATTATTATCCCCACAACAACAAACACCCTGTGAGGTGGGTGGGGCTGAAAGAGCTCCTAGAAGCCGTGACTAGCCCATGATAAGAATACTACAGAATAAATGGGAGCAAGAAGGCTTATTTCATCAGGAAACAATTCAAGAAATAATGAAAGGTATAAATAAAATTAAAAGGGATAAAGATAAAGAATTGGCTAGGAAATTTATATGGAAATGGTATAGAACACCGGCTCTGATATCATATATAGTTAAAGGAATGAGCCCTAAATGCTGGCACTGTGGCCAAGAAGTAGGCATATATGCTCATATGTGGTGGGAGTGTAATGTTGTCAAGGAATACTGGCAAAAGATTATAAGGGTAATTTCTGATTTATTTCAAGTGAATATAGAGGTTAATAGGGATTTGCTTGTCTCCGGAATATTGGGAAATAAAAGAGTAGATAGAAATAAGAAACATTTATATAAAATCATGATTTTAGCCAGAATGGCTGTAATAGCATTGGGATGGAAGGATAAGAACAAACGGACAATGGAAAAATGGAATTATGTCTTTGAAGGTGTACAAACGGATATATTTGTACAGATAACGGCTGATGTGACATGGGAGGATAAACGTCAAAAGATTATAAGTAAATGGACCTGTTATAGGCACTAGGTGGAAAGGGGGGAAGCCAACCCAAGCATTCAAACCCGAATGAAGAATTTGTGCACATGGTTAAAGATATGAAGACATAATGGGGGGGGAGGGGTAAAAATAGCTGTATATGGTTCAATGTATGACTATGTATATATGTTATAACAATAAAAGTAAAAAAAAATTATTATCCCCACAACAAAACACCCTGTGAGGTGGGTGGGGCTGAGAGAGCTAGAAGCTGTGACTGACCCAAGGTCACCCAGCTGGCTTCAGTGGAGGAGTGAGGAATCAAACCCGGTTCTCCAGATTAGAGTCCTGCGCTCTTAACCACTACACCATTTTGTCTTCCACAGAAGGAACTTGATGACCTTGTGTGGTTCCCATTCTGCTAAAGCAAGCTACTTCCAGGACAGGGGAGATATTTTTACCCATGCCCAATAAAAGCTCAAGTAACAAATAAATAGATTGGAGACAAGATCCTGATATCTCTTTAACTGATTTATTGAGGGTCAAATCCAAAGAAGTGGCAGTAGCGTGAAGCTATCCCCATGCCCCCCTTCTGCAGCCCACTGAGCCCCCCCATTCTACACTTGGAAATCAAGGGTCCCTCTAGAAAGTGTTGGAGGCAAAGGGGGAGGAGACTACAGTGTTAAGGAGGAAGTGGTGCCTTCTGTTCCTCTGTCAACAGAAATGCTATTCAACCCTGCAGTACCGATGGATTTTGTGAGCTGCCTTGAGGAGCATCTAAGGTGAAAAGATAAGCCAAATAGATGTTCGAATAAATAAATAATATGTTGCCAATGGTACAATAGAAGTAAAGATTACAACCAAAAATGGACATGCTCACCTAGTAATCCCTATTAGAGGTGCACAATGCTGTATACTGGAAAAGAAAATATACCTGAATGATATCTTACTCGTATTTGCGTATTTTTGGCATACATCTGGATATATTTGGGTTACTAAATACTGTATTCCCAAATACATCAGAATTGTTTGGGTTAATCGGGGAATCATTGCTCTGGCCATTTTAAAGCCAGCTGGGGCTACTCACTTTTGTTCCTCCTGGGGCATTTTTTCCTCCAGGCATCATAGGGAAGGGGGAAATAAGGCAGGGAGGAGGAGGAGTGAGTGAGGTGCACAATGCTGTATACTGGAAAAGAAAATATACCTGAATGATATCTTACTCGTATTTGCGTATTTTTGGCATACATCTGGATATATTTGGGTTACTAAATACTGTATTCCCAAATACATCAGAATTGTTTGGGTTAATCGGGGAATCATTGCTCTGGCCATTTTAAAGCCAGCTGGGGCTACTCACTTTTGCTCCTCCTGGGGCATTTTTTCCTCCAGGCATCATAGGGAAGGGGGAAATAAGGCAGGGAGGAGGAGGAGTGAGTGAGTGAGTGACCAATGGATGGTGGAGCTCTAGTTGTCTGGCAAATCACAGGGA
Source organism: Eublepharis macularius (assembly GCF_028583425.1). Lineage (NCBI taxonomy): Eukaryota > Metazoa > Chordata > Lepidosauria > Squamata > Eublepharidae > Eublepharis > Eublepharis macularius. The sequence goes on along the minus strand of NC_072791.1, from coordinate 214,435,281 downwards.
TTCTTTGATGGGACAGGCTCTTTCAAATTTTTGCAAAACATAAAAGCAGGCCTGGCTCAGGGCAGACTCCACATTGAAGTCTTCCTTGAGAGAGGATCATACACTTCCAGTGTGGTTTAGTGGTTAGAGTGTCAGACTAGGATCTGAGAAGCCCAGGTTCAAATCCCACTCTGCGATGGAAGCTTGAACCTGGGTTGACTCACACACACTCAGCCTAACCCACCTCACAGGGCTGTTGTGAGGACGAACTGGACTGGAGGAATGGAGAATTATATAAGCCACTTTGGGTCCTCATTGAAAAGAAAGGGGGGATATAAATGAAATAAATATTGCTTTTTAAAAAATAAAATGTGTGTATGTGTTCCTGCTTGCCATTGCCAGGTGAGCAGCTGTGCTTGTGCCAGGTAGTGGTTCTGCTGCTGTGTGGTTGATGTGTTGGTACTTGGTTTTGTTTTGTGGTGTTGCCACACTGGCCCTGGGTTCTGCCTGGATTCTGTGACACTGGTTCTGTTGGGCTTTCTTGGTTCAGCTTGCATTGGGACTGACCTTTGGCCAAGGGTTGCCCGTATGTGTTTCTTCATCCTTGAAAACCTTGGAAATTTCCCCTCCTTAGGAAATAACTGAGAGCCAAGCTACAAGTGACGAATGACACTTGAACGGCAAGTGGATTGAGTGGAGGGCAAGTGAACAGGGAGAAATACACTTGCAGTTCAAGTGTCATTCGTCACTTGTAGCTTGGCCCTCAGAGTGGCTGGGGGCAGTTTGTTTAGGGGCCCGTAGGATTGGTCTCATTGGGCCAAACTTCTTGACACTTGGCAAGCCTGTAGTGGACATGAAAGATTAGTATAACTGTGATTTGGGTGGAGTTTGCACAGAAATTGAGCCCTCAGCCCCCAAGATATATACTCCCCTGGGGAATAATAGTGCCCAATATCTGTCAGACTGTGGCTAAATAATGTCCTTCTCACAGATTCCCCTTTACAAGCAAACAAGAGTCCATTGTTTGAGTAAGGAAACTTTACTGTAGAAATGGTTCATTATAGTCCACTGTCCTGAATAGGAGACTCAGGATGGTACAAGATCATTGTTACCAATGAAGAGCAAAGCATGAGGTACAAGGTAACAGTTCCCAGCTGCATCAGCCTCCCCCCATAGTTCTCAAAACAATATCTTTCAGTCTCAGGAAAGTTGCTCTCTCTCAAGGCCAATTCTTGGTGGAACGGTGTTAGACATAACAATCTCGCATGGTGAGAAGTCGGCCTGGGAACTGGTGCACCTGTGGGAAAACACTTAAGCACTAGAAGCATTAGAAAATGGAGTCAGTACAGTTTACATATATACTGGACCTGACATTCTGCCCCCCTTAAAATAGACTTCCCCCCGGCTTGCATGGGTAGCGAGTATGAAATGCTTTTGTCAATCTAGGAGCATGAACATGTACAGAGTTCACCCACTCATCATAACCAGAATCAAAGTCTTTCCACCTAATGAGGTAAAAAAGTTGGTTACGTTTGAATTTAGAGTCCAGAATTTGTTGTACTTCATAGTGTATTTGATCATCTATCAAAGTTGGGATGGGTGGAGCTTTGACGTGCCATTTGTCATCAGTTGGGGCTCTTTTTAAGAGACTGATGTGGAACGTATCATGCACATGGCGCAAATTTTTGGGTAAACTTACGGCAACAGTCACTTTGTTGATTACTTTGCGCACAGGAAAAGGTCCGAGGAATTTTAGTGCTAGTTTGCGGCTGGTTTGGGCCAGCTTTAAATTCTTGGTAGAAATGTAGACATGATCTCCAGGATGTAAATCCCAATTGGCCGCACGATGGCGATCTGCGTATTTTTTATAATCCTGCTTGGCTTTCTCGAGGTGTTGTTTTATAAGAGTCCATTGGTGAGCGGCCTCTCCCCACCATGAAGATACATCCGGCAAACTAGGGGAATGAGGAGGGGGAGCGTCCAGCGGGAAAGGGTTGAAGTGAGCTCCATATACGACTTTGAAAGGGGCCTCCCCAGTGGAAGCATGTACACTGTTGTTGTATGAGAATTCAGCAAGAGGGAGAAGGTCCACCCAGTTATCTTGTTGGAAATTAATGTAGCAACGAAGGAATTGCTCTAAGATCTGATTAGTTTTTTCGGATTGTCCGTCGGTTTGTGGGTGGTGGCTTGAGCTGATCCCTTGTTCAATATTCAACATTTGTAAAAGCTCCCGCCAGAAGTTGGCAACGAACTGTCCGCCGCGATCCGAAATCACCTTGGACGGAAAAGAATGTAATTTTACGATGTGCTTCAAAAATAAGTCTGCCAATTTTCGAGCAGTGGGCACAGCAGTACATGGAATAAAATGTGCTTGCTTGGAGAACAGATCTACCACTACTAAAATGCAATTATGCCCCTTCGAATTGGGTAAATCAGTGATAAAGTCCATGGATATTATTTCCCAAGGTCGGTTAGGTGTCTCTAATGGTTGTAGGAGACCCGGAGGTTTCCCTTTCCGAGTTTTGGCGCTGAGGCAAATGGGGCAGGAACCAACATATTGAGAAATGTCCTTGCGCATGCCCGGCCACCAGAATTGCCGTTGTGTTAAATGTAACGTTTTTAGGTATCCATAATGACCGGCCGTGGGGGCATCGTGACATCGTTGCAAGACCTCCCGCCTGAGGCTGTCAGGGACATAAAATTTGGTTCCGGCAAGCCAATCCCCCTGTGGGGATTGAATCAGCTTAGCTTTGGGTGCTCTACCCCCCTCCTTTTCTACTTCAGCTTTAAGTTTCGTTTTCCACTCTTGGCTGTGCGGGAGGGGCTGGCTTGTTCGGCTGCGGGTAGTCACCACGCCTCCCAATTGCGTAGGTGAGAAGACTGTGTCTATAGTCTCCTCCCTTTTGCTTTTGTGTTGGGGCATGCGCGATAGTGCGTCTGCAAGAAAGTTAGTTTTGCCCGGTAGGTAATTTAAAGTGAAATTAAATTTGGAAAAGAATTCCGCCCATCGCAATTGTTTGGCATTTAGTCTGCGAGGGCTGCGAAGGGCTTCCAGATTTTTATGATCAGTCCAAACTTCAAAAGGGTGCCTCGCTCCTTCTAGCCAATGCCGCCAGTTAGTGAGAGCCGCCTTGACAGCGAAGGCCTCCTTCTCCCATACATTCCAATTCCTCTCAGCCTCAGAGAACTTCCTTGATAGGAATGCACAAGGCCGCAGCCTTTCATCCTCCCCCTTCTGCAATAATACCGCTCCAATGGCTGTATCGCTGGCATCGACCTGCACTACGAAAGGGCAGTTTTCGTTGGGGTGGGAGAGGACGGGTTCTGTAATGAACTGCTCTTTCAGGCATTCAAAGGCTGTTTGGCAATCGGATGTCCATGGTATTCGGGAGGAGGGTTTCTTTGCTTGGTCCCCTTTATTTTTGGTTCTTAAAAGTTCTGTTAGGGGGAGCGTGATCTGCGCGAAATTCGCAATAAAGTCTCTGTAAAAGTTGGCAAAACCTAGGAAGGACTGCAGTTCTTTACGGGTGGTGGGAGTTTGCCATTCTTGGATCGCTTGTATTTTAGATGGATCCATTTTCAAACCCTCTGAGGAAATACAGTAACCAAGGTAGGTGAGCTCGGTTTTATGGAATTCACATTTGGACAACTTGATGGGCAGCTTATTTTTCATTAATGTAGCCAGTACTTTTTGGACTATTTGAATGTGGTCTTCCTCGGTGTCTGAGTAAATTAACACATCATCAAGGTACACCACAACACCTTTATAGAGGAATTCGTGCAAGACTTCATTTATCATGGACATGAAAACGGAAGGGGCTCCCGCCAAACCAAACGGCATAACTAGATACTCAAACTGTCCGAGGGGCGTGTTAAACGCAGTTTTCCATTCATCCCCTGCCTTAATACGAACGTGGAAGTAAGCATCTTTTAAATCTAATTTCGTAAAGATCTTACCTTGGGCCACGACGTTGAGGAGGTCTCGGATGAGCGGGATGGGATAGGCGTTGTTGGTTGACACAGCATTAAGTCCTCTAAAGTCCGTGCATAGCTGGAGTCCCCCATCTTTTTTCTTTACGAAGAGGACGGGAGCCGCATGGGGACTATTGGCTGGGCGGATGAATCCCCTTTGGAGGTTGGTGTCGATGAAGTTTCTGAGTTCCTCCCGTTCACGGGGATTCATAGGGTAGAGTCGGCCTTTGGGCAGTGAGGCCCCTGGTACTATTTCGACCGCGCAGTCGGTTCTTCTGTGCGGGGGTAAGGTATCGGCTTCTTTTTCGGAGAAGGCGTTCAAGAAAGGCCAATAATATTCGGGTATTTGTTTTATATCTTCCCTGGTGAGCAGAGCCTTTTCGGTGCTGGAGGGATCACTGCCCCAACTTTGGTCCCATCGGTGGGTTTTACAGTTGGCGTGGTTGAAGGTGACGCACCCTTCAGCCCAATTTATGTGGGGGTTGTGATCACAGAGCCACTTGCTGCCTAGAATTAACGGGTATTTGGCAGTAGAGCTGATGACGAAAGACCTTTTTTCCCAGTGTTGGCCCATGCCCGTGACTACTGGAATTGTTTCTGTGGTAACAGGGTTCATGTTAGTGCCATCCATTTGTTCAAAAATCACCGGGTTTTGCAATTCGCGGACTGGTAAAACCAGTCCATTGACTAGGGCTGGGGCGATGATGTCTCTTTAACAGCCCGAGTCGATGAGAGCTTGTACACGGATGTGCATCTTCCTCTCCGGGTTAAACAAAGTCACAGGCATGAATAATATGGACCCAGGCGGCCGGTCCCGCGTAGGGACTGGTTTGGAGTGGATCTGTCGTTTGGGCCCTTTTACGACAGATCCATTTCGTTTCCCGACTGAGGGCTTTCTGGATTCCCCTCTACATTTGGGGAAGCGGGGTCGTATTCCATGATTTCTTCCGCCTCTAACCCTCTGTCTGAGGCAGGTCGCAGGGGAGCGCCGCGCCCTCTGCCCGTTCTGGGAGCCGGTGTCGGGCGTTGGAATGGAGGAAATGGGGTAGGGGTTGGACGTCGTAATTGGAGTGGAGGTCTTTGCACAGGCCGGTAGGGGCATTGTGCTGCAAAGTGACCGGCTTGTCCACATTGCAAACACAACCCTTGCTGCCATCTAGCATCTCTCGCTCCGTGAGTTGCGTACCCAACACCCCGTCCTCCCTTCTGTAGAGTCAGAGGGCGTCTTTGTCCCGTTTGCTGTTGTTGTTCGACTAAGCGGACTTCCAAAATGCGATTTTCAACTTCGCACGCGAGTTGGATCCAGCCCAATAGAGTAGGTGGGTTGTCCTGCATAAGGGCTCTATCTAGAAGCCTCGGGTTCAGCCCTTGCTTGAACAGAATGATTTTGGTGGATTCCTCACACCTAGGGCATTTAGCAGCTAGTTGTCGGAATTTTGTAACATAGTCTCTTGCCGACATGCTGCCTTGTCTAATGGCTTGCAATTCTGTTCGGGCCCTAGTTTCCTCTAAGGGGTCTTCGTATTGCGCTCGAATAGCATCCACCAACCCCTGGAGAGTATTAAGTTCCGGGGCCCCAATATTGTACAGTCCTACATACCAGTCTGCTGCCTTGCCTTGTAGACGAGAACCGAGATGCTCAATTTGGCTGGCCTTGGAACCAAAGAGGTGTCCCCACCGGTTGAAGAATTGTACCACCTGCACTAGGAAAAATCCCAGTTTGGAGGGATCCCCGTCAAAAGTAGCTTCTAGTTTCACCCAGCCCATGGGGAGGTCTTGTCTCGGAGCTGGTGCTGGGTAAAAGTCCATCGGAACCATCAAGGGCCCTTGCGGCACAAGGAGGGGTTGTTGGGGCCAGGGTTGTGGTAGCGGTGCCGGCTGTGCTGGCGGCGGTAGCCCCGGCTGGGCTGGCAGCGGCGGCACTGGCTGTGCAGGCGGCGGTAACACCGGTTGGGCTGGCAGCAGTGGTCTTGGTTGGGTTGGTGGCGGTAGTAACGGCCGGGCTGGAGGCGGCAACCGCGGCCGGGCTGGTGGTGGCAACACCGGAGGCGTCGGCAGTAGCGGTTGAGGCGGAGGTGGCCGTAGAGGTTGGGCCATGATCGGCCGCTGAGGGGCGGGTCGGCGGGGTCGTAGTGGTATAGGCCCCACCGGTTGATTAGGAGGTGGTAATATTGGTTGGTCTAGAAGCAAACGTACCGGTTGCTGTAGAGGTATTAGTTGCGGTCGAAGCGGGAGGGGCCGCAGCGGCGAAGGCCTGATGGGTGTTGGACCGCGCGGGCTTACCCCTCTCGGTGTTATTACTCTGGGAAGTAGGGGCTGTTCCTGTGGCCCTGGTAGACCTTCCCTTGGGATTTGCTGAATGGGAACAATTTCGGGCGGTTGACGTGGCGATCCTTCCCTTGGAGGAGCCGGAGGCTCTTCTGACTGATCCGGCCGGACCGTTATTGGGGAAGCTGGAGGGGGTATCACCGGCGACGTGGTCGGACGGGTTGGCCCTTCCTCAACATTTCTAGGCACTTCGGCTGGAGTATCCCCGGGAGGTGGATCTCCGTCCGGTCCAGGGGGTTCCGTTGGAGCTTCTCCAGGCAGCTCAACTGGAGTATCCCCGGGAGGTGGAACTTCATCCAGCCTCGGGAGTTCCAAGGGAGTTTTTCCCGGATCTTCAGGATAGGTTTCCTCCTCTCCTTCCAATCGGGGAGGGTCGATAGGGCCCTTGACAATGATGCGGGATCCTTCTTCACTCTCAGCCGGGTAACTGGAGTGCGGCGGCTGCCACGGGACGGTATCCCTCATATGGGGAATAACGCTTTGTAGTGTTGCTATTTGTACTGCCATTTCCTCAGGTGATGGTCTTTCGCCTGCTACCATCACCGAGAGCAGATGTATGGCATGAGCTAGGCTGTCCTCCATATCGATCAATCTAGCTTCCAGCTGTTGGACTCGACTTGGACCCGATTGGCCCATTGTAGCACCTCCTGCGGCGGCGGCTACCGGGGAAAACGGCCCCCAGGGTGGAGGGTCTCCCTGCTCGTCTTGCGATCTCGCTGCTAGAATTCCTTTGGCTAGGCCCGTCACTGCCGAAATGCCGGAATCTACAGCAAGGGTGCGATTTTGCATCTGCACCCAACTTGATTCAGGAACCTCCTGTGGCTCCTTCCACTGGGCAAGTTCCGAATAATCCCAACTTAGGACGCCGCGGCGGGACGTATCCCATTCCGTGTGCTCGGTCGTTCTATTCCAAAACAGCCACGGTTGGCTGCTGTCAATTTCAGGGACTGTCTCTAGGCTCCGGCGCCCGTCCATGAATAATTGTTGGTGCACCCCACTGGCCCTGCGCTCCCTCGTTTCTCGGGGTCTGGGTCCCCACTCCGATGGTGTGGGTAACGAGAACAAGGGGAGGGTGGTGGCCGTCGGCCTTTCCCCTCCACGGCCGAGATCGATGAGAGGCGGGGTAGTAGTTGAAGCTCCGTTCCCCGTTGGCACAGGCTCCTGGGGTTGTACTGGTTGTTCGTCGGGAGGCGCATACGGATCAAACAAAGGATCCCCGTCCGGGACTGCCTTGGATTCCGCTGGGCCCGACTCAGGCATGATTGGTAACAAAATGTCAGACTGTGGCTAAATAATGTCCTTCTCACAGATTCCCCTTTACAAGCAAACAAGAGTCCATTGTTTGAGTAAGGAAACTTTACTGTAGAAATGGTTCATTATAGTCCACTGTCCTGAATAGGAGACTCAGGATGGTACAAGATCATTGTTACCAATGAAGAGCAAAGCATGAGGTACAAGGTAACAGTTCCCAGCTGCATCAGCCTCCCCCCATAGTTCTCAAAACAATATCTTTCAGTCTCAGGAAAGTTGCTCTCTCTCAAGGCCAATTCTTGGTGGAACGGTGTTAGACATAACAATCTCGCATGGTGAGAAGTCGGCCTGGGAACTGGTGCACCTGTGGGAAAACACTTAAGCACTAGAAGCATTAGAAAATGGAGTCAGTACAGTTTACATATATACTGGACCTGACAATATCTTCAGATATACCAATAAAACTGGGATCTGAATACTAAATAGGTAGTTTTGGATCCAATGATCAGTGTCCAAATAATACTGATTTTTTCCCCTGCATTCAGCTCAAAACTCCATCCTCCAAAATGGTATCCAGAGCAAAAGCTTTTTCTCTAGAGGTCCTATAAACGCATGATTCTCTCCCCCTGTCTTTGAGGTTTTCCTGGTACCGTTCTCTTTCCACATTTAGGGGCAGGGTAAAGAGTTGGTTATTAAGCTGTTTGTTTGTTTGCCTGATTTGATGGTTGCCATCTGGATGTTCTCTCCCAAGCTGTGGTTCTTTTAAAACTGCTGCTCACTTTCTTTGTTTACTGTAAATATTTTACTATTTTGTACATTAAAAATTATGTTAGAAGTTGCATTGACCATTGGGCAGAGCAGGGTAGAAATATTTTAAATATATTCATGTGCAAAACTAAACTCCATCTTTTACCTCTTTAGTGGATATATTGTAAACTAAAATGATAAGACCCCTTATCATTCACATGTAGTACCATTTTATATTTTAGAACTAAAAGCAAACAACAGCAGAAGTGATATTCCGCTCTTGTTTGTTTGCCTAAGATCTCAGTTCTACTCTGAAACAAATCCCTAGCAATTAGGATTTCTTAATTGACTAGGCAATACATACCCCTGAACATTTTATTTTCCCTTTCTGCTGCAGTGCTGCGGTCTTTTTAAGGAGAATAGATGCAGAGGAGTTAGCCGTGTTAGTCTGTGGTAGCAAAATCAAAAAGAGTCCAGTAGCACCTTTAAGACTAACCGATTTTATTGTAGCATAAGCTTTCGAGAATCACGTTCTCTTCGTCAGATGCATGGTACAGAAACTGGTCAAATATAGAAGAGGAGGGGGGAGGAGGGGAGGGGAGAGAAGATGCAATTAGAGGGGGAGAGGGAGGAAGGAGAATAAACTCTATGCCCCAAGTTAAGTCTGAACACACCACGGCTGTGTTCAGATGTCACAAAAACAAACAGAGTTTCCCATGCTGGGGACCAACACAGCCTGTTGTCATGCTGATGTGTTCTCATTGCTTCTTCCTCTCCCTCATCCCCCCCCCCATGTGCCATTGAAGTCCTTCTGGTTTGGCAAGTCTTCAGTTATGCTCCAGTTTGCCATGATATTCAAACTCAGGTGCCTGGCAAATGGAAGTTTGTTTCTTCCCCACAAACTGGGATTTCTGAACTGGAATTTAATGGAGCCAGCATAGAGCCAGCCTAGTGTAGTGTCTGATTTGGGTCCAGTTGCTCCAGGCTTGAATCCCCACCGTACCATGGAAGCTTGCGAAGTGACTTTGGGCCAGCCATAAAATTTCAGGCTCACTGACTTGAAATGATAGCTCAGAAAATAAAATGGGGGCCACTTTGGGTTCATGTTGGGAAGAAGGCAGATATAAATGAAGTAAATAGACATACACAAAGGTTTAGAACACCTTAGGGCATGGGACAGAGACAGCAGTAGTAGCGTTAGTGGATGATCTCCATCTGAATATAGACCAAGGCCATGCCTCCTTATTGCTCCTCCTGGATCTGTCTGCAGCCTTTGATACAGTAGACCATGCCATCCTGTTGAGGTGTCTAGAGACAGAAGTAGGCATCAAAGGATGTGCCTTACACTGGTTTAAATCGTTTCTCATGGAACAGACTCAAAGGGATCTGTCGGAGATCAGCTGTCTCCAGAATGGGAGCTGTCTTGTGGGGCTCCTCAGGGTGCAGTCTTATCACCCATGTTATTCAACCTCTACATAAAGCCTTTAGGAGAACTCATTCGCAGCTATGGAGTTGGTTGTCACCAATATGCAGATGACACCCAACTCTATAGATCGCTATCTTGGATCGCTGCCTGACAGCTGTGGTGAAATGGCTGAAAATGAGCAAATTGAAATTGAACCCAGACAAGACGTAATTGATGCTTGTTGGGAAGGCAGAGATCTTGAAGGCAGACATTGTACTCCCCACTTTAAGAAATATATATGTTGGATTAGAAATCACTATAATATCCATTACAATCAATTTCCTTTAAATATTCCAGTTCTAACCCCCTCCCTTTCCCCCCCCTTTTGTTGACTTCCAACAGTTTTCCAACCCCTTATCCATTTTTCCCCCTACTCATTTCAAACTTATTTTATTCTATTAAGCATATACTTTCACTCTCTTCTAAGCTTCTCTATTATAACACAGTGCTATCTCTATTCCCTTTCCCACTTAACTTATCAACTAAGTATTACATTCCTGGCATATTCTTTAATAATAACAATCATTTGTCTAATTTTTGTACTCTATATTCTATCTTATTCATTCTAGTCTCATCAATATGGGAGGTACTCCCCACTTTTGATGGAGTTCGTTTGACCCTTGCAGACTTGGTTAAGAGCCTAGGGGTTATACTGGATCCAGCGCTATTACTAGAAAAACAAGTTAAGGCAGCCGCAAAAAAATGCTTTCTACAACCTCACTCTAGCCTGGAAGATGGCTTCTTACCTCGATGTGGCCAACCTGGCCACCTGGATCCATGCTATGGTAGCATCAAGACTTGACTACTGTAATGCACTATACATAGGTCTCCCATCTAAGTGAACTAGAACACTCCGATTGGTGCAAAATGCTGGGGGGTAACTGTTATCAAGAGTGAGCAAGAGCATGAACATCACTCTCATTCCACAGTCACTCCATTGTCTACCTATCAGTTACCATGCTCAATTCAAGGTATTAGTTATCACATACAAAGTTCTTCACTACCTTGATCCAGCATACCTACAGACCCTTCCCTTCCTATGTTCCTCCATGGCATCTTTGCTCATCTGAACAGGGTCTCCTGCAGGTGCCAGCCTGCACATGGGTGAAATCAACAGCAGCCTGTACACAGGCTTTCTCTGTGGTGGCCCCTACCCTGTGGAATGGCCTACCTGAGGAGGTCAGGAGATCCCTCACTCCCCTGGCTTTCCACAAATGGTATCTTATGGCATCGTTTATGAAATTGTGCTTGATATTGACTGTCCTAAACTTATACTGTGTAATCCACCTTGAGTCTCAGTAAGAAAGGCGGGCCATAAATGACATTAAATAAATAAACACCTGATTTTAATTACACCATGAACTGTTTTTAAATGAAGGTTTCCTCCTATTTTTTCCCCTCCTCATTGATTATTTTAGTTGATTACATCCCCAAGTAAGCGCAACATATATCGGTCAAATCTGAAGTTCAGCAATCCACAGCAGTCTTTAAAACACATCTTGACAAGAAGTCATTTAACAGAATAAGCTCAGGCAAGTCATCTCGTAAGATCTCAGAAGCTAAGCAAGATCAGTACAGGTTGGTACTTAGATGGGCGGCCACCAAAGAAGTCCAGGATCTCTATGCAGAGGCTAGCTATCTGTCTCTTGCCTTGAAAAACCTACAGAATCATCACCATTAGGATTACATTTGGCCTACAAGTTTCTCTTGCAAGGAGAACTGCACTCTGTCTGAGTTGAACGGGAATCTTTAAATCAGTAGACCATACCAGAACAGATGCACCTGAAACAAATGAATACAAACTAGTACCTGCCTCAGAGCAGAGAGAGACAGCTAATTCTATTCAATGCAATGAACAGCATGGCAACACAAATAGTGCACTGTTCTTTATTAGGGGGACTAGCGTAGCCACAAGATTCAGATACAAATACCATTTTTTTACATTTGATTTGGAAAGTGAAATACAATAGCGATAGAAAGTGCATAGAAATTAACAAAATAGTAAATTTAAGCTACAAGAGAAAAGTATATTCAAAATATGTGGCAATACAACTAGCTTATCAGATGTTTTCTCCTCTCCTTCTGTTACTTATACCTAAATTTTAATATCAATAGTTTTTAATAAGTCATCTATTTCATATTTTATACTTAACAATTTTTAAGGTATCTATATTATAAGTAATCTATTTCCGTATTAACTACTCTTAATTTTTCTTAGCTTAGAGCTACGTAATCAAAGAAATCTTTCCACTTTTTCTGGAATTTTGATATTGGTCTGTTATGCACATAAAAAGTTAATTTAGCCATCAATGCATATTCATGGTTACAATTTTGTAACCTACAAATACAATTTTGACACTCAAGCAAAACATTCTAAATTGCTTCTGCCTTTATTGTAGCTTTAAAAATTGGAAGTATTTTAACAAGATCCAATAATCTAATGTTGTTGTGTATCCACTAGCATTCCAGCAGCCAGTGGGAGAAAAAAAATTAAAATATTGCCATCAGTGATGATGGTAACAATAACAACAACAACAAAAACAACAACAACCGTTATATACTGCTCTTTTAGATAGATGTGTGCCCCACTCAGAATGGTGAACAAAGTTAGTATTATTGTTATCCCCATAATACAGCTGGAGAGCTGGGGCTGAGAGGAGTGACTTACCCAAGAACACCTGCTGGACTCATGGCAGGAGAGGGATTCAAACCAGAAGAATGCTGGTTCACAGCCCAACAAATTATCCATTATGGTACATCATGGCATGGCATCCTTCTGGGAAAACCTGGAAGTGATGTCATGCTTCTCAAAGGATCTCTGGGAACTAAAGGGGAAAACTGTAAAATATTCTGTAGTTCCTAGAATGGACCGACATTGCCCAGTTCTCTCTAGGAATCACAAAAAAACTCTATGGTTTTACCACCGAGTTCCAATCAATTCCTAGAGAGGCATGATGCCACATACAGGTTTTCCCAGAAATGACATCATGCTGTTGCTGTTACATGCCCTACACACTGGTGTCTCACTGGTTGCAGGGCTCAGCCTGGCAACTCTACAATTGCAAAAGTTTTTCTTTCTTTCTATAAAGAAATATTTTTAAAGGTTACTACAAGAATGTTTGCCAACTGCCAGGGTAAAATGCTTCCAAGGATCAGCTCACACACAAGACAAACATTCCTGTCTTCCTGCCTTAACAATGCAGGATGTATCATCTCGTGGCCTTCCAAATGCCTTAACATTTTGCTCTTCCAGACTGGCTTTTAAAAAAAACTTTCAGATCCAGCCTTCCCTGACTTTCACTACATAGAAAGCTACAATGAATTAGCATTTTTATCCGAGTTGCTCTAACCCCCTCGAGTGTTTCTTTCAGAGTATATGACAGGAACTAATAATTCACAGCTCTGAGACTTTCATGCTCCTGAGCCAAGGGATTCCCACTGGAGATGCTCTGATAGATGGAAGACACTGTAGACTCAGGGTTCTTACTAAACATGCCCCCAACACAGACATGGAGAGAACGAGAGAGAGAAATGCTCATGGCTCTTGCATTATATATCAACTTGGTTGCTAAGATGGATTATTAGTACAATACCAAGAGAAAAGCCATTTTCCTTCAAATGATGGGAGACCTGTAATTCATTTGAAACCAGGTGTTCAAATACCATTACAGACTGGTCATGTCTGTTAATGACGTTCACAAAGCACTTCTGTTTTGTGAAACATAGAAAGACCTGTAACCATCTGCCAGCATTGCTGACCATGGAGAAAGAAGCTCAGCCATTGCAAAGCTGTCCCATAGATCCCCACAGAGGTGAGGCGGTGAGTCAAAAGGTCGTAATCGAGAACTTTGTTCTTCTCTCCAATGTTTTATCCTCACAACAACCTTGTGACATATGTGGCCCAAAGTCACCCAGAAAGCTTCCATGGCAGAGTGTAAATTCGAATCTGGCTCTCCCAGGTTATATAATAAAGAGAATGGCCGTTCCCGTAACAATTAGCTGAACAGCACAGAGGGGAAACACCCCACGGAAACCAAACGAATCACCAATCAATTAATAAACTTGTGAGAAATTTTTAAAGTGCAAGTGCAATATTCAATGCAAACTTTCAACATGAAATGTACAAAATTCATTCAAGTTACATTCATAGACAATAACATAAACATCATATTCGACATTCAGATAAACTCTACAGTTATAGTTATAGCAGCGTAGATGGACTGTATCCAGGTGTGTGCACAGACTTCAAAGATAAAACATCTCCTAATAACGATATCCTTAATGTCCTTTACTCCATATTCTTCCAACAGAGATACAATTCTTTCAGCAGGATGGATGCATAAGATGCTAAGAACTTTTATCTCCATGCTCAATCTGGGGCCGGCTACGGATCACAGATTTCGTGCCCACTTCATCAGGAGCGTGATTTATATCCCATCTAGTATTCTCATTCGCAATAAAGATTGCTAATTAGTCAACCTGGGGTCTGGCCGCTGCCTGTTCTTTGACGCGTCAAAGACGCGTCCCAGGTTATAGTCTGACACTGTAACCACTATACAACACTGACTTAGTTCATCTTGAAAAGATCTTCAACGCTGACTTTGGGAAACTACTGAAGAGACTGCACAGAGCATCAGGATTTTATCTGTGGCAGTCTTGTACTGATATAGAAGAGTATTGGTGGTGGAGTGTGCCCTCAAGTCAGAGCTGACTCATGGCGACCCCTGGTAGGGTTTTCATGGCAAGAGACTAACAGTGGTGGTTTGCCATTGCCTGCCTCTGCAACCCTGGTCTTCGCTGGAGGTCTCCCATCCAATTACTAACTAAGGTCGACCCTGCTTAGCTTCTGAGATCTGACAAGGTCAGGCTCACCTGGGCTATCCAGGTCAGGGCATACCAGAGTACTGGAAGCTATTAATTGACAAGATCAAGGGAAAAAACCTATCCCTATACATTTGGTTAAGTGTTTACTCCATGCAGATGCTCACCTCAATGCATATAGATTCCCTCCCCACAGTTCTGAAACAGCACTAACTAGGATCACGGAGACCCAGATGCAAATCTCCACTCTGCAATGGAAGCTCATCGGGTATATTTGGGCAAGTTACTCTCTTTCAGCCTAACCAATCTCACAGGGTTCTTGTGAGTATCAAAAAGGAGGTCAGGAGAATGGTGTTGCAAGCTGCTCCCTATTGGAGAGAAAAGTGGGTTATAAAAATGTCAGTAAGTTAAGGTAGAGTTTCAGAAGAATGGACACACAGGGTGCATTAAACAAACCTAGTTTTATCACTGTACCAAAACCCTTCTTTTCCCTCCTATGTCATCTTCCAATTCATGCTGCTGTTATATTTGAAAAAAATGTTTTAATGAAATTCAAGTAGCATGAGAGATATCTAACCATATTCTGGGCAGAGTTACACATTGGTGGTGGTGTAAAGTACCATCAAGTCATAGCTGATTTATGTGACACGCCAAAGGCCCCCCTCCCCCCAGCTGTGGTTTTCAAGGTAGGAGGCAAACAGAGGTGGTTTGCCATTGCCTGCTACTTCAGCCCTGGTCTTCTCTGTAGTTCTCCCATCCAATTACTAACCAAGGCCGACCCTGGCCGATTCCAGACAGCCCTCCCCATGCCGAAACGTCGTGCATCATCGCACGGAAAACGCAAAATATCGCGTTTTCTGCACGATGGCGCGCGATGTTTCGGCATGGGGAGGGCCATCTGGAATCGGCCCCTGTTTAGCTTCCAAGATCTGATGAGATTGGGCTTGCTGGGACTATCCAGTTCAATGTACAATCATGCATTGTTAAGGACTAAACTTAACTTTTGAATTTTTAAAGAGTTCAGGTTCCCTGGATTGAAATCATGTTCACTGCAGCCACGCAGCAGCTGCAAGGAATAACATTTTAAAAATAAAGAACAGCCCATTTGGACTTGGAAGACTGCATCAGTGGACAGAAGGGCTCCTGCATCTCGGGCCAGTGGCTTAATTGTCACAGGAAGCAACGTGGCATCGAGTCAGTGCAAATGCTACTCACCTCAATGCAAGTGGTCTGGCAACTGTGACTTCTCTTTCATGCTTTGAAAAACCGCATCCTTTTTCTTATCATGGAGAAGGAGCCGCAGTCTTCCATGCATCTGTTCAACTGATATTTCACTGCTTACGTGTATAGTCCACTTGCACAAGTAGTTATTTCTGGGAATTTAACAAAAGCAACAGCTCTTTTTCTATTATAATGAAAACCTCCAGATATCACAGATATCACCATAAATATTTTGGAATATCCAGGAAAACCAATGTCTGCATTGGTTGGTTAATCAATTAATCAATGATTAATTGATTGCATTGATTGGTTAATTGATTGATTGCATTGGTCAATCATTGATTAATTGATTACACTGATTGGTTAATTGATTGATTGCATTGACTGATTAATTGATTGATTGATTAAGTCAATCATTTAATTAATTGGGCCCATTATTTCTTATGGGAGAATATTTCCGGGGGTCTGGACTAGCTGTTTTTATGCATATGACATCAACATTGCAGTGGAGCTGCAATTTTTAATTAATCAATTAATTAAAAAAATAATCAGTCAATTCAATTAATTAATTAATTAATTTTTGCTTTTCCCAGTTTTTTTAGGGAATAGGGGGATGGAAGTGGCTCTACGAGGCAAATGGCATCACATGTTAGAGGGAGCTCTGATTGTTTCATCAGAACAATTTTCTCATAGCCCATAGAAAATCTGGCCTGGCTGCAGACCCCCGGAAACATTCTCCCATAAGGAATAATAGGCCTGATTAATTTCAAAATCCCCCATAAAACCTGGATCCAAATACCAAACTGGTATGGCAAGACCCATATATTTGTTATGTCAATATTTATGGCATTCCCCAAACCCAAATTTTTAAAAATACCATTTTTAAGTGAACATCCTTAAGTCATGGACAACATTTGTCACCCTGGAAGGGGGTGTGTGTGTGACAAACCTAACCCTAACCCTAACACTGATCTCAGCTTTCTCAGGGGTTAGGGTTAGGGAATTCCAGCTTTCATTCTTCTTTTTTAACAAAGCGGGGTTTAAATTCTTATAGCTGCAGAAAAGATATAAATATCAGGACCATGTCTGGTACCAACCAACTGAGAACAGCTAATCAATATGAAAATGATAATAAGTAATTTTTGCAGTTCTCAGCCCGAGTACTTAAAAGACTATGCAGGAGCCAGTCATGGGAAAGTTGTTATACTGCTGCAACTATGCTCCATAGGTAATGTGCAAATTATGCTGTAGTCATTCTTGTTCAATTTTGCCCAATATCATGTTGCATCATGGGAGTTGTAGTAATAAAGCTGAGCTAATAGAAAGCAGAAATCAGCAGAGAAGTTATGATGATCATAAATATTTTTTGCAGTGCTCCTGGGGGCTTGAATGCTACAGAGAAGCTGACCTGGAGAAAATGGTTTTGCAGCAGGAACGGGAGATAAGATTTCAAATGGCTAAGGGTATTCTCGAAGTTGTATTTTGCTCAGGTTTGCTCCGCATCGCAGGGAAAACTAAGCAAATGTTCGTGCAGTTTTCTTGGGGAAGAAATGTTTATAATTTTAAATGAGTCATAGCCTGAAAAGGTTACTAGTGGATTTGAAGGGATTACAGTAGGTACTTTTGAGCGAAAGAGTAAAGATGTCAAAACTGTTGAATACAGAATGTTTGCTGCTTTGGCACCCAAAGGAAAGAAAGACCCTAGCATATTTTCTGCATGAAGGCTGGCTGCTTTTCTGAAAGCAATGCGGATTTCATTAAGTCTGCTTGTACTTTTGGAACAGTACACTTCTTTCAGCTGCAACTTCCAGAATCAAACAAGTCTGATGTTCATACTTAACAAACCTAGAATGTTTTCCGATGGTCACGGCAATTTCTCCCTCAGTAAACTTTGTAGTTCATCTGCATACTCAGTTTGTGATTAAAATAAAGGCTATACAAGTACAAGATGATACTATAAATGAGGACTCTAGAATAAAGAACATTACCATGTGGATGTACACACAGTTTATTTTTTATTTTTTATTTTTTTTTCAATTTATATACCGCCCATCCCCAGGGGCTCTGGGCGGTGAACAGTTAAAATCGATAAAAACAAGAACTAAAATCAATATACAAATAATAAAACAAATTAACAAAGTGCAGTGGTGGGGAGAACCCTCCCCCACCCCAAAGGTGGGAGGCCGACATGGCACCGCCCCCTTCAATCACCGAATGCCTGGCGGAACAGCTCTGTCTTACAGGCCCGGTTGAACGATAATATGTCCCACTGGGCCTGGGTTTCCATTGACAGAGCGTTCCACCAGGCTGGGGCCAGGACTGAAAAGGCCCAGTACCCCTAAATTACCAGTACCCCTAACCAGTTACCAGTACCCCTAAATATATTCTTACGTATTTTAGAGTTTGTGTCCTGCATTATGGATCATTTAAAGATTTATTTAATTTAAAAGGGGCTTATGCCCTGCCTTATCTCCTTGAACTCAAGGTGGCTAAAAATGCAAGAACAGGTTGCAAGGAAAGAAAAACAAAATATCAGACCATTAGCAAAATAAAAGCAGGATTCCTAGATGAAAAACACAGCCAAATCTACCAAATACCACTTCACCCTCCACTAAATGCCTTCTGAAATGAGATACACAGCCTCATAAGTTCAACAAGATTTCCCCAGCAATCCCAAATATGAAACAAGAAGATGCCAGACAACTGAATATGGGCTCAACTAGTTTTGTTTATTCATTTAAATTTATTTAAACGGATTATCTGCATCACAGCGTATTTAAATAAGTTGACTATTTTGAAGGAGTGTTATGCTATGCAACCACTTGGGGTGCCCACGGGGCAGTCCACCATGGCTCCAACTGTCAGAGCCTGTTTAACCTGAGTAATGCCATGTTTAACTCTGTAGTATTTAGTCTTTCTTTCCCTCTAGGCCCCAACACCTGCAAGGAGCCGAGTCCATGGGAAAGGAAACCCTCTTATCTGTCTGCTCGACCTTGGCCAGCTCTACGTTCCTCTGAGAAGCTTTGCTATGCGAACTCAGGGGGGAGGCTGGGCTTGGGAGTGTGAAATGTAATCACTTTCTTTTCATGAGTCATTCTTGACAATACTTTGGTTGGCCAGGATCTCTATCCTGGAATATGTACGTCTGGAGATGAATGCTGTTTTTCACAATAAACCTTTTTGAAATCAAAAAGACCTTGTCTTCTTGCAGAAAGGGAGTGGAACAGACTATCAATTCTGGAATGACATAGTCTGACACCAACCTCAGCCAGTGGTTATCACCAGCCTTGTTTATCCCAGCCTGCACAGCCATTTTGTCCCGAGAGGAGCCCTGCTCTGTCTACCTCCCCAATGAGCCACAAGGTGTTTGACAAGGTTCCTCACCACAAACTCCTGAGGAAGCTTAACCGTCCTTGAATAAAAGGACTGGTCTTCTTATGGATTAAAAGCTGTCTAAAGAACAAGAAGCAGTGAGTAGAAATAAATGAAAGCTTCTCAACATGGAGAAAAGTGTGCATTGGGTCCCCATGAGGATAGTTATTGGGGCCAGTGCTATTTATTTTCTTCATGACCTGGAACTGGGATGAGCGGTGTAGCAGCCAGGTCTGCAGGCGATACCAAATTATTCAGGATAATTTGGCTCCAGGATGATCTCTACAGATTGGGTGAGTGGACAACAATGTGGCAAATGAAATTCAACATGTGTAAATGTGAGGTGATGCACAATGGAACAGCAAAACAAAAATCCAGTTTAAAATATATGCTGAGGGGGGTCTGAAATGGCTGAGACAGAGATGGGGAGGGTGGAAAGATTTTGTGGGTTAGTGCTGTGTTATTGAGGGTAGCGCAGTTCACCTACTCCCCCTCTGAAAGTACAATTAGTACTTGTGGAGACAGAATGTGTGATAGGAGAGGAGTCCAGCGAGGCCCCAGAGGAAAGACAAAGGAGAAGAGTAGTAGGGTGGAGGGGAGGGCTGTGACTTTCCCTCCATCTGTGCTGATGCTTGCCCCACAGCTGCCTTCCACCACCCCAGCCTCTTGCTTGGCTGGTGACAGCAAGAGGCCTTGCAAGGTCCTCTTTTTTGAGGCTGCTGCAGGAGTGCCATCCCCACAAGTGCCTGAGGCAGGAGCTGGCACTGGCAGGGGCCTGCTACTGAGGCTCCTCCTACAGCAGCTGAGACCCAGCAGGAGCAGCATGAGGTGTCATTTGGGGTGGACTTGGGGGAAGTGAATCTTCTGGTCCTCAAGCTCATCCCAAAGATCCAGAGGATGCTGAAGGAACTGCCTTTGAGGGCAGCAGCAGTCCTCTGAGGAAGCGGCAGGAGGAGAGACCCTGGCACAATTTTGTGCAGAAAACTGAGGCAAAAAGGCACTCCCGGTGCGCGCCTGCACGCTTACCCGGGTGCCTCCATTTGCCCTCATGCACGGAGGGGAGCGGGCAGCTTTCCCGGGCATCCGGGTGCCTGTCGGGGGCGGGGCTTGTAGCCGTTATAGGCTTCCCCGCCTTCCTTCCTCCGTGCAGTCCTCGGGCAAGCTCGTCACTGTAGGACGTGTGGCCGCGACTGCTCGCGTCGGGCCTGCACTCCTGGCCGGCAGCGTTCGTTCGCCGCTTGTCGGCAACTCGGCTGCTCCGGCTTTTGGGCCAACGGGCCTGCGAGCTCCTTTGCCGGGCGTTGGCGCTTCAGCCCATTAGTGACGGCTGGGTTCCCCTGCGGGCTTTCCCTGGCGGCGGCGGCGGCTGTATTTCCCGGCGGAGCTTTTACCGGCGGGGCAGCGTCGCGGCAGGAGCTTCCTTCGGGGCAGCGCTGCTTTCCCGTTCGGCCTCGCCGCCTGGACTTCCTGCCATCGCGTCAGACCTTCCCCTGGCCTGTTGGAGGCTTACGAAGTCCGGATAAGTTGGGCCGTTTGAGGGAGGGGGTGTTAGAGTTCCTCGTTGGTGCCTTCGGCAACGGTCTGCTCTTGCAGGGAAGTTCAATTGGGGGTCCGTTTTTGCCTGGTGCCCCCCCGTCCCCAAGCCTGGTACTGGTCCCAGGGGTTGCTTGGTGGTTTACCGCCCCCCTCCTTTTGGTGGGGTGTTGGTACAGGCGTGGTGGCTGTTATTTAGGGGGTAGTTCATTGATTTTCGTGGCCTTGAGCATTTGGGGCGTGCCTTAAGGGTACTAGTTCCTCTGCAGCCTCAGTGGTCGGCTTGGGGCAATTGGTTTGCTGGTGCTCCTTGGGGGCTTCCTTGTAAGTATGCCTCCCAAGAAGGGTGTGGGGACTAGCAAGGGTAAGCAGCCTGCTAGGCGCCCTATTGCTAAGCGGCCATTGCCTGAGCCTTCCTCGGACGAGGAGGATGTGGAGGCTGCTAGGCAGGAGATCTTGGCCAAGTTGGCCGCTCTTGAAAATGCTGGAGGTGGCTCGTCTAGGCAAATGGCTGGGTATCGAGCTGGCCGGGCATCTAAAAGAGTTTCCCAGGCCACTTTTCAACGGGAGGTCCTCACTCGTCTCTCTGCTTTGGAAGGCTCGGCAGGTGGCGACGTTGGTGAAGGAAGGAAGCAGCGTGTAGACCTGGAGGCCGTTGGGACCACTGTGCAAGTGGAGGAGGAGGAGGTCGTTGAGGTTGCTGAGATGCCTCCAATAGCGGTTGCAGTGGATCCGGCTGATCAGGAGGGTAAGTCTCCCGCACCACATGCATCACACTCTTGGCCCTGGGGGCCTCTTGGTTCAGCTGCCAATCCAGTTGGTTGGGGATCCCAGTTTGTGCACGCCCCGGCTGCTGGGTCGGCTATTTGGCCTGGACACTCCTACCAGCAGCAGCCGGTTGGGATGGGGCAATTGCAGCCCTGGGGTCAACAGACCCTATCAGCGCAGCAGGGGTTTTCTCCTTGTTCAGCTCCGGCCACAGCCGCACCCTCGGCTAATGCTGTTTGCGGCGTTCAACCCTTTGGGCAACCCCAAGGCTTTTGGCCTCCCTATCAAGTGGGGCCTTACTATCAACCTACTCCCCTGGGGGCTTTGCCATACAGGGCTACGCCATTTGGGGATGCAGCGCTCCCCTTAGGAGACCATCTGACACCGGCTACCAGGGATAAGATCCTGCGTGGCGAATTTGTTGATGTCTTTACCCTTCTTTTCCGGGAATTGGAAAAGAAGGATAAGGAGGAGATGGATGAACGCGACAAGGAGAGGCTTAAAAGGCGCAAAGTTGACCGTACCTGGGCTAATTGGCTTCCTGGTATGCTGATTTATGCCGGGATTATTGCCCGGGCTCAGCCTCAGAGGGCTTCCTCCTTGTTCCAATATATTGATATTGTGTACAGGGGATATACGGACTTCGTCGGTGCTGCTTGGATGCAGTACGACGAAGAATTCCGTATGCGGGCCGCTGCCGATCCCACGCTACCCTGGGACCGGATCCATCAGCAGCTCTGGCTTCAGTTGATGGCCCCAGCCAAGCCCAGTTTGGGTGATAGGGCAGATAGTGGTCATTTGTTGCAGAGACTTAGCACCCCTTCTGGTACCCGCGCCTCAGCGGGGCAGTCGGTTCAGCCCCGGCTGCTTTGTTGGGAGTTTGCATACCAAGGTGTGTGTGCTAGGAAGGGGTGTGGGTTCAAGCACGAGTGCCCGCGTTGCAGGGGTTCCCATTCCTTCTCTGCCTGCCCCCGCCCCAAGCCTCGGGGGGGAGGCAGGCGCCCCGGGGGTGGGTCAGGTCAGTCCACTGCTGACAAAGGGTCCTACCCCCATAAATCTGAGAGCACTGGCTAATCTTTTGCGGGGGTACCCCGACCGCGCAGCGGCGCAGTACTTGTTAGATGGTTTTACACACGGCTTCCGCATTCCCTGTCAGGGCCCTCGGGCCCCTTTCATGTCGTCAAATTTACGTTCAGTGAGTGGCATGGAAGATATTGTTAGTCATAAGATCGCCAAAGAATGTGCTGAAGGGCGGGTTTTAGGCCCTTTCGCGGCTCCTCCGGTGCCTAACTTGAGGGTGTCCCCTCTGGGTGTCGTACCTAAGAAGGCAGCGGGTGAGTATCGTTTGATACATCACCTGTCCTTTCCCAGGGGGGACTCCGTCAATGATGCCATTCCGGAGCATTTGTGTACCGTGCGGTACACGTCTTTTGACGAGGCAGTTAGGATGGTTCGGCGCAATGGTCAGGGTGCGGAGATGGCAAAATGCGACATTAAGTCTGCCTTTCGCCTTCTTCCAGTTCACCCTGGGGACTTTGAGCTGTTAGGTTTTTCCTTCAATGGCCAATTTTATATGGATAGGGCACTCCCTATGGGGTGCTCGGTTTCCTGCTCGGCCTTTGAAAAATTTAGTTCCTTTTTGGAGTGGGCCTTCCGTCAGAGGCTGCGATGCCGTGACTCCGCCCACTACCTTGATGATTTTTTTTTTGTGGTCCCCGTGGAACGGGCCAATGCGCCCGGTTATTGGTGGGTTTTATGGCCTTAGCTGAAGAGCTGGGAGTCCCCCTGGCCCACGAAAAAACTGAGGGTCCATCTCAGGTCCTTACGTACCTGGGGATTGAGATAGATACTGTGGCGCAGACGTTTCGTCTGCCGTTGGCTAAGGTGGCTGATTTACGTACGCGCTTGGTGGCGCTCTTGGGCAAGCAGAAGGCTTCTCTCCGCGAGCTGCAGCAGCTTGTGGGCCACCTGAACTTCGCATGTAAGGCCGTTGCGCCAGGACGTGCCTTTTTGAGGCGCCTGTGCGAGGCTATGTCTGGTCTACGTCTGCCCCATCATAGAGTTAGGCTGTCGCATGGGGTCAGGGAGGACCTCAAAGTTTGGGATGATTTTCTCTCGTCATTTAATGGCGTTACGATGTGGCGGGAGGAGTTGCTGTTAGAGGCCGAGTTGCGGGTGGCATCGGATGCCTCTGGGGCTACGGGCTTCGGTGTCTTTTTCCGGGGTCACTGGTGCGCTGAATCCTGGCCGGCTGTTTGGCACACTGAAGGTATTACCAAGGATTTGACATTTTTGGAATTTTTTCCAATCTTGGTAGCGCTCTGGCTGTGGGGGGAGGAGCTTGCCAATCAGGCGGTCCACTTTTGGTGCGACAACATGGCTGTTGTGCATGTGATCAATTCC
The DNA here is from genome assembly GCF_028583425.1 of Eublepharis macularius. Taxonomy (NCBI): domain Eukaryota; kingdom Metazoa; phylum Chordata; class Lepidosauria; order Squamata; family Eublepharidae; genus Eublepharis; species Eublepharis macularius. The sequence goes on along the minus strand of NC_072791.1, from coordinate 214,411,421 downwards.
CTCCCAGCCCGATCGCCCAGGGTTATGAGACTGGTCAGGCCATTCACGCTCCGGTGCCTTCGGCTGAACATTATGTTCAGGGCGAGACATGTCCCCGGTATTGATAATGGTGTGGCAGATGCTCTGTCTCGCCAGCAGATGGAGCGGTTTCGTCAGCTCGCCCCCAGGGCCGATGCCTTGCCATCCCCGATGCCACAGGAGTTGTGGAGTCTTGGAGGGACGAAGTCCGCAGAGCCATCCGTTTAGCCATCGCCCCTAGCACAAGAAGGTCGTATGATCGCGCTGTGCGGCAGTTTGCGAGCTTCCGAATGGAGGCTGGGTTGGAGCAGAGTTGGCCCATTCCAGCTGAACATCTCATGCAATTTTGTGTTAACAGGAAGTTAGGCGGCCTGTCTGTAAAGACCATTAGGGGGCTTTTGGCTGCCCTAGCCTTTGTTAGCAAGGCACGGGGATTTCAGGATGTGACTGGGGATTTCAGGGTGCGAAAGATGTTGGAGGGTTGGTCTTGGGAGGCTGGCTCTCGGTCTGACACCAGGCAACCTATTTCTCCGTCCATCCTTAAGGGTTTGGGTGGCACCTGGCAGTCAGTATGCTCTTCAGACTATGAAGCAGTGCTTTTCCACGCTGCTGCGCTTACGGCCTTCTTTGGAGCCCTTAGAATTGGGGAGTTGGTGGCTCAGTCTCGCACTGATTTGTCGCATCGTGCACTGCTTGTTCAGGACGTGCAGTTTGCAGGGGACGGAGTTTCGCTACGGATTAGGGGGTCCAAAACTGATCAGCGCCACAAGGGAGCATTTGTTCGGCTTGGCTCCTGCGCTGATGCTGAGTTATGCCCGGTACACGGGTTGCGTTTGTATCTCAAGAAGAGGGGCTCTGGCGAGGGTCTCTTATTTCGCCATTGTGATGAGTCCCCGCTAACTCGGTACCAGTTCTGGTCGGTTACCGGGAGGGCCTTGGCCAAGCTTGGTCTTGTGGGTTTCAAGTTTGGCACCCACTCATTTAGAATAGGGGCGGCTTCCACGGCTGCTGCAATGGGATATCCAGAAGCCGCCATTCGTAGTGTGGGGCGGTGGCGATCGGCGGCTTACCGGGGGTATGTCCGTCCTCTGCCGGCCCCGTTATGAGCTGTGGCTGATTGTTTTTTCTTCTTCAGGTGCTGTCGTTTGCCGTGGGAGGTGTCGGATCCTCATCTGCGGACACAGCATGATCTTCTGGGCCGCTCATCAAGCCAAGAGGACCCATCTGGGGTCCCAGCTTGGCCTCAGTCGTTGGGCTCAGATCGAGTGGCAGGGCCGTCGGGGCCTATGTTGGCCGGGCCTGTTGCCTCTCTTGTTTGAGGGAAGGTGTGCCCCTCCTCCACATTTTTTGTTGTTACATTTAGGTGGAAATGATTTAGGTTGGATCAAGGGCAAGGCCCTCACGCTGCAGGCGCAGGCTGATTTGAAGCTTATCACTCAGCGTTGGCCGGGGGTCCTAATAATGTGGTCTGCCATCCTCCCACGTCGTGTTTGGAGGTAGGCTTTGGATCACGAGGGAGTTGAACGGGCGAGGCGTAAGGCCAATAAGGCCATGTTCAAGGCTTTGGGTGCCGGGCTGGGGGTTTACTTACCCCATCCCCAGATTAGGGACACGTACGCTGACCTCTACAGAGGTGATGGCGTCCACCTGTCCTTTAAGGGCAATGAGATCTTTTTGACGGATTTGCGGCAAGGGTTGTGGTTGGCCCTGCAGGAGATGTGGGGCGTTAGGGCCTAAACAGAGGTTTGGCCCTAACGGTGGCAGGTTAGCTGGGGTAGGCAGAGCGGGCTGGTGAGCACCCGGTGGCACATCCCCATTGGTGGGGAATGGGGGTCTGTCTCGGATCGGCTGGCGGGCTTTATGGCTGCCAGCTGAGAGGGCAGACTGCCCTGGGACCCCCTGGAAAAGGCCTTCCCTCGGGCTTTACGGCTGGGGTGTATGGTGCTTTAAAGGGGGGAACCATTCGCCTGGCCGGCTGGGTTACAGCCATGCACTGTATGGCTCGCGCCTAGGGCAGGGGGTTGCTCGCCCATGCAGTACGAGGAGCTGGTCAGAGTGACCCCCTCACTCGAACTGTACCGCTAGTTACACCCTTGCCGTGTTTAGGTTCCTAGTTCAAGCTTTGAGGTTATTTGGTCAATAAATGGCCCTATTTTTCCCAAGCCTTGTGTCCGTCTCTTCTTTCCGAATATGGGGGCAAAAAGGCACTCCCGGTGCGCGCCTGCGCGCTTGCCCGGGTGCCTCCATTTGCCCTCATGCATGGAGGGGAGCGAGCAGCTTTCCCGGGCATCCGGGTGCCTGTCGGGGGCGGGGCTTGTAGCCGTTATAGGCTTCCCCGCCTTCCTTCCTCCGTGCAGTCCTCGGGCAAGCTCGTCCCGCCCTCCACGCCCTTGTTATGGCAGTACAGGTATAGCCGGTCACTGGTTACAGGGCCAGGTAGGAATTTTTTCACCTCTCACCAGATTGGCTTGGGTGAGTGGTGTTTTTCGCCTACCTTGTACTGCCAAGTTTGTGGGAGGTTGTTGTTTATTGTTGAGTTGGCAGGTTAGCTGGGGTAGGCAGAGCGGGCTGGTGAGCACCCGGTGGCACATCCCCATTGGTGGGGAATGGGGGTCTGTCTCGGATTGGCTGGCGGGCTTTACGGCTGCCAGCTGAGAGGGCAGACTGCCCTGGGACCCCCTGGAAAAGGCCTTCCCTCGGGCTTTACGGCTGGGGTGTATGGTGCTTTAAAGGGGGGAACCATTCGCCTGGCTGGCTGGGTTACAGCCATGCACTGTATGGCTCGCGCCTAGGGCAGGGGGTTGCTCGCCCATGCAGTACGAGGAGCTGGTCAGAGTGACCCCCTCGCTCGAACTGTACCGCTAGTTACACCCTTGCCGTGTTTAGGTTCCTAGTTCAAGCTTTGAGGTTATTTGGTCAATAAATGGCCCTATTTTTCCCAAGCCTTGTGTCCGTCTCTTCTTTCCGAATATGGGGGCAAAAGGGCACCAAAAATGTTCTCTTGCCACTAGAACAGGAAGATTCAGAGAGACATTAGACCACACAGCCAGTGTTTTAAAATAATCAGAAACCAAACCCACAGAGATACCCAAAATGAATCTAGTGAATGCCATTGTACTCTTAACTTTCTTCTTTACAGGGGTGGGAGGGAATAAGAGGGTCGGTGACAAAGGGCAGCTGCTGCAGCTCTGCTTCAAAGAGGCTCCTCTGGGTCAACGAGGGACAGTGTAGGCTGTGTTGCAGATAGCAGAGAGAGGAGAACGTGGGTCATCCAAAATTACGCCTCCTACTTGCATTCTGAGGCCCCTTGGGAGAGGGATCTTATACTAACGTACTTTGTGTGTGAGGGTTCCTGCTTGTCATCGCCAGGTGAGCAGCTATGCTTGTGCCAGGTGGTGATTCTGCTGCTGTGTGGTTGATGTGTTGGTACTTGGTTCTGTTCTGTGTTGTTACCATATTGACCTTGAGTTCTGCCTGGCTTCTGTGAGTGACACTGGTTTTGTTGGGTTTGCAATCATGCCCATTGCTTCACTTTAGTCTCTTGGGATTTTCTGGTTTGGCATTGGTTCTGTTGGGCTTTTTTGGTCCATCTTGGATCTAGGCCTTGCCCTTTGCCAGTTATTGCCCTTGTGTGTTTGATTAAGAGATTTTTGTTGGAAAGCCAGCTTGGAATTTTCCCCCATAGGGTACAATGGAGAGTGGTGGGAGCAGCTTGTCCAACCTTCTAGAAACTTGGGGAGTCTGTAGTGGACGGGAATGACTGTAATTTTGGTGGAGTTTGCAAAAAAAGTACTAAATCCCATCCCCAGCCTTTAGGGAATAGTGGAGCCAAATGTATTCAGATCACCAAATAAAACCTGGATCCACATACTAAATTAATAGTTTCAGAGCCTAATATCCAGCATCCCAAAAATACATAGTGTTCTAGATTCCTCGATCCTAATAGCACTGATATTTTTTTAAGTGCACAACCCTAATCCTTGTCAGAGGTTGCACTGAGTTACGTTTTGTAATCCACCTTGAGTCTCAGTGTGAAAGGCAGACTATAAATAAATACATACATACATACACACATACAAACTAGGGAGCATATGCATGCAGATGTAGATGTCCATGTATGTCTTTACCCAGCTGGATGGAAACCATATGCACAAATGAGCACCGAATATATAATCTTCCCCCCACCATCCCATTTAAAAGAATTGTGCCCTATCTTGGAATCTAAGGGCCAAGCTACACATGACGAATGACACTTGAATGACAAGTGTATTTCTGACTGTTCACTTGCCCTCCACTCAATCCACTTGCCGTTCAAGTGTCATTCGTCATGTGTAGCTTGGCCCTAAGTGGGGTCAAGTGTTAAGTTAGTGCTTGTATGGGAGACCTCCAAGGAAGACCAGGGTCACTATGCAGAGGTAGGCAATGACAAACAACTCCTCTTAGTCCCCAGCAGGGGTCGCTATAAGCTGGCTATGACTTGATGGCACTTTACACACATACGCAACTCTTCCAAAGATAGGATAATTGCTTAGGAAGGGTAATTGATTTAGCCCCGCCCACTTTCCCCAAAAGGTTGATCAGAGTGTTTGCTGATTTTCTGAAATAGCAATGCATGTTCTCAGGATGGGTGGGGGCCATATATTCAAGGGAATATGTGGCACTGTGACTACAGGAAAAATGAAATTCTCTGATGACATCTAGTGCATGAACATGACAGCACTAATACCCACTTCTTAAAGCATTATTGTCATCAAAATCTTAAAAAGTAAAAGATTTTTATTTTACTGTCCCTTATAGTTGTAATTTTTCCTCTCTTATTGGTTTGCTATCTCTATCTATTGCCATACAAGCGTAATTCTGTAAAAGGAGACTATAGGCAATTCCGCACGTCCTGGCATAGCGCTATACTCGTGCAACAAGGACGTCTTCCCAGCATGATTTCTGATATCATTGCTCCTCGAGAGCGGCATCGAGGTGCGATAACATCAGAAATCGCGCCAGGAAGATACCCTTGTTGAGCGAGTATAGCACTATGCCAGGGCATGTGGAATTTCCCAAAATAAGAGGTACTGCTGCAAAAATGTCTCTGCTAAACCCCAATACAAAGGAACTGAAAAGTCAATTACCAGGCACTCGTGTGGGAATAGCATTGGCCTTTGAAGTCTTGAGAGTTTAGGTTCTTCTCTGAGACCCATCTTGTAGCATATTGTACGGTTTACTTTGAATCCCCAAATGTGATGACCACTGGATGCACTACTGTTCGACTGCAGATATACATTACATTGTTATTATCTTTATGTCCTTGGGCAAGTCACTATAATTCAGTCTCGTGTCTGGGAGATTGAAGCCTTATGTTTCAATTCTGCCCTTGCTTCCCTCCCTCCCTTCTTCCCTTGACATTCAGCAGCAGCAGCTTTTCCCCTGAAGCCCCCGCTGTCCTAACTATAAGATTTAAAACCAGTACGTTGGTTGGGAATAAAGGAGGTGTGTGTGTGTATGGGGGCAGTCCTTGACTTTTGCCCAGGACCCCAGAATGACTAAATTGCCCCCGTCTGGTGGAGGATCTGCCTGCCAGTGTCGGTGTGGTGTGGCATTTTGTGGTCTGCCTCTTCCTCTGCCTCCTGTCAGTGGACCACCTTGCCCAACCACGTAAGTTAAGAGAGGCTCCCTCGGTCAAGAACTCAAACAGACTGAGTGAACTCGCCACACCGCAGGGACCGATCAATTCTATACAGCAAACGCAATTATGTTTTTTATATATATATTATAAGTTTTTATGGAAAGTGTAAAGTGACTAAGTCAGTGACGTCTTTCTCTTTCAAGGTGATACCTACTGCCATCTTCGGTGGTGCACTGAGAAAAGCACTTGAGATTTATTTTCTCAAAATTCTGTTTTTGTTTGGTGGACCGGACGTGTGGCCCCTGATGAAGTGATATTGTGAAACAAGTGTGATTATTCAGCCGTCCCTAGGTCTGGCATCCTTTTGTAAGGATGGATTTTGTAAGAGAGCCTTTGAGCTCATTTAGGGGTTCAGGGAACTATTTTTGTGTTGCATGCTGAGTAACTGTCTGGTTACATTGCAGGTTGTTTAGCCCTGTGTTTACTGCCATTTGATTTGATTATATAACTTTGTATTTATAATATTGTGCTTAATGTTGGATGTGTCTGAGTGCGTACACATTCTTACATGCACACTTTCTGTTACTTAGATCCCTGTTTGAAGAAAGATGGGTTAATTTTTTTAAAAAATAAATAAAATCTTCCAAGAAACTGGGAAATTTCTTTTTCACCATGGATGAAAACAGCTTACTTGTCTCAGTACTCTTGGACCTAAAGAGGTGTGATATTGATTCAGAGTTAATTGCTATAAAAAAGAAAAGAAATACACAACTAAACAGTAGGGTTGCCAGAGGAGGTTTGAGGGTGGGGATATGTGGTGGGCCATGACACTGTGTGTGCCATTCCATGACCTGGAAGAGACATAGGGTAGAGCTGCCTTCCATCACTCCATCCCAGAGCTACTCTCTATCATTCCTTGCTTTCATGGGAGAGAGGGAATCTCCAGGTTATGTTTCCTCTGGAGCACTACAGTTTTGATCTCTTGGGTCCATGGGTCCCCCATATCCCTTGGAGGAAGGTGGCACCATGTACCATCTCAATTAAATGTGTACTTACACTTCAGGCTTCAATTAGGCTGCCATTACATAAGATGCCTTGAAACAGAGAACTCTGGCTCAGATCAGTCACATGTTCAATTTATGACTCGCTTTAAAAGCAGTTTGGGAGCTGATTTTTCTTGGAGCAGTGGCACAGTGCAAGAACGGGCTTAAGCTTTGCCCCTTGTGCTGTTTTTGGCAACAGAGGCTGCTCTGATGGGCTGTTTGTCCTGCTGTCAGGAGGACCATGTGTCCTAGGACCATGTGATTGAGGATACATGGTTTCTGGACATTTTTGTGGCTAAAAATCATGCAGGAGGGAAGGTCTTTGTCACGCTGCACTGTTGCTCTACCACTGCCCCCATTGCTTTTAATGTTAGTCACGAGTTGAATAGCTGATTGTGAGTCAGATTGGGAAACTCAGGGCAAAGCTACAAGTGATGAATAACACTTGAACGGCAAGTGTATTTCTCCCTGTTCACTTGCGCTCCACTCAATTCACTTGCCGTTCAAATGTCATTCGTCACTTGTAGCTTGGCCCTCAGACACAACTCATGCCAACTCAATAACAACTCAGGGCTGGCTCAATGGGGGGCAGGGAGGGTAGTCTGCCCCCAGCACTGCCAAAGAGGGAGCACCGGGTGCAGCTGCCAGCCACCAGGAGCGGGCGGGAGGCTAAGCGGAGGACTGGGAGGCCGCCCACGCCATTCACCTGCCCCACTGACGGCACGCGTGTAGTAAGCCAGCTGCCCCAATAGTGGGGCAGGCGAATGGCATGGGTGGCCCCCCAGCCGGCACCGCCAGTTCTATGACGCGCCGGGGCAGCCGGCATGCCGCATGGGCGGCATACCTCTGGCCTCTGCATGATGACGTCACGGAAGTGACGTCATCATGCAGGGCCGGAAGCGTGTGTGCACTGTGCATGCATGCAGGGAGGGGGGAGGCCAGACTTGGGTTGCCCTGGGCGCCAGCAACCCTAGATCTGGTCCTGGCTCCTCCTGGTGGACAGAGGATCTGGAGGAATCACATCTGCAGCAGGAAGGGAGAATCACCGGAAATTCTCAATTTTGTCTGGATCCAACCCTTTGTGAATGGTGTTTGCTTATATGCTGCTAACATTACACTTTTGTAGATGTCCAAGATGATGGTTTGTAATTTTTTTTGTTATAAACCAGTTTAAACAAGGAAAAAATGTGTAGAATCACATTTTCTCTAAATTTTCTTTGCTTAATCTAGTTTGTTATGTCAGACACACATACAGTTTTGTTCACTGTTTCTGAGCAGTTTGAAGAGTCTCACAACACTGCTCTTGATGAAACACACCAATTGTGTTGAACACAGTGAAGAAAATATTGAACTGACGGAAGGAAATATACAAGTGTGATAAGACTATGTCCTTTTTATGTAATGTGAACAGGGCTTTTTTTCAGCTGGAATGCGGTGGAACGGAGTTCCGGCACCTCTTGAAAATGATCGCATGGCCAGCCGCCCCGCTCCCTGATCTCCAGACAGAGGAGCATTGAGATTGCCTCTGTGCCACTGGCTTGGAGAGCAATCTAAACTCCCCTCCTTCTGGAGATCAGGGGGTGGGGCTGCCGGCCATGTGACCATTTTTGCCGAGGGTGATTTAAACTTTAAAAAAACTCTCCCCTTGTTCCAGCGGACCCAAAGTGATGTCATTGTGTGGTCCTGAGTTCCACCACCGAGTTCCACCGCCTCTTTTCCCAGAAAAAAAGCTCTGAATATGAGTTAAGAATAGCCACCTGGAGCAAAATTTTTGCCATAGGGATGCTGATACCCTGACAGCAGCCCCATTGTTTGACATCATGGGTTTAGAAAGTACCCAGTACATGGTGCCACCTTCCCCCAAGGACTATGAACAACCTTGGGTCCATGGACCCAAGACATCAGAACTGCAGTGCCCCCGAGAAAACAGAGCTTGGAAATTCCCTCTCTCCGATGCAAGGAAAAGTGCCCCGGTTTGAGAATAAAGGGATTGTACTGGTCTTACTCCACCCCATCCACATTTTATGGCATGGGAATGATACCTGCTGTTTCAATAGTTCATTTTAAAGTTACATCCAATTGAATGAGTTCCCATGCAAAAACCTCAATAGACCAATAGCTCTTCGGATTTGATAAAGATCACATATTCTTGCAACTTCCATGCATACTATATTATGGTGCTTGGATCAATTTGTGTATATCAAACTTCAAAGGAATTATTTCCTTCCTTGGAACCAGCTCAGAACTGCATATCAAATAGAGTGATTGAATGTTACATTTTTACTTCACCATCAAAGGTCCACATTACATCGATATGCTAATCCTAATCCTCCAATATCCAGGCTTCTGTCTCCTTCCAGCCCCTACAATTGCTTGCCCCTTGTTTTTGTATCTCATATTCAAGCACCCCATCTTCCAATACTAGCCCAAATTAATCCAAATTACGCAGACATGTCCCAAGTGTCCATGTTATTTAGCCTCCTTTGCCTTGTGTATAGGTAACCTACAGTATAAAGTTAGCTTTGTAACCAGTGTTTTCCAACTGCTTTTGGGTCCTAACTTTTTTCCTTCTTCTGGGCCTCATTTTTGCCTCTATTTGAGCCCTTAATTTCTCCTGTGTTTTCTTAGACCTCCATTTGTTTTCTTTTGCACTGCTAAAATTTCTTGGTACACCTTTTTCCAGTCCTTTGGGTCTGCCCATAGTACATACCTATACCTCAGGCATCTTTTCGGCTTGTGAGAGTAGCTAAACGCGATTACTTGCACCTACCCTTTGGGAGCTATTTTTTGGGTCCTTCTGTTGTGGTCTCTTCACTCATCAGGACAGACCATATCTTCTGTTTCTGCATCCACAACTACACATATACTGGCACAACTAGGAACATCTCAGACATTGCCTCCATACTGTTAGTTGGCTGTGGTTGTGTATGATTTATAACCATTGCTAATATGGAGCGTGTACAGCAAATATCACTTTGTTCTGCTTCGTGATTTTGTTGTATTCTTTTCATTCATTCCTTTGTAGCTATTCCATTATTTTTTTGTTTAGTAGTAATAAAAGCCCAATATCGAACTTGAGTGTGGAGTCTTTAATTACCTACAATTGCTTTAAGAGTAAGAGGGAGGCCACCCATCACCAGCCGTTCTTGGGCCTGAGCCCATGTTCATTCCACCCACCACATCAAACCACACTGATCGTGGCCATGGGAGAGAGAAAAACCCAAGGCCAATCCAGATGTTTATCCTGGTCAAAGTTCCTGTTTCGATAGTGGAGAAAAACCAACATTGTGCCATTCTTTTTCAAAAGAGGAACCAAAAATCTGTAAGACCCAAGTATTTTAACCAGCCTTGTTTGTATTATACTCTTATTTCAACAACATTTGCTTGGGGAAATAATTTCATCACTGTAGTGCAATAGACAGCAGTAATGTGTACCTGAACCAGGTTACCAGTGCAGACTGGCGACTCCTTTTCCTTATATGATCATTCCTGCGTCCGGAATCTCCACTCCCTGTGGCTGCATCCTGCAATGGCTCGCTTTACTTTCATGGCATCACTTTTCCCGGGCACAATCACAGAAATGGCAGTGGCAGTTTGCACAGCCCAGTTCTTATCCAGACTTCTCAGTGTAACACTTAAGGAGTCAACGCAGTGAAAGTACGCAGGTGGTTTTGCATGTACGAATCAGCCTTCTTGTTCAAAAGAATTCATTGCCCATTTTTGGCCTGCTATGCATGAAATGCTACCAACCCAGAAGAAAGCAAATTGGAATGAAAAGACCAAAACAGTCCTTATTCCATCCCAGAATGTAGGTTAAATAAAATTTGCCGTACTTCAAAGCTTGACCTAATAAATGATAAACTGATTTAGTCTTTTGCTTTTTTTTTCTCTAACAATCACTGAATCAATAGCCTGAGCCCAGCTGAGACAGCTACTAAACTTTGCCTTCTCTTGACTATCTTTAGTTGCCATTTTATATACATTACAAATCCCTCCTCCCCCCATCCCCAAAGAAGCATATCACCATCTTTCCCTAATGACAAAAGACAGCAGGGATTTTTCATTCCAATTCTGCAAAACTGTCCTTTCTGTGAATTATTTCAGCAGAAGTGCTGAATCAGGAACTGAAATGCTAGGAACTATTATTGGAACACAAAATAGCTTTACTGTGTGTATGTATATAATCTATACCACCCCACATGTTTCATACTTATTACTTCATATTTCAAGTAAAAAAAAATTCTCCCATGGGAAATGTAATCCATTGCTCTGGCATCTAAGAGTATAAAGCAAGTTGGAACAGAGACATTTCGACTTCTGTACTCTACTGTGGAACTTCCCCCTCGAAGAATCCTAATAAAATCCTCAGGCTCTTTTAGGAAGATCTTTAGAACTTTGATCAACACAGTATTGCATTCATTTGCATTTTTCAGAACTGGGCCCGATTCACTACTCAACAGGAGCAGGCAGTGGATTCACAGCCCTGGTACACAGGGAACAGCTCATCTTCTGGAAGTGAGGAGGGGAGGAAGGCTGGTCCAACCGCTGAAATGAGATGGGTGTGCCAGTTATTTCACTTATTCTATTTGTAGTCCCACGTCTTGTCTCAGGCACTCAAATTATTCTGGCTGGCCCTGGTAGGAGTAGCAAGAGACTCAATGCTGGAAGACATTTTGTTCAGCTAAACAAGCTTCTCACTCTAGAGCCTGAATTCATACCCATGATCATCAAGATGATTTTTTGTTTTTTGACAAGGGAATGGAAAAGGTTGGAAAAGATCACTGAACCATAGACTCAAATTCTGAGGCCACAGAACATATACTTTTCATATGGCCCAGTTGTCTAGGTTTTTTTCCTATGTTCTGGGAGAATAGCTAGCCCAGATTCCCAGCTTTCATTCATTGCTTTAAAAAAAAGTCCCTAGCACTTGCAGACCCAAAGGTCAAATGTGCTGCTGTAGTCCATCCAGTCATTAGTGAAAAGCAGTCCCACTTAGACATGGGCACAAACCACAAAAAAACCGAACCATGCAGTTTGTGGTTTGTGGCGTTTTCATAAACCAGGAACCCCCATGAACTGGGGCAAGTTTACAAACCAGTTTGTGGTTTGTGGGGTTTAAATGTCCCTTTCCATCTGCTTAGCAGTGGCAGGGAAAGGGGCATTTGATAGTTTAAAGGGCCCTTTCCTGCTGCTTGCAAACGGCAGGGTCCTTTAAATGGCCCAAAACCCACAAACCCCAGATCAAAGAGTACAATGCCTGTAAGGACATGAAAAAAGGTCAGGATCAGAAAAGAAGATCCAGGTTTTCAAGGAATATAGACCTGAGTAGAACACACACCAGTTTATGTCAGCATTGGAGATTAGAGATGGGCACGAACTGAAATATGAACCGAAATTCATGACGAACCAGGCCGGTTCATGGTTTGTGAACCAGCGGTTCATCAGATCCCATTTCTGATGAACCGCCACGAACTTTAGGCTGTTTCATTTGGTGTGTTTTTCAGTTCATCACTGCAGGCAGCCTGGTGCTGATCAACCAGTTTCCTAGGCAACAGAGGATGGACTTCCTGCAGACCTTCTGGTGACCTGGAAGTGACCTTCTGCTGACCCAGAAGAGGTGATTTACTGGCCTGGAAGTGACATTTTCATGAACCAAAATGAACCAATTTGTGAACCAGAGTAGGTTCGTGAAAGTTCATGATTCGTGGTTTGTGAAACATGATGGACCACGAACTGCATGGTTTTTTTCTGGTTCATGCCCATCTCTACTGAAGACAGAAAAGGTATTTAGCTTTCTATCGGGGGGGGGAGAATGAGCAGAGTCTTGAGCCCAGTTGAAACACAAAGATGTCATCATGACACATAAGTAGTTGAACCAAGACACAGGCATGAAGATGCAGGTCTTGGTGGCCTTAATGAGAGCAGAAACGTGGGGTACTAATTTAGTAAAACAGAATTTAAAAAGTTGGACCCAGTTGAAAAGAACCACACGCTCAAGAGGAAGGGAAATTCTCCCCTTCTTGAAGCAGCCCTCCAAGTCCATCTTCATATTACTCCCAAGAGCCGCTTGTCAGGGTCACTTGGGGATGCTTTCGGGAGTTTATAAGTGGAGAAGTTGCATTTCCATGCACAGAATTTCAGTTGGGGTGTCGGGTTAACAGCAGTTCATAATGCATATGATGCATATCAGTTCCAGCGCAAAAAATATCTCTGTGCCAAGATAGTCAAGGATATCATGCCGATATTTTGGATCAGGATGAGCATATAAAAACTTCCCAGAGATATTTTAAAAATTGTAAGCTGTAAAAACGCCACGTAAAAATATGCCTAAAGAATACCCCAGTAAAAGTCAGGCAATAGCTAAATAGATAGGACTGCATGTTTGCATGTGTTGCATGTGTTAGAGATGCATTTCAATGGTACAAAACATTGAGTTAAAGAAAAAGTTTAACAGGGAATGAAGCCGCCATTGGAAAACTCATAACGACTCCAAAATTTTGCACAGGCGGTCCGAATGTCACTTCAGAAAGAAACCTTTGGGGAAAGGATAAATTTAGGAAATGATGGCTTATCATTTGATAGCTTATCATATGAAGGCTCTCTCTATCCTATTATTTTGCTAGGTTATCTGAAAGATTCTGAGCAGCATCCAGTCAAAGTTAAGCACTTTAAAGTCCTATTGATTCTGACATAAGAGATTTAAGCATGTGCTTAGTTCACCCATTAAAATCAAGGGGAATTAATGCCTCAGTCTGGCAAGCTTGGGCTCTCCATTTGATTCAAAGACAATGTCAGATACGTCTCCAGCATATCTGCCATGTGTTATGAATTTCTTGCTGCAGTGTGTAGTGTACCTCTGAGAACATGCAGAGGGAACCTGTTTTGCTGACTGGTTACTAACTGCTTATCTTGCAAGTGTTACCATTTCCTGGCCGGCCTGAGAACGTGGCCTTGAAGTTCCAGCCGAGATCGCACCGACCTCCTAAGAGACTGAGCAGAGCTCATCCTTTCCCTCTTCCCCTCTTCCCTGACTCCCTGGCTCAGCATGCCAAAATCTTAACGGACCTTCTTTCCCATTGGGTGGCAGGGACTTTGCCCTATAATTAACCTTGCTTTGCTACCTTGCGTCACTTCAGCCAATGATCCTGTCTGACCATCTTGATATTGGTATTCTTCTTTAATAAAGTGCCTTTAACTCATACACCTGAGTGATGCAGTGAAGTGCTTGGGGGAAATACCTGGCAAGACCTGACAGACAAGACCATTTTATCCATTGTCTATACCACAGCAAAGATCATCGTTGCCAAAGCTGGAAAATCCTCTTCCCCTCCCCAAATCTCAGATTGATGGATCAAGAAGAAAGGGAAAAACAGTCAGAATGCTACTGAAACAGAGAATCCAATTAGGTCATTTGATCAATGTTTCTAGAGCCCACTGCTTCAGCTATATTAAAGTATACAGTATGTGTCAAATTACAGTGTGCACTAGTGATGGTCACAGCTGGAATTAAAACTAAGAAAAATAAATGAATTACAGTCTAACTTTTATGAGTCATCAAAAATGGAGGTATATAAGTGGAGGACTGCTCTGTCATCACAACTTCTGCGTGTGTGAGAGATCATATATATTTATATAAGCATAGAGAGTACCCTGACTAGAGATAATGTGGTATGCAATCAGATGGGCAGTGTTGTGTTGAATTACCCAAAAATGACGGCTTCAAGACTCTGCTGGGGGCCTGAGTTGCGGGCGATGTGGGGGAGGCAAGTGGGGAGACGGCATGGTGGCCACCATGTTGTGGGGGGCAGGGAGTGACCAGGGGCCAGGGGAGCTTGCCCAGGCACATCCGGTGTGGGCCCCTGGTCTGAGAAGTTGGCCCCCACCCCTCAGTACTTGGCCCGTGGTGGCATAGGAGCCAGACATTCAGGAACCGAGTGAGGGGACCGCAGGCCCAGGGTGGCAAGGAGGCCGTGATGTGGAGGAGGAGGAGGCTGCGCCAGGCCACAATGGCTGCGAGGAAGCCAGGTGAGGTTGTGAAAAGGATGAGGCTGCACATGGCCACGACAGCAGCAAGGAAGCCGGGCAAGGCCTCGATGGCGGCAAGGAGTCAGCAACAAGGAGCAGGCCGTGCAAGGCTGCGACGGAGCCAGCAGTGGTGGCTGCTGCAGTGCTGAGAGGGCCGGGTTGAGGCTGCAGCGAGCAAGCTGCACGAGGCCTCAACAGCGGCAAGGTGATGGAGATGGGGCTGTGCGAGGGCTATGGTGATGGTGAGGGGATCAAATGCAGGTGCTCCACCCACACGTGGGCCCTGGACATAAGTACGGAAGCTGAACTATGTATGGCCATGTGGGCCACTGCTCCAGCCTCCTTCAGGCATGGGCCCTGTTGCCACTCTGTGCATGAGGGCCCAGGTGAGCGCAGTGGGAGGACTGCTGCTTTGGCGCATGGTTTGAGCATGCTGGGTGGCATGGCCACATGGCAGCAGCTTCAGCTTCCTGCCCCCCTTTGTGGGGTGCCTGCCTAGGCTGTGCAAAGCAGCCGGGTTTCAGGTCTGACCCCCACCTTTTAAAGAGGTATTGAACAGTCTTTGAAATTGACGATGCTGACCCTCACTGTATAGTCCATTTTGAGTCACAATGAGAAAGGTGGACAATACGTAACATAAATAATAAATGGCTTCTCCCTGGAGGGACCTCTTGACTGCTTGGGAAAGCTACTGTCCTTTCTCCCTAAACTAGCTAGTAAACTTTCCATTCTCATCTTGACAGGCCATCCCACCCCCACCTCTACCCCTGGAATTCCAGGCTATTCCTTGTTTTCTGCAATTTGAAAGGGATGAGTGTGGAGAAGAAGAGAGCATGTGTGCAGTTGTGTAGGAAGAGAGCCACGCTTCTCTGGGATCTTGTGTTTAGGTATATGCCGTTCCTGTGCTGGCTGCCCTCTGGCAAGTACAGGGTTAGTAACTGGTTTAAAATGCCTACCTCACCTCCTCACCTTCTATCCTTCTCTGCCCTGTTACTGAAAGGGAAGGCAATTCAAACATTTGGGAGTCATTCATTGCTGAGAAGCAGCCATTGGCTTCATTGCAGGTGGGTTTTATCGTAATGATGGGGCAGCCAGTTCCCAGGTAGTAACTGGAGATTTCCTGGTATTACAACTGATCTCCTGGTATCATAAGCAGGGTAGAATTGAACAATAAAGTGGGCAGAGAAATCCCTTGGTTCTTCTATCTCCAACTGGGATATCTCCTGAATGCACTGGATATAAAAAGCATAATGGCCAAACCGATAACTAAATTTGAAACTCTTCTAGACTCCCAATCACTTATCTGTAAAGGTCTCCTGTCAAAATTCTATCACATACTGATTGATGCCAAAAAAACACACAATGAGGCACTGTTCAACAAGTGGCAACAAGATTGCGGGACAGAAATTTCTCAGGAAGATAGAGAGCAAGTTTGGGTATCTGCATTGATTAATTCCCCTGTCACCAGTGTGAGACTCCAAACCTACAAGCTTATCCACAGATGGTACCTCACTCCCCAAAAGCTAGCGAAAATATATCCTAATAGGTCTTCCCTTTGCTGGAAAAAATGCGGAGGGCAAGGTACTTTCCTGCATTGCTGATGGGAGTGTACCTATATAGCTGACTTCTGGCAGACGATTCTCTGTGAAATTTCTCGTATCACAACTTATGAGATACCCCTACGCCCGGAACTTGTTTTCCTGGATCTTTGGAAAGATTTGGCAATTCCCCAACTAAGGAAAGATTTGATCAGAACTCTCCTGGTAGCTGCAAAAACTGCGATTGCACTTAGGTGGAAATCGCACTTTCTGCCCAATCTTGATATATGGTACAGAATGGTGTGGGATCACCTTATGATGGAAAAGATAGCAGACAGAATCAGATTGTTGCAGAACCCCTCTAGAAGTACACAATTTTACGCGAAATGGTATCCTTTTTTTGGACTTTCTATCCCAGAATTCATGGCTGGTCTCTAAGCTACTTTATTACACAATTATAAACCCTGAGATTTGAATTATAGGCTTGTTATGAGATATAATGGATTTACTTGTTTATCATTCTCCCTACAAAACTGCTGCCTACCTTATACTGTATTTGAACATTGTTAATGGTGTACACTTCTTATCTAATTGTGTGTTAACTGCTGTTATTACTTTCTTGCCTTTGCATAATTGTGTATAGCACCGTGTTATGTTTATGCAGTTATTGTTACTCTTGTTATATATGTTAAAAAAATTTAATTTAAACAAAACAGAACAAAAAAACAACTGATCTCCAGAGGGCAGGATCAGTTCTCTAGGAAGATTGCTGCTTCTCTGCTGTAAGGCATTGTACCTTCCTCAGGCTCAGCTATCATAGAGTGCAGTATCCCACAAATTTCATATACGTTGTTGCAGTATTTATGACACTAGGTATATTAGAGAGATCTGGTACTCTTGCACAGGCTGGTGTGTCCCAGACTCATGATGTAGGTTTACGGTGGTTCCCAGGGGATAACAGATGCTCTCAGATTGCTTTGTCAAGAGGGATGGCCACGTTAGTCTCTGTAGCAGTAAAAAGAGCAAGAATCCAGTAGCACCAACTAGACTAGCAAAATTGGTGGCAGGGTACGAGCTTTTGTGAGCCACAGCTCACTTTTTCAGGTACAGCTATAATGTGAGTTAAACCTGTGACCAGCATTCAGTGGGGGGTTAAGTCTCAGGCTCACCAACTGGGAAGACAGACAGAACAACATTTATTAAAATAATTAAGCTGCAGTCATGCTGTCCAGGAATTTTAAATAAGTATAATATACTTCGTTAAAGTATGTTGCATGTCAAGGAATTCAGTTTTGAATTGCAGAGATAAAATGCAGGCATATTGTACAGATAAAATGAAATAGATGGCTGTGTCACTTAAAACCTTTAACTTCCAGCTCGCGAGTTGGAGAGTGCAGCTCAGTGAAGGGCATTTTGAGAAACAAACAAACAAACAAACCCCCCAGAGTTATACCGGAATGATTTTGTTGGGGCCTAGGTGCCGCTTAGCTTCGGGTTTTAATTTTGCAGTATCGAATTAGCATCTTTGTCCCTTTGTTCTGATGCATTCACTTAAAATTTCTGGCATGGTTTCTATACCAGACATAGGTCGCTAGCTAGAAAAGGGATTCCAAGCCAGCTAGCTGCCTAACAGGTTCAATACAGGTATCTTGAGCTTCGGCCTTGTTCCCTGGCTACGCTAACTGCCGGCCAGGAAGAAGGCGGGTGGCTATGTTCACAAATGATTATCTTGTAATGTTGCGCATGGGACTCTTTGCGTAGCTACCATTTTAGTGTCTTAGGCCAGGAATATCCCTTTGCTGGTAGCATTGTGCAAGGTGGTCAATCTATCAAAATCTATCAAGTAGAACACTTCCCGAAAACCACAAATTTTATAGAGAAATGGTTCCCATTCTTTGATTTTATAGAAAATAACAGTTCTTTACCTGGACTAAAACTGTTTAATAATATGTATATAAATGTATAAATTATCTTCATGTTATTGCTGTATATTTATTTATTGAACCATCATGCTAAATATTGTAAACATACTTTCCTTGAAATTGTACTTAAATAACCAGACATGAATTCTTGTACTTTACTTGTACTTGTACTTTAGAAAGTTACAAATTGTGTTATTGTTATATTTTGTTATGTATTGTTTATTGTTATATATCGATATCTTATTATAATTTTGAGCATTATAAAGTTTCAATGTATTTTTAAAAATCTCTTCCTATTGTACCCACTGCCTCATTCTCACACAGGGGAATGGATTATGGTCTCTCCAACACTTCTCTGCAGATTTCACATCGAAACAGTCTCATTTTTCCTTACTTCACAGTATAATACCCTGTTGAGTGCTGTGTAGTTAATGTGCATTGGTTAATTCAAAAAGAGTCCAGTAGCACCTTTAAGACTAACCAACTTTAGTGTAGTATAAGCTTTTGAGAATCACAGTTCTCTTCGTCAGATGCGAAGACTAACACGACTAACTCCTCTGGATCTTGGTTAATTCAGTTACATTCAGCATGCACTGCTGGATTTCTGGGGGCATGGAGGTGGCCAGTAATGGCACATTGCAAGTTCTCCAAACTGGAAGGGAGTGTTATGGTAAGCCCCCATGAAGAACTGGCACAGCATTAGCTGCTGTAGAAGGGTTTAAAATCCTCGTAACCATGCTGGAAAAGCAGATGCTTCCTCACAATCAGACGCAGCGTTTCTTGCCTCTCTGTAAAATGGAAATAATAGAATAGCATGTCCCATACCCCTTTTAGGGATTCAGCATGGGCCCTTCTGTGCTCTGCGCTCCATAGGAGCACATAACACTGGTAGCGAGCTAGTGCCTTAGCCTTAATTCTGTTCCATGGACATATTCTTGGTGGAACAGGCACACAATTGTACTCTGATGTTCAGAACATGAATACTAGGTTGCAGTTCCAGCAAGCCTACTGTAAGGCGCTTGCCCTGGTACGTAGCCTGTAATATGCCTATAAATAAATAAAATGAGGGATAGGAGTTCACACGGAGTACAAGGAGGTTTCTGCCACCATAGTCATTCCCACCTCCTCATACTTCCAGTTCTTATCATTCTCTGAGCATAGGTACATAATCCCCAGCTTTCTCTTCTCTCACCTCCGCGTTTCCTTTGAGGATCAGTCAAATATATTTGTATAGGTAGATAGACAGATAATTATAGAGGCAGATAGATATTGATATCCAGCTGCAGCGTGCATTAAATTATTTACTTTGGAAATGGGATATCGCTGCAGCGAAATGCTCTTGGGGAGGGGGGGGGTCTGGAACAATTTGACTCTGTTCAATGGTGTGCATACCGTATCAAGCATTCTAAAGAGGTATTCCTGAATTCTTATTCATATACCTTATGCAAGAGTTCACCTGGCTTTGTCAGCTGACAAGCTTTCTTCAGCCCAGTATGCTGCAGGATGTGGAATCTGCACTGTGAAAACCTTAAGAGACTGGTTATTCAAGTGCATCATGGATGGAGTACGGGCCGGACCTGTTGCCAGCAAACTGCGGAAATTGGTAACCACTCATGGGTTTAAGGGAGTTCTTGGATTGTTTGCTCCCTCCACACCTGCAGCCCTCTCAGATGGGGCTTTTGTATTTGGCCTGAGTCATCTGATGTCCATAACCATAGCTGTGCATATGCTGATCCTCCTGGGGGTCATGGGACCTTGCCCCCAACATCTAGAGGGGTGTGTGCAAGGTCTAGTTCATGTGGCCCATTCTCATGCGCCCAGGGTAATGCCAATTTCCAATTAGAGGTCAGGAAGGAATTTTCCTCCAGTCCCGATTCGCTCTGGGGTCCTGGAGATTTTTCACCTTCCTCTGGGCAGGCAAGTGTCATCCACGATGGGGGAAGTGTCATCCAAGATCCCCCCCCTCGGAGTGCATGTCCTTGTTATTGATATGGTCTGCCCTCCCCCATTTCCTGGGGGGGGGAGGTGGTGGCTGACAGGATGGCCTGGGGTCTTTTCCCTGCTGTGGACAGGTGGATTCGCACAGCCAGAGGTGCTGAGCTACATTGATGGAGCACAGGCTCCCTGCTGATTCTCTCTTTACCTGCAGGTTCTGAGCTTGTTCCGGTGTGGCCTGACCAGAGGGGGATGGTGGCTGCCAGGTCTGGTGGTGACAAGGTGGCCAGGAGCTGAAGAGGTATGCCAGCATGGTGGATCCTAGCAGGGCTATGCGGGCATCCTGCAGTTCTTCAGGACTAGCAGGGAGGCTCCTCAGGGGGCTCCGGCTCAAGATGAGCCTCCTTTGGACAATGGTCTAGAGCAGGTCACAGTGCCCACCCTCAACTGAACAGGATGCAGGGGGAAGAGGCTGTGGAGTGGCCACTGGAGTCCTGTGGGGTGATTCTTCCCTGGTTGGCTATCGTGGAATGGTGTTGGTTCTCGCCTGGTGATGCCCATCCAGCTGGGGTCTAGATGTGTGGTCGTGGGGCACTGAGAGGCCCACTTGTTTGGTTTTGCAGCTCTAGGAGCATTGGCGGTGAGCCATTTTGTGGCTGTCAGTCCCTGGCAGTTAGGTCCCCAAGTTCTCCACAGTTAACACACAGGTGTTCCAGTTAAAGTAACTTTATTAGAGATCCATTCAGTACAAGGTGCACAGACAATGGAAATTGGCAGAAGTGACGTATGTGGGGCTAGCAACATTAGTTATAGGGAATATTCTCACCTTTGGGGCAAGGACCATTAACAGGGGGTTTTGGGGTGAGATATTATTTTTAGAGTAGGCAGTGAGAAAGATGGACTTATCTTTGGTTCTCAAGAAGAGCACACCATGAGCCAGCTTTGGCTGACTGTCAAGGACACTGGCTCGGTGGAATGAGAAAGAGAAAGTAAACATTTGTAAGATAACCCACTGGCATGGAGCAATAAAGAACTTTCCACACTCTCAGAAGCCAGAGGCAGAACCCATATACCTTCATGGCAGATATGCAGGAGGCATATATGACAGTGGCTCTTGTGGTGGATTGGGGCATTGGGCTCTGATCCTTTGAGGAAAAACAGGGCCCTCAGGCTCAGTTTCCCTATTATGGGGATCCCCATAAGGGGTCTGGGGAGTGAGGAATGGCTGGTGCATGCCTAAGGGCCAAGCTACACATGACGAATGACACTTGAACGGCAAGTGGATTGAGTGGAGGGCAAGTGAACAGGGAGAAATACACTTGCTGTTCAAGTGTCATTCGTCATGTGTAGCTTGGCCCTAATTGGGGGCTATCAGTCCACCTCACTCCCAGGCAGCAGGGGATGAATCACAAAGGGGTGTATACCCATGTGGCATCCCACTGACTGTCATCTCATCTCCCCCCCCCCTCAGCAGCAGTCTGAGGGTGTGTGTGGGTCATTGGCTTGGCAGGTGGGTCAACTGATGCTCAGATCTGTGCCCTATGCACACCTTTGATCTGTAATCTCAATAAAGTTGTGGCCTCTTTACCTCCAGCAATGTGTCTCTGTGTTTTTGTCACCGTGCCCCCCTCCCTGCTCTCCTCCCCCACTTAACACTCATTTGCAAGTTGTGTGGTTAAAGCACATACAGAATGCTCTCAGGTAGATCTGTAATAAACCTGGCAAAGACGATTCTTGCTGGAAGACACTCAACCTTCCTTCACCAAAACATGACATTTTAATCAAGGGAAGTGATATTGTTTTATGCAATGTCTGATTTGTTCAATTTTTAAACAACTAAAATGTACCAGTAGCTCTGATCCTGCTCAAATATCTTGCTCAGATCGTCTGGAAAACTACTAGTCCTGTTTCACATTTGGTCTCAGCCCCTGATTGGCCACCTGTTGAATTCCAGGTGGCCCATGTGGATGAGGAGGATGATAGGACATAGACAACAAAAAACTTGGCAAAGAGAGGGAAAACGACAGGAGCCATTTCCCTTGTTCATACTCACCCACTTCGCATGATGTTTCACAGATGTTTAACTAGTTCTATTTTTGCCATTAAAGGGAATCTTGTAAAGGAGGGAGGACAATCGCTGAGAAAGAGCTGATTCCTCAAGCAATATTGCTTAATTTGATCATTCAGTTGATGAAGCCAGTGTTTAAAGATCCCCTTAATGCGGCCTGTAGCATGTCCCAGTGCATCTTGCTCTTTTATTTGGAAAATCCTGTAGCATTTAATAATGCTTCATCCTTCTTGAGAAAATGTATAACAGTATTATGTTTGCTCAAGTAGATTTCCCTTAATCCTCTCAGAATGCTTTATGAAATTCAGAGAACTGTATTTACTCTTGTGGATTTCCTGTTAACAAAGGATCGAGCTGGGAAGGGGAAAAAAATTAGGTTCAATCGATGTCTCATAAGAAAACCACCAAATGAAGTTCAGAAAGGAGAGCATCTCTTTGTCTCTCCTTAGATTCAAAATATACAACTATCCCAATTCTTCATTAGACATTTAGAAGCAAGAGATGAATGTGGTTTTAGGTTCCATTAATAGAAGTTTAGTCACCAGAAGTAAGAGTAATAGTGCTAGGCAGACCTCGTTTGGAGTATTCAGTTCTAGGTGGCACACTACAGGCGAAGCTACAAGTGACGAATGACACTTGAACGGCAAGTGTATTTCTCCCTGTTCACTTGCGCTCCACTCAATCCACTTGCCATTCAAGTGTCATTCGTCACTTGTAGCTTGGCCCTACAAGAAGGTCAACAAATTGAAATGGGTTCATCATTTAATTACCTGAGCTGAATATACAAGACCCTGAGTAGAATCTATCTCACCCACTGCACAGAAGTAAAAGCAAAGGAAATGTGACTACACAATGAGAGGAAAAGACATTATACCACCACATCTACTGTACAGCTGCAAAACTGTTTGACAGCAGTTTAAGGTGGTCGGTAGATAGATGAACAGGCTGAACATTTTGCTCACTGAGGACGGCGGCTGTCAAACAAGGAATGTTTTGCTCTTGGGCATCTTCACTATGAAACTCTCTGTGTCTCAAGTCAGGGGTCTGAAAAACAAATCTTATGAGGAAAGGCGGAAGGAACTCAGGACATTTAGGCCACAGCAGAGATCTTCACATACTGAAGGGGGTGAAACCGTATTCTCAGCTGCTCCAAAGGTCAGGTAGATCTAATAGGCTTAAATTATAGGAAGGGTGAAGGTAGAAAGCCTTTCAGAGCCCTATGGGGTGCCAATATGCACAGGAGGTCCCCATAGTAGAGGAGTGCTTCCGGTTATCTCCAGTGTTGTGTTCAGCTTTCTGCACACTACTTGTACATATGTGCTCACATATTGACCTCAACAGTGGGGTCAAAGAAACCTCTGCATACACAGAAGCTCTGTGTGTGCCCCTTTGTGAGCAGTCACAAGCAGACTTGAATGGCTTCCACAGATCACAGAATCACAGAGTTGGAAGGGGCCATACAGACCTTCTATTCCAACCCCCTGCCCAATGCAGGATGAGCCTAAAGCATCCCTGAAAAGTATTCATCCAGCATCTTCTTGAAAACTGCCAGTGAAGGGGAGCTCACCACCTCCCTAGGCAGCTGATTCCACCTTTGAACAACTCTGACCATGAAAAAGAAAATTTCTAATAGCCAGCCAGTACCTTTTTGCATGTACTTTAAGCCCGTTGCTTCGAGTCCTATCCTCTTCTGCCAACTGGAACAGCTCCTTGCCCTCCACCAAATGACAGCCTTTCAAATATTTAAAGAGAGCAATCATGCCCCCCCTCAATCTCCTCCAGACATTCCCAAGGCCCTCAGCCTTTCCTCTTAGGGCTCAGTCTTCAGAGAGACCCCTGATCATCCTTGTCACTCTCTTCTGCACCCTCTCGATTTTGTCCACATCCTTTTTGAAGTGAGGCCTCCAGAACAGCACACAGTACTCCAGGTGCGGCCTGACCAAGGCAGTATAGAAAGGGACTATGACCTCCTGTTATTTTGATGCAATGGCCCTTTTGATACAACCCAAGACTGAGTTTGCCTTTTTTGCCACTGCATCACACTGACTGCTCATATTTAGTTTACAGTCCACTCTTACCCCAAGATCTCTTTCGCATACACTACTACCCAGAAGTGTATCCCCCATCCTGTATTTGTGCTTCACATTTTTGTGGCCCAGATGTAATACTGTGCACTTATCTATGTTGAATTGCATCCTGTTCACAACCACCCACTTCTCCAGAGTATTCAGGTCTTGTTGAATTTTAACTCTATCTTCTTGGGTGTTTGCCACTCCTCCCAATTTGGTATCATCAGCAAATTTAATGAGTATCCCGTTTACCCCTTCATCCAGATCATTGATAAAAATATTGAAAAGTATTGGGCCTAAAACCGAGTTCTGCGGCACCCCACTGGACACCTTCCTCCAATCTGATGAAACGCCACTGACCACCACTCTTCGGGTGCAGTCGTCTAACCAGTTCCCTATCCACCCAACTGTCCTATAGTCCAGTCCACAGTCTTCCAGTTTACCCATTAGAATGTCATGGGAAACCTTATCAAAAGCTTTACTGAAATCTAGGTAAATCACGTTGACAGAGTTCCCATGATCCAGAAAGCGCATCGCTCGATCAAAGAAGGAAACCAGGTTGGTCTGACAAGATTGTTTGGGGACAAAACCATGTTTTGTCATCTCTTGCTTTTGAAGTTTAGTTCCTGGCCAGAATGTCGGGACTGGCTAGTAGGCTAAGGAACGTGCTCCCACTTGTATCCATTTACTGAACTGAGAGCCAAGCTACAAGTGACAAATTATACTTGCCTGACAAGTGAACAGACTCACGTGTATTCCTCCCTGTTCACTTGCCATTCCCTTGTGCTCCACTTGATCAAGTGGAGCGCAAGTGAATGGCAAATGAACAGGGAGGAATACACATGAGTCTGTTCACTTGCTGGGCAAGTGTAATTCATCACTTGTAGCTTGGCTCTGAGAGGGAGTTGCTGTGAGGGTTTGGGTGATGACTGGATAGTGAACAGCAAGTCAAAACAGAGACCATCTTCCTTCTTTGCTATATAAAATAATGGGTCTCAAAGCTTCTAGAAAATGGAGTGAGTTCTTCCAGCTGAAAACCAGCTCACTTCTAGGGGTCAGAGAATTTCTCTTGTTCCCTTCACTGTTGCTCTGTTACTTCATTCTGACCTGCCTCCGACTCCTCTTGGATTCCTAGCAGAATTCCTTAAATGCATATTAGAATTGGAGGACACACAGTCGGCTTTCAGTTCATTTGCATCTTGTCCCCCCTATGACAAGTAAATCACAGCAAAAAAAAGCAGTCAAGAGGTGACCATTGGGAAAGATTATCAAGATTATTTTTGCATGGTATTTCTGCTGATGTACACACTGCTAACAAAGAAACCTGATAGAACTAGACATACTGCTTTTCTGCAATATTTCATTCAGTTACAGAAACACACATGCGCAACTTTAGAGGGCTGCACACACACACACACACTAAAAAAACCTTGAGGCAGACATGCTTAAAGTTAAGATTAAAATTTCTTTCGTGCGATGCCTTCTTGTTCTCAATGCACATGAGATCACTAGCAAAAAAAGAGAAGAAGGACGCGTGAAAGAACGGACACTGGCAGCAAATTAAGTGTAATGGGGCCTGCATGTCCCCTGTACCCTGGGACCAGAAAAGAGAGTGCTTATTTCTTTTTAGTCTTTCATCTTCCTCAGGGCTTTTTTTCAGCTGGAATGTGCACCTCTTGAAAATAGTCACATGGCCGGTGGCCCCACCCTCTGTCTGGAGATCAGGGGGCGGGACCACCGGCCATGTGACCATTTTTGCCAAGGGTGATTTAATTTTTTAAAAACTCCCCCCTTGATCCAGCTAACCCAAAGTGACGTCATTGTGCGGTCCAGAGTTCCACCACCTCTTTTCCCAGAAAGAAAGCACCGATCTTCCTAATTTATGTAAGTGGAGAAATAACATGACACACTATACAGAAATTTCAAATGTCAACTTCCATATATTTTATAAAGTTCAAGAATGACCTATATACAAGTAGTATGTTACCACTAAAGTGCAATAAATTTAGTTTGCCTTGAAAATGATGTATGAAAGAGGAAAGGCTTTGGAGTATAATAATCATTTAGTGACAGCATGAGTAATTGCTTTTGTTGAATTTACTGTTGTCAGTAGATTTGGTTGTGGTTCTGGGGGAGGCTTTTGTATTTATTCAAGCAAAAAGGATACTATAGATGTAATCCTTGATGACAACCATTCCAGAGTAGTCATATATTATTATTATGTACTATTGT
This sequence comes from Eublepharis macularius, assembly GCF_028583425.1. NCBI lineage: Eukaryota > Metazoa > Chordata > Lepidosauria > Squamata > Eublepharidae > Eublepharis > Eublepharis macularius. The sequence goes on along the minus strand of NC_072791.1, from coordinate 214,384,951 downwards.
TTGTCTGTGCACAGAGCACATGGCAGTTATGTGGCTCTTTAGGTTGATGGATACTGCAGATTTGGCCCTTCGCTATACCACTGCTATAGAGACAAGTGTGCATTGCTCATTATCAAGAATCATCTAGGCTAGAAGTCTTTAACCCATGGGTCATGGAGCCCCACCTGTTGAATTGTGAATCACTAGGGAGGTGTCCCGTAGAGCTATATTTTCGAAGAACTGGCTACTAGTGTGCATATGTAGATGGAATAACGGGCCAATTCCAGAC